>NC_067224.1:34967553-35309219 GCF_019924925.1 Ctenopharyngodon idella
CATGAGTTGTATGGTAATACCAATCTGCATTATTGAACCGCAAGGATGTAGTGAACTCCATTACGCTACCATAAATCATTGCTTTGCAACACATAATAAAATTACACTAAGCGGAAATGTGTTTTGTGCTATTTAAGGGTTTTTCTGCTAGATGTGCACTAACTGCCGTTGCTTTGGTGAAAGCGAATCGCCCAGAATCAATTAGTCTGAGGGAATATTCCCACCCAAGCAGCCCACAAACTGGAAATCAAGCCAATATACTGCTGCTGATGGCCAGAACTGAGAGAGAGAAAGATTTGTAACACCACTTCAGAAATATTTATCCGTGCTCGGAGGGCACCGAGGCTGTAGATTTATGTGTATATGGTGAGCTGTTTCTGCACACGCTCAGATCGTTGGAATAAATCACTACGTTAGTGAACAGAGTTAAATTGCATTGATTTAGCAGAGTGTTCGACACTTTGCTGGCAGTCTGTGCAAATGAATGGAGTTGTCAGCTCCTGCAGATGCACACACAGACACAAACATCTTTAATTAAGTCACATTGAATGCACAATTTACAGTGACTTACACAGGCAAAATCTTTCTGAATGTTAGAGGTCTGACAAAGCAGTAACTGTGTATATGTGTGCTCAGCTAAATATACCTACAAGTGAGACATAAATTACCCACAGGCTTTAGCTGCTAGAAGTATGCAACATAAGTACAAGACACAAAAACTGAACTTTGACAGTTTGCATGTTTTTCAGGGCTTAAATTGGACATATTAATTAGGGCTGTCAACTGATTAAAAATATAATTTATGATATGCTAATTAATTATTCAAGCGAATTAAACATAAAATCACATACAGAAGTGGCCAAAAGTGATGTCCGGCCTAGGAAAATTGACATCTTCACTCTTTATTCAAACATCATAAAAAAAAAAATTGTTAAAGATTTTGTAAGCATATTGTGTAGATGTGCTTGGAGTCAATATTTTATTTGTGATAGCGCAATAAAACATGCCAAATTATTTTTGGCCAGGCTGTCATACAAAGAAATTATGAACACATGCAAAAACAAGAGAGAATCAATTAAACATTAATAACTGATTATGTTGTAGTCATTTTTTTGCACAGTGTTAAGATGGTGTAACCAAAAGACAAATGGGAAAAATATTATATTATATATATATATATATATATATATTAAGTATTTATTAAAAAGACAAAACAAACAAAAATGATATTTTGGAGTATGTGTTATGAATTTATAGAGATTAATTATCTGATCATTTCAAAATGAGCATTGCCGTAACATGACTTTTATGCCAAACATATGGACTGCAAAGCAGCAGTGAGAAGTGAATGTTGTTCAGATCTCTGAGGTTCCCCTCATTAGTAAATCAAGCTGCACAGAGGGGATCTGTCTGTTCCTCTCTCTATCCCTCTATCTGCACCTCTCTGTGTAAGTGACCAAGCAGGAGGCTGGTTGTTCCAAGTCATTAAAACGCATCCACAGACCCGAGAAGGCCCTGAGTTTTGGCTCATTACTTCGATTCCCCATGGAGCTCTGCAGGAGAATCTCCATCTAAAAACACACCTCCATTCGGGCCCAGTGCCCTGACTCTCCCCGTCTAATCTGCTCATCTCCTCTAGTTACTGCCACGGCCCGTCCCTGACTCTCAGCCTCACACAATAGCTTTGATTTAACATCCGGCCCCTGAAAGCCAGAGACAGAGAACTTAATGTCTACTCCATCCACTGTTGTAAAGTTTTAGTTTACTAACACTATGTAAAAAGTCTAGAATCTATGTACGAAAGCAGATCAGATAATCCACAAAAAAAAAAATTGGTTAAAGCAATAAGTGTCAAAAAGTTGCTTATTCTGTTTACATTTTTGGAACAAGAGCAATAAAAGTACATCAATATTGCATATATATTATGATTATTATTTATATCTAAATGCACACATTCTACTATAATGGGTTGAACCAAGTGGACGGACGGACAGAACCGGTACTGGGGAAATATCAGTATATATTTTATTTAACGTTACAATATCATGATTGTTCTCATTTTGGTACTTGATACACTGCTGTTCCGAAGTTCCCTATGAGGTGGCAAATGGATAAAGCAGGTGAATGTCACTCAACACAACATAAACTAATAAATAAAAAAAGGGCAGTAGAAGTGAAATTTGGAATTATTTTGCTCATAAAACTGATGAAAAAGGTGAAAAAAAAACAGACCTTACCACACACCAGTCTGCAAACGTTGCTATAAATCAAACCGTGCTAAGAATCTGTCACTTGCCCATGACCTGTACAAGGAGTTAAGAGATTGACAGGTGAGTGCATCATTCAAATGATCTAATTTAGACTTTTATTTACTTTTAACACTCAACCCACATACATAAGACAGATGCAATGTCATTTGAAGCCAGAAGCCATTTGCTCATTTTGAGAGATAGAGAGAGGGGAGAAGCGGTACTGCTGATTCACTCATGCTGTTTGTAAAATTACATCACACAAAAAGTTTTCAAATTACTGATTTGATGTGATAATCTCTGTTGATTAATGTCCTAATAAATGTTTGCGGTAATTTCCCACTTTATAAACGCTAAACCTGTGGGAATTAGTAAAATTATGCGCAATACCCACAGCAAAATTCAGACACTGTATGGTATCTGATGGATGGATGGATGGATGGATGGATGGATGGATGGATGGATGGATGGATGGATGGATGGATGGATGGATGGATGGATGGATGGATGGATGGATGGATGGATGGATGGATGGATGGATGGATGGATGGATGGATGGATGGATGGATGGATGGATGGATGGATGGATGGATGGATGGATGGATGGATGGATGGATGGATGGATGGATGGATGGAAATGTGACCCTGGACCACAAAACCATTCATAAGGGTAAATTTTTTTAAAATTGAGATTTATACATATTTATAATGCTGAATAAATAAGCTTTCCATTGATGTATGGTTTGTTAGGATAGAACGAGTTACAACTATTTAAAAATCTGGAATCTAAAGGGGGGTGCAAAAAAAAAAAAAAAAAAAAAAAAAAAAAAAATCAAAATATTAAGCAAATCGCCTTTAAAGTTGTCCAAATGAAGTCCTTAGCAATGCATATCCACTCACAAAAATACATTTTTTATATATATATATATATATATATATATATATATATTTACAGTAGAAAATTCACAAAATATCTTCATGGAACATGGTCTTTATCTAATATCCTAATGATTTTTGGCATAAAAGAAAAATCGATAATTTTGACCATACAATGTATTGTTGACTATTGCTACAAATATACCCATGAGACTTATGACTGGTTTTACGGTCCAGGGTCACAAATATGCTTTTGTGAAAACATCAAAAATGTCTTCATAAACACCAATCCATTCATTTTGTCTCATATAAAAGAATCACGTCAGGCTATCCTATCAAACACTGAAGTCTGATGAAACATGAAGATTCCCAAACTAGCACCTGAATATATTCAATAAACTCCACTCATCTTTTTAATAAACGACAAGGTGTCACTTACTGCAACAGAACCAGATGGAACATTTACTACTCGCAGCTGATGGCTCCGGTAGGACAGGCCTCGTTACCATCACATTTGAAACACTAGATTAATTTTTACATTCAGATAGTTCTTTACTCTGTATCTATATATTTACTGTATAACCAGATATAAAGCAAAACACACTTAAGAAAAAAAAAAAAAAAAAAAGACTAAAGAGAAGCACACTTCAAGCATTTTGAAAGTCATAATTAAAACAAGAACCATGTGGTCTGGTTCTGAACTGCACATTTTGGATGCATTTTCTTATCTGACACATCCAGCCTCTACTAATGACTGTTGCTTTAAGAGGAATCAGAGCACTGGGCAAATTTAGCCCATGCTTGGCTTGGGTTGAACAGCCCAGTGTGGCGTCCTCCAGTGACTCGATAACTGTTTCCTGCTGCACTGCGCTTGCTTCCTGCTGTGAGGTTCTTGAGAGTGAGGACTGACTGAGCTCAGAGGAAAATGACAGTGACACGGCAAAACAATTTGGCCTTAAAAAAAACAAAACAAAAAAAGCAAAACAAGATCAGTTTTTAGGGCTATAACTGTCAAACTGACTAAGCCTTATATAACTGCACTCATCCTTGTTGAAGCCAATGATCTGGTGTTTGGAGAGTAAGTCATCCTGAGCGTACCACAAGGTAAGTCACTGCTAAAACACAGAGCCTTTATGATATTCATTGCAAATCATTCCTTGAGTGATGCCTGTCATGCAACTAAAGATATAAACTATACAGGGAACCCTGTCAGACTGTACATTACTCTAATATTAAAGGTTAAAATTAACATCAAAGTCCAAATTATTGAATTCAATTGCTATTTATTTTTAGCAATTATTATAATTGCTATTCTACTTGAGGGTGAGCGATGACAATTTTTGAGTGAACCATCCTTTAAACAGCATCAAAACAGTATTTATTGTTTGAATTTCAAAAATAAATATTCAATTTGACGTGCAAAAGCCTGGATGCCTTTCCAGTTTGTTGACTAGTGTCATATTCTGGAAGGTTTGAGAACATATTTCACTATTTAAGCCTGGGTGATGACAAATCTCTGACTCATACTGTAGATCTCTAAGGGTGTTTTGCTAAAACTCAATGTCCATGGGCTCATCTAACAAGCTATATGAAAATCATCATCCTTCAACATATCAAACCTATAACAAGATATTAAATTATTTAAGTATGGTATAGCTTATATACTGCAAAGGGAGAGCAAACTTCTTATTGGTTAGAAAAATAAAACATGACTTAACTTGATCATATAAGGCTACAAATCAATTTAGCAGATGCTAAATCTATACTCAAAAAATACTTAGGCCTAAATTTAAGATTTATGTATTTGAACTGCATTGCCATCATTTTGGATTACAGTCTTAACATAAACTAATAAACGTAATGTGATGCATATTTGTCAGTCATACATGAATGAAACAGGTAATAGTACTAATTAGGGATGCACCAATACCATTTTTTAAGGGCCGAGTACGAGTACCGATACTTTTTTTCTGGTACTCGCCGATACCGATGCCTATATACGTTTATTATTATTATTATTTTTTTTTTTTTTCTTGTTTGATGTGTCAGTTTTCCAAGCACACCACAGTGAGACTAATGAATGTAGGACAGCTTCTTTATTATTATTCCAATGAAAAAAGTAATAATTTTGATGTGCTTGTCACAAACTTAAAGCACAAATTTCACAGGTGTCCAATAACCTTCAAAGGGCATAATTACCAAAGTCATAATAAAAACAAAATAAAAACAAAAACAAACATCATGTTAACCTGCCTTTCAAAAACTAAAATATTACAGAGCAAATGTTTATAACAACACATTGAAGAACCAATGTAAACAACCTAGGGTGACCAGATTTCTCATGGTGGAATACAGGACGAGTGGGCAATATGACCGTGATTTGAGAAATTTTATTTCACAATATATATACTATATATACATTTATTTAACATCTTTTGTTGTTTTATTAACATTAATGACAGACAAATATTTAATTAGGCTACTGTCCTTTAAGACCGAATCCATGGATGTAATATACTGACATATATCCTGTTTTCACCCACCTGTTTACATCCACTTAAGCCATAACTGACTGTATTTATGTGTAATACTCCACACGTTGAACATTTTGACAACTACAGTATGTGTGCATTTGACCATTCAGGTGCAAGGAGAACTGATCGCGCGCTGTCTGAGAGAACTGAGATCACACACACAAGAAAGAGAGAGCGCGCTTCTGGTCTGTGTCATTCAGCGCGATTCCGCCTATCCCGCCTTCACATGCAGTTCGCAATGTGTGTGTTGTCATCATTAATTTTGAAGTATTTCCACACCCCTGAGGCTGACATTGTTTCTGCTGCTGCCGTCGGTGTCTCTGTGCACGGAAAATTCTGTCAGTTATGTCACGTGAGGTTTCGGTCTTTGGTATCGGGGGTATTTTTACGAGTACAAGTACATGAGCTTGGTATCGGTATCGGTGCATCCCTAGTACTAATAAACTGTTTTAAATGCACAATAACCAGGTTTATATATTTATCATTTAATTAATTCCATACATTTATCTAACTGAATATTGCTCATTCTACAGCTAGCAATTGATTAACCATACTTTTTAACTGAATACATTTGTTTTATATTTTAATATAATAATTATTTTCACAATTAACAGATTTATGCGTATTCTAAGCTACTGAGATAAATGCATTTGCAATTGAAAATATAAAACTATGCAATTATTTGTTTAAATATTATTTTATTTATTTATTGAGCGCAAAAAAATCTTACTGGTTTCTTGTTTCAATTTTATATGCAATTCAAATATATAAATTTCACATTTTTTTTGTTTTTGTGTAAAACTGTACTGTAAATACTGTAGTACACATTCTATGGAGTGTCCAATCCTGCTCCTGGAGGGCAAAAGGCCTGCAGATTTTCTCGCAATTTATCCTTGCAATTGGGCAAAATGGTGGTACCTCATTCATCACCCCTAAAATCTACGGTTTTGGCCATCAGAGAAGATCTTCAACCACAGGAACATACCATAACAAAACATATTTGAGAGCATTCAGCCTACATGTTACAAAAAAAAAAAAAAAAAAAAAAATCTCCTATCTGATGTGTAACATCATAAATGTAGTTTTTAATTTGTTTTTCTTTGACATTATGACATTCGGTTGTTTCAGCTAATGATAGCTCATGCTTTCAATTAAGCCTGACAGAAACATGTGTATTACAAGGTTAAATAAGCGCAACGAGCCCTTCAGATGAGTGGCACATTAATTGTGAGCGCGTGTGTGTGACTCCCTGAGAGAAGAGCTACTTAAGGCAAATCTTCACCTCAGGAAACTTCAACCATCCATATCCCTCTCATATCTTCCATAGCTTTCTCTGGGGAAATACCACCTTTGACCTATTCTCTCTCTGTGCCTGTGTACAATTTATTCATACAGGAGCTCAACTCTTCTCAAGGGAGAAGAAAAAAAAAAAAAAAAAAAAGAAAAAAAACATTCTTTCTACATCTGAGCTACCTAACCTCCAAACGAAACGGTTTCTCTCATTCAACAGTCAAAATGAAATTGTTCTCTCGAAAAGCTCAAGTACATTTCATTTGGTCGGCATCCCCATGTCGTAAAACTCCGATCAGGTATGATGTCATAGCACAGTGGTTCTCCAACAGCGTGCAGTGGCACCCTGGGGTGCAGTGAAAACAGTTCCACGCAGCCTCCATTTCCTCACGCTGCAAAAGCCAAGACAGCCTGCCATTTATTGTTATTACATCTGAACATATGCCAAAGTCAATCTCATAAAGAAAGGACTGTTTCATTCTTAAATTATGAATCTTGGATGATCACTTGCTGAGCTGCCATGGTGTAACATCCAGCGCCTGTCAGAAGCCGACATTTAGTGTGTATCTAGGAAGGTGACCTGCTGTTGTTCCTGACTTCATCCAGATGCACACCACAAAGCTCACACTGAAACAAGTGTCTAGAAACGTAGCAGTTTAATAAACCTAGGAAATCTACTAGAATAGTTTGAGAAATAAAATGTTGCTCTATGGCTTTGTTAAGAATTTTATTAGACTCAAAACACTCAAGAAATCCCATTCGTACTAATCAAATCAGTAGGGATGCACCAATATAAAAATTTTGTTTCGATACCGATAAGCCGATAATTGTACTCATGTTAAAGGGTTAGTTCACCCAAAAATGAAAATTCTGTTATTTATTACTCACCCTCATGCCGTTCCACACCCGTAAGACCTTCATTCAACTTAAGTTGAGATATTTTTGTTGAAATCCGATGGCTTCGTGAGGCCTACATAGGGAGCAATGACATTTCCTCTCTCAAGATCCATAAAGGTACTAAAACAATATTTAAATCAGTTCATGTGAGTACAGTGGTTCAATATTAACATTATAAAGCGACAAGAATATTTTTGGTGCACCAAAAAAAATTTTTGGTGCTCCGAAGCTTCCTGAAGCAGTGCTTTGAAATCGGCCATCACTAAATAAGTCGTTATTTTGGTTTTTTTTGGCGCACCAGAAATATTCTCGTCGCTTCATAATATTAATATTGAACCACTGTACTCACATGAACTGATTTAAATATGTTTTTAGTACCTTTATGGATCTTGAGAGAAGAAATGTCATTGCTCCCTATGTAGGCCTCATGGAGCCATTGGATTTCAACAAAAATATCTCAATTTGTGTTCCAAAGATTAATGAAAGTCTTACAGGTGTAAAACGGCATGAGGGTGAGTAATAAATGAATAAATTATTTTCATTTTTGGGTGAACTAACCCTTTAAGCCTCTTAACAAATAAATGGCCAATTTCAAAATACTACACTATAATTGCTGTTGTAATTGCTAAATATCAAAACATTGTCTTAGAAAAAACATTACTGGTGTGCATCTTGAGACAAAACAATGGCACTGACATATTTTAAGCTATCTCACAGCAAGTTACTTTCAGTTAAAACAGCTCAAACCTGCATTTTAGTCTGGGACTAGCTTAAGCCTTGTCTGTGAAACTGGGCAAAAAATTGTTAAATACCTGTTTGGTTGCACACCTCTAAAAGGTGACCACAATAAATAAATGAAACCCAGGTTTAATTCTGGTCTTTTAGTCTGAGAAAATACTAGAAATTGGATAATGGATGCTTTGTTAACAACTCTAAAATTGCATGTCAGTACATGCAAATAACTGAAATGACAGCTCACCACATGCTGAAAAGACCAGCACACCTGATGAGTGTTTTCTATTCATACAAAGCAGGCAATTATGAATAAGTCTAAGTGTCACAGCAGAAAATGAGTGGGCCTCTCTACATGAGAAGGGGCCTTTGTTTAATTGTATGCAGGAGATAGACCAGGCGATAGAGAGAGAGAGAGAGAGAGAGAGAGAGAGAGAGAGAGAGAGAGAGAGAGAGAGAGAGAGAGAGAGAGAGAGAGAGAGAGAGAGAGAGAGAGAGAGAGAGAGAGAGAGAGAAACAGGAGCGAGCGAGACGTGAACGAGAGATGAGAGAGATGTAAGGTTAAGGGCTATCTATTATGTATGACAGAAAGCTCTTGGCAATGCACCTCTGTAGGAGGACCTGTGGAGATTCAGTCACAGCGAGAGGTGCAGGCCAGAGGCCAAATCCCTTCAGCATGAGAGATCATCAGAACCTGTGCTCACCATTACATCTGACTAACACCACGGCAGGAGAGAAAATTACACTATGAATGGCACACTAGTACAATCTAGAGAGCAGAATGGTTAACGGCCGATATGATGCACACGTTGGATTGGGAGAGGACTGTTTGTTTGGGTGACCAATTGCAGTTTTGGGGAAAACAGTCTGAATACTACAATTTCAGTTTAAAAAATTACATGATCAATGCTTCAATCAAAGAACTGCAAAAGCCTAATACCACCTAGCAATAGCAATCAGAAATTCATGGTTCACAGCTGATATGGCTATTGGTTAGTTAAAAGGATGAACCATTCAATATGTTCAGCCCCAACTTCTTGTTTTAATAGGAAATATGAAAATGCATGAAAAATAAACTGTGCCATTTCATGGATCTTATAAACATGAAAAAAGAGATTTGGAAAGGGGGAAAAATAATAATAATGCAAATTTAAAATAGGGGTGTCACAATATACCAGCATTCATTGCTGGGTAGTCACTGATTACATGTAATCTGGATTATGTAATCAGATTCCAAAAATTAAGTACTTGTTATCAGTGTTGGGTGTAACGCATTACTGTAATTAATTATCCACTGAAAAAGTAAAGTAAGGGATTACTGTTTATTTTTAGGTAATTTAATTACAGTTACTTACTTTGTCTTACTTGCGTTACATACTGTAAAGTAGTTCAACAGTTCTGTTTAAATCAATATTGAATTTAAAATCTAAATTTGTCGTCTAAAGGTAAAAGAGAATGCGCAACTTTGAACCAATTGGCTGCGTAGTCACTGTCTGAAGATGTCGGCAGAAGCGAGTGGCTGTTGTGCAGAATGGAAATAATCCAATTACTTCACTTTTTTGACACAGGTAGGCAAGGACATTACAGTTAAATGTAAGCTATGTCCTAGAGAGAAAAAAAAACTGTGCACGCTCTCTGAGAGACGGTCTTCAGTCAGTGCGCTCTCAACCAAAGCACACATAGCCGCCTCTCGCGAGTGTCAGATTTTCACGGTTTATTACACAAACGTTCAAACAACAAAAGAAAAGCTTTAATAATTTTATATTTGATTATTCAATTTCTGTGGTATTTTTACTAACTACTATTACACCTACCTGAAAAAAAATATATAGCATTGTTTTATTTGTATCTTTATTTTTACCGTGGTATCGACTTTGGTATAGAGTATTGTGCACTTTTGGAGGTATCGGTACCGACTACTAGATTTTTTTGTATCGTGACATCCCTATCTGTTACTAAACATTTTTTAAGTATTATAGTATGTTTTAATAAAGCTAAAATGTTTTAAAAAGCTATAAAAGGCTAAACTATTCCATGTTTGACTCATATTTAAATTATTAAAAGAGTTTCCTTTCTATTGTCTATCCTGTCAAGGTTATAAGGATTTTAAGAAGTAGCCTAATTAGTAATGAGTTGAATTACTTATTGGGTAATTAAATTACTTTTTCAGAAAGTAATTTAGAGTAAATTAGAAAAGTATTTAAAATACAACATCGGTGATGTAATTAGTAATTAATTACTTTTTTGAAGTAACTTACCCAACACTGCTTGTAATTAAATTATATTACATTTTTTTAAATACTCTTAATCAAACTACAGTTACTTGTTTGATTACATGATTACATGTTATTCTCACAAAGGCACTACATTATTCATAATTCATTGATTCTTCCTGCTACTTTTTTTTTTTTAATCTTTTTAATTATTTAACTTTTAATGTTTTCTCAACATTGCAACACTGTACATCTAATCAACTCCTGAAAAACAAGACAGACCTATTTTCAAATTTTACATCAATTGCATTAATCCCAAAATAATAATGATAATAATAATAATAATAAATATAGCTGCAAGCAGCCATTAAGGGGCCAAGCACAAAGCAGCAAGCAAGTAGTAAAATCATCAGTAAAATATTGCATTTTATTTAATATACTTTACTGTAGTTAGTGGCAATTTCATATTTTGTTCAGTTATAGACATGTTGTTTTGATGCTAAATCGCAACGTTGCACAAACCATAAGGCAAAACTTAGGTATTGTTGGACTCGGCAAGGTTTCAAGAATCTAACGAGATGACTTCCACAAAAATAAGTCAACCACATCAAAAGTTATGAGCATATGAATATTTGACTTCACCACTAGGTGGCGCTGTCTCGAAACTACTCAGGCTCCTTCAGGGCATTGTGCTGATGACCCATACCAAGTTTCGTAATGATACGCTAATGTGTTCAAAAAAATATAGCATTTATGGCCGAGATGGTAAAATTGGATATCATTCGATACAGCATGCTGCCCTGAATCTAACAAGACCAGTTTTAGTTCGGAAGTTATAAGCAAAAATAGCCACTTTTGCTATCTCCAGACCAGCTTGTAGCCTCCGGTCATGCATATGGTGACGTACTAAGTTTGATCTGAATACGCTAAAGCGTTGCAGAGATATAACCTTGTGTCCTATTTGGCATGCTCTTCTTCAAATTTGTTTGCGTGTTATTCGAGATTGGTTGGGTTTATCAAAAAGCTTTTGATAAATGTTAGCCAGCATAGTCTGAAGATGATCTGATTTGATTTTCATGAAAATTGGAGCAACCTTTCTAGGAAGAGTCTGAGTTTATTTGGTAGGAAAATTTAGTGGGAAAAATTTCATGACGGAAAATGACGTCATAGGGTGCAACCGAATCATATTGAGCCACAGAATTTCATTTCTAATCCTTATGGTTCAATAGTTATTAGCATAAACATGAGTGAAAATTTGGACAAGTGGTGGCGCTAGAGAGTTTGATTTAGATACACCAAATTTGCTGTAGTTAATAATGGGACTGTCCTTTATCAGTGTGTCAAATTTCATAACTTTCTGCCGTAGACTTCCAGAGCGGAAGAAGAATAATAAGAACGCCAATGAATACAACAGGTGCTTGGCCCTAATAATAATAATGAGATTTACAGTGAATGCTACTGACAGCCCTAACACAATGTTTTCTCAACATTCACTCAAAAAAAGAGAGGAAAAAATAAATAAAGTAGAAAACATTCACTTAAGTTCACAAGTTAAGTTACAAAGAAAGAGACAGAATAATTGAACCAAAGTTTAAACTTAAAACAAGAAAGGTTGAGCAATATAAATTAAACAGTACAGCTGATGAAATACAGCCAGCAGACATGCATCCTCATCAGAGGAAATGTTAGACTGTTCAAGGCTAACAAATTTAAAAAAGCTTTGCGAGGCCTGGCTTTTTTCAAGAGCTACTAAGGGGGGTGTGTGTGTGTGTGTGTGTGTGTGTGTGCGTTCTAATAAGAAGCAATCCATTCACTTCCTGCAGGGGGACATGTTTATACAGCTCCTACATTTGGTGAGGAAGCAGAGAAATTGATTAGCTTCATAGCAACACACACACACATTTTCAGCTACTGGCAAAAGAGTAAAAATCTGATACAAACTCTCTTGTGAGACATTGTGTATATGGGTAGGATGAATCTGACAACATAATAAACCATCTGATAGAATAGTTTTTCACAGATGCTTCATTTACCCAGCAAGCACATCACCCGTATGCTCTTCCCTGCCTGACAAAAGGCACAAAGCACATTTGCAGGAATGAATTTGTCTCTGGATTCTATTTGTCTATGTA
Organism: Ctenopharyngodon idella; assembly: GCF_019924925.1. Taxonomy (NCBI): domain Eukaryota; kingdom Metazoa; phylum Chordata; class Actinopteri; order Cypriniformes; family Xenocyprididae; genus Ctenopharyngodon; species Ctenopharyngodon idella. The sequence goes on from NC_067224.1 coordinate 34,980,477, forward strand.
ATATTATTTAAAGTCAGAGCCGTGGCAACGTGCTCCAGACATGATGACTTGTGATGGTCATGTGAAGTTGTGAGTCATGTGAAGTTCAAACCTGGCCTGCGTCGCATCCCAACCCCAAGCTCTGTCTCTCTGCAGTGATTTTGTCACTTCCTATTACACTGGTTAAATTGATATGAAATATTGCCTGAAAAGACTGAACATGATTATTCTCAAAAACGTTCATCCTCATTTTGTAGGCTAACCCAGAAGTTGACAAAAAAAAACAAAAAAAAAAAAACAATAAGATTTTGGATTACTGCAGAAAATAAGCTCTGTGACCAACAAAAAATAGATTCTTTCATGTTTTGTTCATAATCTTCACAAATGAACACTTTTTTAAAAACATTTTTGAAGCCTAAATACAACCTGCAGAAGTGAAAAGCTAAACTTAGGCTATAAACAAACTAAGTCTACACCAACGTTACATGACTAAACATCACCATAAGCTTCCAACAAATATTTTAATCTTTATTTAAAATCTACAAGTAGATAAGTTTATTTATAATAGTTTGCAAAATAGTTAGCCACTTGTTAGCAACCATTTTTTTCCAAGACATTGTCCTGCAGTACTCTATGAAACAAAGCCAAGCTAAATACATAATCCTCCAAAAAGTATTGGTATAAAAATGACAATATTTACTTCAGCCATTTCAAAGTTATCTGTATAGCTCTTTTCACAATACATATTTCCAAGCAGCTTTACAAAAAAAATGTTGTAAAGCCAAACGTAACTGTGGTAAGGGAGAAGAAAAAAAAAAAGAAGAGGGAATTTCTTAAATGGCCCGATTAAGTAACTCAAACATTACTGCGAAAGATGAAAAGACATAAATCCAAAAAACAAAAAATGATTTGAAACTGGCACAAAACCATTAGTTCTGGGTTCTGTTAAGCAGAAAAAGAGAACAAATTAAATCTATCCAAAAGCCCCTCTACTTGACTTTCCCTGCTTCTGTCTTCCTGAATCACCCTGATGAAATGATCACTCCCAATAATCAAGAGAAACTCTGGACGGCGACAGTTCTTCAGGGACCCACTTAACCACAGGCTACCAATGGTAATTAGCTCCAGCCGGCAGGAGGGGAAAAAAATCTGTGCCACCTTGCAGGAGAACATGCACTCTGGAAAAGGAGGAGGTCAAGAAACGAGGGGGATTTCAAAGACGATGTGTGAGCCTGACCCTTAAAACTTGGTTGTTTGATTAACACCATGCTCCTGGCTCTTCATTTATAAGGCATGTGTGCTTGGATGAATACTGAAGCATAGATTCAAACTTAATAATGAGGCTGGATTGCTTAGATAATCATGTAATTGTCAAACTCTGCAGTCCATTATTCTAAGAGCTCAGTAATTAAATGGATTAATTGGCTGAAGTACGATGCTGGCATAATGAGACTGCTGATCAGTGTATTGACTGACTGAACTGGTTTAGTTATACTCCTGTTCATTGTTTTGGTGATGAACAGTTATGTAAGATCTCAAAGCCTACATTAATGTGAGTTGGTGGCTTGGTAATCTCCAAATAATAAACAAAACATCCTTCTGAATTCTTATTAATTAAGTTTAAACTGATTTATGGAGCATTTGTAAATCACTTTAAATGGGTACTATTGTGCTTTTTTACATTTTCAACTTTCTTTAGACTCAATGTTCCTGTTTGAGCAAGAAAAAGGTCTGCAAAGTTACAAAGCGCAAAGTCCACTCCAAAGGGAGTTACTGTCTATATCAGAAAGCACTGTTTCATATGGAAGATTGTTTCCGCCACTAAACTAAAAAAAATATATATAAAAAAGGTAATTGCAACTTTTTATCTGACAATTCTGACTTTTTTTCTTGCAATTGCAAGTTTGCATCTAACAATTCTGACTTTTTTCCTCAGAATTGCGAGATTTAAACTCGCAATTGCGAGTTATAAAGTCAAAATTGCGAGATAGTCGCAATTCTGACTTTTTTCTTGCAATTGCGAGTTATCAGACAATTCTCACTTTAAAACTCGCAATTGCGAGATATAAACAATTGCAAGTTATAAATTTAGAATCGCATGATATAAACAATTGCTTCTAATGAAGTCAGAAGCACATGATATATACTCGCAATTGTGTCTTAAAGTCAGAATTGTGAGATATAAGCTTTATATCTTATATCTTTATAGTTTATATCTCGCAATTCTGACTTTATAACATGCAATTGCGAGTTATAAAGTTGGAATTGCGAGATAGTCGCAATTATGACTTTCTCACAATTGCGAGTTAACACACAATTCTGACTTTATACCTCACAATTATACTCACAATTTTGAGTTATAAATTCAGAATCGCATGATATAAACAATTGCGCCTAATAAAGTCAGAATCACATGATATAAACTCGCAATTGCAAGTTATAAAGTCAGAATTGTGAGATAAAAAATAAAAAGGTATTTTACGACTTTTTACTTCATGGCAGAAACAAGCTTTCATAGTCTCTGAACTCCCTTTTTCCCAGGAACATACACGTCACAATATTCCTCATTTAAATAATTCCCACCCAAAACATTCAAGCATGAAAACCTATCCTAGTAAAGCCCAAAAACAAAATCAAGACTCTGAAAAAGGGCATAATAGGTCCCTTTAAATATCTAAGCTAATGTGAAACCGAACAACATGCAAAATAACATGTATAAAACGAAAGCAGTCCTCCTGTTTATACCACTTATCAGTCTGACAGTGTTTTCACTCAATATTTCCCTGAATTTTATTTCTGCATTATAAACTCATCCATGAACAACAGACTGAGAGAAAGTGACAGCGAGAGAGAAAAAAAAATAATAGAAAAAAAATGAGAGAGGGAGCTATATAGTATTGGCACTAAACCCAGTGCATCCTGCCAGCAACCACAGCTGCTAAACGGACGGATGGCAACAAATACACTTCAAATACAACACAGCACGCAATAAAACAAACATCTACATCAGCAGCCAAACTTTTAGCCTTATTAAAACAGCTTTGAATGTAATAATAGAATCACTGATCATTTTTAAAACAACCTTAGGAGATTACAAGAGCACGTACTCTAGTTGTATTGAGGGCATAGGCAACTGCCCCAGATCTCAAATCTTCATTTCATTGTAACTGCTATACAGATAAAAACAAGCAAACAAACCAATAAATAAGTAAACAACCACTTAAGTTTCAGGTAGGTAAGGATTTTTTTTAAAAATTTATTTAGCATGCATTATATTTGATCATAAGTTACTGTAAAAAGACTTCTAAAAAAAAAAAAATTCTACCTCAAATCAGTGATGTTCTTTTCATGGAAAAAATCCTGAAAAAATATGGTTTGTTAAAGTTTCCACAAAAATATTAAGCAGGACAATGATTTTCAACATTGATAATAAGAAATGTTTCTTGAGCACCAAATCAGCATATTAGAATGATTTCTGAAGTATTAACTGCTGAAAATTGAGCTTTGGCATCACAGGAATAAATTACATTTTAAAATATTTTCCAATAGAAAAGTCCATTTTAAATTGAAATAATATTTCACAATTTTATATTTTTTTGATCAAATAAATGCAGCCATGGTGAGCATAAGAGACTTATTACAAAAACATTAAGAAAATCACACTGACACCAAAGTTTTGAACGGTAGTGTAAATAAATAATTCATAATGAACAAACATAATATTAGCATAACTTTTCATAATCAGAAAAAAATAAAGAATAAATAAAGAAAAGAAACCATTATTGTTTTCTTTTATTTTAAATTACTTGTTCTCTTCCTCATTAGTTGCTTTAGATAAGAGCATCTGCAAAAGGGACGTGACAAATGAAAGAAAGAAAAAAAAAAAAAAAAGCACTGCTATACTCCATTAATCAGATCAGTGTGCAGCCGGTGATTTGTGTTTACCCGTGTGTGTCCCCAACAAAAATGAACATCAATATCAGCAGCAGCGTTCCCTGTGCCATGAACGGAACATGACAGGCCACACAGGAAATTGCTTTCATTATTAATTCAGCATCTTGTATAAAAACTGTCCTCTACCCTGCACATAAGGTGATCACTGGGGATGGAGCGAGTACATTAATCAACTCCTTAATGAATAAAACATGAGCCGTAATGCTTTAAACGATTCCAAATCGCCTTTTCACATCCTCCAATAGTGATTTGAGGACCAGGTTAATGGCAGAGGAAATGATATCATAACCAGCTCTAATATTCACAGAGTTAAGGAGCTCTAAAAATGACTTCTAATCATTGTGCGTCATGTTGTTACTTTCTCAACATACAATATTTAATAAGTAATTAGATGACATTCTGCAACTAATACAGGTTCAAACAACATACAATGGCCAAAAAAAAGGTATTACATTGACCCATTAAACAGGATTATTTTTGGTACTGTTGACCGATTTTGGTAATTTTGGCAGATTTTTGGTACTTTTTTGTAAGAAGCGTCTTCTAAAATTCAAAAATAGTTTCAAGCAATCAAAAAATTTACTACAAACATAACAAACGCAGTGTTCAGAATGAGGTCAAGAAAGAGAGGCATCATTTCCAACAGCGCTATAATTACCCTGCCGTCCTCGAATCGCACACACTCATCTCAGCAGCATCCAAAAGGAACAGCATTCGGGTTCATCTAATTCAATTACATCCATGTCAGGCAGAGGCTCCTGTAAGATTCTGGTTGTCGTGGTGACTGAGATGGTACTTAAACGTGATTAATTAGTTGCTTCTCCTCCAATTACCAGGCAGGAAGTCTCCTCGTCGACAAGCTGTCATGGAGGGAGATTGAATGAGAGAAAAACACACACAGTCAAGTTGTTTTCCTCTGTTTTTTTTTTCGCCCCCACTTCTCGTTTTCTCACTCTCCTCTTCCGTCAAAGAATAGATGTGACTGCCAGAACCACCACTGCCACTGTCTGTTTTCAATCCATCACTCAAAACCTCAAAACCAAAAAGATCAGCTCTCTATGACTCCATACACCCAAAACTTTCACAGTTTGACATCTTATCATTGTAGTTTTTAACTAAAATAAGTTACTCAAAATCAGCTGCTTGTATTTGAACTGGTGTATACATGCAATATTACAATCACAATCGTTGAATATCAGCACAGCTTTTATTTTATAATACATATATATTTATAAAAATTATATATATATATATATATATATATATATATATATATATATATATATATATATATATATATATATATAAATTTTAAAAAAATTAAATTCATATGGATTCGTTTTATGATCTCTTTATGAACTTTTTGAAGTGCAAAAGTGGTAGTTGCACAGACTGTCAATGGAGGGACAAAAATCGCTCAGATTTCATAAAAAATATCTTCATTTGTGTTCCGAAGATGAACTAAGGTCCTACAGGTTTGGAACGACATGAGGGTGAGTAAATTTCATTTTTGGGTGAACTAACCCTTTAATCAAGAGTGCATAGTCAGCATAGAAAGTCCAAAAAAATGTATGAAATAACCATAAGTTGTTTACACAGCATTGACTTTATTGCCTATATTGAGTTGTTGTCTAAGTATTTACCAGAGTACTGAGTTATTATTCTCCTGACAGTAACTAGAGATGGCTAGAGCGCTCCAGCTGTCATCTGCTGTAGGTGGAGTGTGTGTTTGGCAGCACTGGTTACTCATTCTCCTGAGCTGCATTTATATTAACTTATGGATCTCCAAATCAAATCAGCACATCCATACAGAATTTACAAGAGCTTTCCAGAAACTCCTTTTCCCCTGAAGTTCGAAATCAAAAGCAGATGAAAACCAAGATACATGAAGCACAGCGTAGCATTCAGGATGGAGGAGTCAGATAATATCTTCTCTATCAGTTTCTGGCTTGTTTACCCTTTCCATAACAACACGGTGAATCACATGCAGTTTTCCAACAAACAACATGAGCGCACACCCACACCCTCCCACCTAACTTCCTTTCAATTACAGAACTAAATGCCAGGTTATTTACAACTTCACCTCTATCAATAGCTTGAAAAAGCAAACAAAACAAATCATTTACAGTAATAAAGGTAGAATGGAAGCCAAACAGACAAGTTGCCAGCACCGGAAAGGGAGGGAAAGAAAAAAAAAAAAAGTTTAAATGATGCAACTATTTTCTGATGAACATGTTAATCATTAACCAGTAGAAAAGAATCACTTACCAATCTCTCTCTGTGAAAAGTTATATTTAACCAACATCTAATTTTTACTGTATGGAAAAGAACAGCAACATTTAATTCAGTTATTTAAAAAAAAAAAAAAAAAAAAAACTAAAATGATTCACAAAGAGTCCAAAATTTGGGCAATTCAATCAATTAATTTGCAAAAAACTGAAAATTCTGTCATCATATACCCATCCTCATAATCTTTCATGACTTTTTCCCTGTAAAAAAAATGGACGCCAAGGATGCGTTGCTGGTGAGTGGCGACTAACAACCAACTCTTGCTATACTCTTGTGTACTGTATGTTCATTTCTTGTTCTTCCTTGTCGTTCGTTCATCATCTTCACTTTATTTTTCATGAAGCATTATTTTGCTTTGCTTCAGCTATGAAAAAAAGGAGACATCCACCCTTGCATTGTGTGTTTGTGCATTTTGGGGGTGGAGCAATGAAGGGAGGGGCATGTTTGTTTGGGTTGACTTCAATTAATCAAGTGTTTCTCAGAAATCGCTTACTGCACCTTTAGCCTCGTCAGATCGGCAAATGAAAATGGTTTTGTGTTAACCAACTGCATACTGCTGTTTCTTTAATTCCAGCACAGGGTTTTGTTGTTCCTCTAATCTCTGTGTGTTTGTGCACTTTCACTGGTAAGCTCTGGCTAAATGGATAGTAATATCCTGACTGAAGCTGGCCTTCACCTCCCCGAGCCTGCAATATTTATGACATGAGAGAGTTATCCACTGCCAGGGATGCAATAACTTCAAGAAAATACGACAGGGTGAGAGTGTGTGCGCTTATGTGGGGTAAGGGTCTCAGAAAGCTTTACTGCAGAAATTAGGGTCAGCGTCATAATAAGGATCTTGGACTCTGTAAACCTGTTTCAAGTTGAGGGTTAACACAGGATAAATATGACACAGGAGTGCAATAAATGGAGGTAGAGAATGTCCACAGGATGTAGTGGCCACACTCATATCCCTTCAAACATCATGGCGTCTCTATTGAGCGCTCTCAAACCGGTGCTAGTCTCCATCTCAATGGGTGTGCAATGACCCATTGAAATGAAACCACTGTCACAAGTTGGCTGAAAATGAGACATGTTTTAAAGCGAGAGATGAAAAAGATCCCAAAGCAACAAACCATTCTGCTCTCATTGTGTATATGGGTCATTGACGAATAAGGTTTAAAAAAAAAAAAAAAAAAAAAAAACAATTTTGCACTTAAGTTTTATTAAGTGTTAACAATGAGATTATGTGGTTTTTATAATTAATTAACACTGCTTTTGTCATTTTTTACAAGATGGACAAAATTTGTTACCAAAAATAGTCATTCGGTTTAACCAAAATTTCGGTTTTACCAAATGACGATATTTTCAAACAATGCTAACAGGCTGATATCTATCTAGCTAGCTAGCTAGCTTGCTAGCTACCTAGCAAAATGACAATCAAACATTTTATATTTAGTACATGTTTTTAAAATATTACAACATTTTTCATGCTTTATAGCGGTTGTACCGAATGATCTGATTTTTTTTCGGGACATGCGTATGGGCAAGTGAAAACATTAATTTTTCAAATAGTTAAAAGAGTTAGTTACTTTGCTTCACAACCATGTGGTCCTTTGCAGGTGTCTGAATGAGGTCACATACTGTCACATGATATTGACTTGATCCAAAATGGTCCCTTTATATTGGTTACTCCGAATGACATCAATGAAATTCATTTTTCCGGACATTCTTTCTCATAACACAGCAATAACTTCTACACATAATTTTAATACCATTTTGCACTATGTTGATATACGATGTTATAAAATCATGCCAGAATAAAAAATATATATACATTTATTACATTTTAAGATATTTTAATCACAAATAAAATGGCTGTATTGGCCTTTGGACGGTTAAACCGAATGACCTTTTGACACTTCAAAATCTTTAAAATACCTTTATATGTAGCAAAATATAATTCAAACCTTTTGGATTCAATAAAAGAGATCTAGTTGTACTACCTTACATACTTTGTATGTCATATCTTTGTTTATTATTATTATTAAGGCCTTTGGACAAAAAAAAAAAAAAGACCAGCCATGTCACTGACCCATATATAACCACGTTAAAAAGAACAACAGTGCTAATAACCAGCATATGTTTTGGTTGCTGGTTCCTATAACAGCTAGTTTGTCTGTATAAATCTCTATCAGTTTAACCAGAAATACTTGATACAAGAACCAAAAGTATGGTAAGTATAGAGGATTGTATGCATTGCACTTCTATAAAGTACTCTATTCTGTTCTATTGTCAAGAGACTTGAGGGAAATTATCAATACAAAGACAGCAATCACACAGAAACACCCACATTTGTTTTTTTCCTGAATGACCTACTGAATATATAATGCCTGGAGCTGCAAATTTCAGTCACACTTCTTTTAAACAGTCTAATACAGCCCTGATTCCACTGGCAGTGCTTCATCAATCTAGAATGCAGAGTGCCGTGTAACCTATAGGCAGAAAACCTCAGGGCTAATTCCTGTCATTACTGAGTATTGACAGCATGGCTGCATCATAAACAGAAGCCACACCAGCTCCTAAAAGAGAGAGAGCAAGAGAGAGAGGGAAATGAATGAATAAGGATTTATAGCCGCCATCACTCTGCTGCAACTATGTTTCCTGTTCTGTTCAGCGAGCGGAAAGGAAGGCTGGTAGTAGCTTCCTGTGTGTGGGGTGCTGGATTCCAGGAAATGATTAGGTGGGGGCTAAATAAGCGTGTTTCTGCCCTGGCAATGATCAACAAGGGCTAATAAAACCCTCCTCCCTTCTGTCTCTGTGTCTATCCCTCTTCCTCCACATTTTAGTCTCTCTCCAGCTCTACAACAGTGAATATTTCCCCCCGTAAAGCACTGCCTTGTTGAAAAGAACAGCATGGCTGCCTGTTCACCAGCATATGTTGCATTTAGGATGTTGGTTCCCAGCATGGGTGGCTGGTGTCCCCGTTATGCTTCTTAACTAGCTAAATTGTCAAGTTTTGATTAACCATGTCATTTACCCAAAAAATATTTTGACATCTACCACATTAGATACTCATGGCATATATTCAACAAGGTGCTGGAAACATGGGGGACATGATAGCATCACACAGTTGCTGTAGATTTGTCAGTGATGCGAATCTCCAATTCCATCACATCCCAAAGAAACTCGATTGGATTAAGATCTGGTGACTGTGGAGGCCATTTGAGTATAGAGAACTCATTGTCATGTACAAGAAATCAGTTTGAGATGATTTGAGCTTTGTGACATGGCACGTTATCCTGCTGGAAGTAGCCATCAGAAGATGGTTCACTGTGGTCATTAAGGGATTGACATAGTCAGCAACAATACTCAGGCTATGGAGTCTAAACGATGCTCAGCTGGTACTAAGGAGCCCAAAGTGTGCCAAGAAAATATCCCCCACAACATTACATCACCACCAACAGCCTGAACCACTGATACAAGGCAGGATGGATCCTTGCTTTCATGTTGTTTACGCCAAATTCTGACCCTACCATCTGAATGTCGCATCAGAACCCGAGACTCATCAGACCAGTCAAGGTTTTTCCAATCTTCTATTGTCCAATTTTGGTGAGCCCATGCGAATTGTAGCCTCAGTTTCCTGTTCTTAGCTGACAGGAGTGGCACCCGGTGTGGTCTTCGGAGATGGTTATGCGTGAAAATATCACATTTTATTAACATATCACAGTTTCCATAAAACATTAAACAGCACAACTGTTTTCAAAAAAGATTTTTTTTTTTTTTTTTTTTGAGCACCAAATCAGCATATTAGAATAATTTCTGTAGGATTATGCGACACTGAAGACTCGAGTAACGGCTGCTGAAAATTCAGCTTTGCATCACAGGAATAAATTACTTTTTAAAATATATTATATTAGAAAATGTCACAACATTACTGTTTTACTATATTTTGCAGCCTTAGCAAACATAAGAAAAACAGCAAACTTTTGAACAAGCACACACACACACACACACACACACATTGTATATTTACCTGTGATTACTGTTAAGAGGGTTTGTGTTTGCATGTGTGTGTGTACGCGCACGCTGGTTTGTTGCTTATGTCTTATTCATCCTTTTTAAAGTGATCCCTGTTAGCGTCAACATAAATGCTAGCTGACATGAAGCGCCTTCTGCAATCAAGGGCACAGCTGAAAGATTCATGAGCTGAGGTTAAATATAGGGAAAGAGAAAGATACAGAGAGAGAAGGAAGAGAAGTTCCTGTGACATGATGAGTATGGAGAAGGAAAGATTACATTCAATATACTGTAACTCAGGACATAAACTGACTTTAATACCTTTAAACCAGAAACCAGGCTTATTCACATAACACTAAATCACAGTGCTTGGAAACTTAGACAGTATTGTGGGTTGTGGTTATGTCTGGACTTTATTTTTAAAACTTCTTTGTCTTTAACAGTCTTTCCTTGGGAATCGAAGCCACAACCTTGACGTTGTTAGAGCTACACTCAGTTCAATTAAGACAATTCAATACAATTTAGCCTTGTTGTACTGTGTAACTATATCTATCAGCCATCATTTCCAGTGACAGGTTCAGTCATGTTTTCTATCCCTTATTTAAAACTACAAAAAGTGGTTATTAGTACTCTGATATATCCGTTGGTACTATATTATTACCATCAAAATGTTACTGAAACCACATAATTAATGCAATACGACGACTTAACTCCTGAAGTGTTTCCAATTTTGTAAAAATTGTCCATATCTTCAGTCAATTGAGACTTTGAATGATAAAATGTGATTAATTTATTATATATCAATACTCAGAGTTTCTGTTAATAATAATAACAAAAACAAACAGCTTTGTCATAACTACATCATATGAGGGGACTGAGTCAAAAAGGGTGAGAATCGCAGTCTTAAAATATCTATTCAGATTAATGTTTTTGCTCCACTGCAAAAATGTGTTGAAAAAAGTCTGTCAGTACAGGAGATTTACGCCTACCTGTATATCTATAATTCACCGTCAACCTCTCCATTACAACTGTCTCTTTTTTCGAGTGCTAATCTGTCTCTTTCTCTGTCTATTTGTCTCTTGCTCCTCCTCAGGTACTATCTGCTTTATGATCTGTGTATAGATGACTGACAGATCAAACTTTATCTCCTCCTTCTCATGTACTAACCAGAGCCCAGAGGGCAAACTACTAATGAAACAGTCAAGTTCAAATAAAGAGAAGAATGTCAAGGCATTGCTCGCCAGTAATTACTAAATGTCTGTGTCTGTGTGTGTGCGCAAGCGCTTAAACAAGTCACAACCTGTTGCACTCATGTAATTATAACCGTGAGATTGAGAGCACTTGCTGTTTGAGCTTTAACAACACACATACAGCAGCGGCACGGCTAAACCACAAAAGGTTTAACATTGCAGTAAACAAGATGAAACGTCTCTGCTGTCTAACAACATTCTCGGACAACATGGCACACAGAATTCATCTCAGAGTAAACCAACACAGCAGGAGAAATACTACAGCCCCAGCTGGGTTTTCCGTGCCATGAAAACAATTATGAAAATGAACCAGGAACTAAAAAGGAAAAATGTTGCTCTTGAACTTCAAATGTAAATCATTAGAATGAGTTTGTTTGCTTAGTCAAACTCAGTGGGGTGTTGCTGTGGTGTTTCCCACCCATGGCTTTATTCATTCTCATTATGATTCGCCCATTTCTCTCTGAAATGCTTCTCTCATGGTTTGCTATAATAATGTGAATAAAGTCATGAGTCATTAGTCTTACAAAAATACTGTGCTAGAATGACGCTTTTACGTAATACAAAGTTGGAAAATAAAAATGATCCATTTTAAATATGAATGGGAACTCATTCATTACCATATACATATACCACAGTATTTACATGGACTTTAAATACTTCAAATACCTTGTAAATACATTGGTAAATGAATTTTAGCACAATGGTACAAAATATTCTATAGTTTTATAGTTTTGTACAAATTTCATAGTTTTAACATGTGAAATGTGTCATCATTGTTTCATGGTACCACCATAGTACTTTAAAGGTTTACCATGGTAAATGTCCATAAAAAGTATTACAAATTTAAGTAAAAAAACACAATTGTGGTTCCAAAAAATGATGTCAAATAATCAAATTATAGTTATAAAGCTAATTAGTTATATTAGTTATAATCAGTTATAAAGCAAAACTAAGGTACAGTGATAAAATAAGATGGTCAATAAGATCCATTAATATACTAAAAACACATCTAAATCAGTTCATGTGAGTACAGTGGTTCAATATTAATATTATAAAGCGACGAAAATACTTTTGGTGCGCCAAAAAAACAAAATAACGACTTATATAGTGATGGCCGATTTCAAAACACTGCTTCAGGAAGCATCGGAGCATTATGAATCAGAGTGTCGAATCAGCTGTTCGGAGCGCCAAAGTCACGTGATTTCAGCAGTTTGGCGGTTTGACACATGATCCGAATCATGATTCGACACGCTGATTCATTATGCCCCGAAGCTTCCTGAAGCAGTGTTTTGAAATCGGCCATCACTATATAAGTCGTTTTTTTTTTTTTTTTTTGGCGCACCAAAAATATTCTCGTCGCTTTATAATATTAATGTTGAACCACTGTACTCACATGAACTGATTTAGATGTGTTTTTAGTACCTTTATGGATCTTGAGAGAGGAAATGTCATTGTTCCCTATGCAGGCCTCATGGAGCCATCGGATTTCAACTAAAATATCTTAATTTGTGTTCCGAAGATTAACGAAGGTCTTACGGGTGTGGAACGGCATGAGGGTAAGTAATAAATGACAGAATTTTCATTTTTGGGTGAACTAACCCTTTAAATGATTACCATATTCTTATAAAATCTAACATAAAATAAAAAATAAAAAAAATTCTTTTGGTACAGGTCAAAAAATAATGGTATTATGGAATATGTCAAGAAAATAAAATGTTAATGTATCACCAGCTTTAGAAAAGAAAGCAAACCCTGACACTTAATCCACAAAAACAACACTTCTCTGTCCCATCTCGATTTCCGTTTCTCTCACACTTCTCTTTCTCGTTTCTATTCACAGCCCTTTATGAGACTCAACAAACAAATCATTCTTCATTCATAGAGGACTGGATCGGACGAGTCTCTGACAATCTCTAAATAAGCTCTGTGTTGTATAATGCTGACTGCAGATCACACCTGGGCAATTATGTGATTCACATGAATAAAACAAAAGAAATACATTTAAACTTTTGTCCCTCTCTCCATAAAAAAAGGGAGGAATCTGAACATGTGTAGTGCCCCGATATACTTAATTCATTAAGCACAGTTATTGTAAACTCTAACAAGTTCATTATACTTAAATAACAAGTTAATTGCCAAGTTCACCTAATGAGGTCATAAACAACTATTTAACACCACCAGGCTCACCAACAAGAGCACTAATCAACCATAATGGTGACAAAACAAAATAACTGTGTGCATAATCAACAGAGCTTGGATGAGAACACTGACCGAATAAGCATATTGTAATATAAAATATTACATTTTTTTGTATGAATGATTTTGAATAAAGTCGCTTATGCTTACCATGGCTGCATTTATTTAATCAAAAATACAGTAATATTATAAAATAAATTATTCCTTGTGATTACAAAGCTGAATTTTTGTATTTTTATCAATGCTGAAAACAGTTGTGTTGCTTAATATTTTTGTGGAATCTGTTTACATTCTTTTTTTTTTTTTTTTTTTTTTTTAAGATATTTTTCTTTTACAGGATTTATTTGAAAAAAAGTCTTACCGCCATTGAAACACTGGTTGAGAGATTACACGCATATCTAGATTGCCTGTTCTCCTTCTGAGCTTCTTGTTGTGGCGGTTAGCAAACAGAGTTGCCTCCTTCTGGATTGGAGTGTGGGTCGCCTGGGACTGACTGTATTCGTCGTCTACATGAACCGAACAGTGACATCCGTACTGTATGGTTCAGCACAAATACATGTACCGTTACTAGGGATGGGCATTTTTGGCAATTTTTCATTTCAATCATCAATAGTTTTCAAAAACGAGTAATCGAGTACTCGGGGGGTGGGGCGTGTGCAGGGGGCGGGGCATGGCCGTCATGGAGATAATGAAAATATCTGAAGAATGTTAGGAAAATAAATGTTAAAAATAAAAATATGACACGAAAACGTGATTAGAACACTGTTAGATTGATTATGATGCAGCAATGTTATTAATAAGGAAGCATCTAAGGAATAGCTGCCTGAGGTGACTTTATGCCAATAAAACTGAAGCCCGTTCTATGACACATCCTATGATATTAATCAGATAACTTAGATACATAATATAGAAGTAACATTACAACTTGTATCGGCACAAAAGGATGCAAATGGCAGTGAACTTGCGCGTCACGTGCTATAGCGAGAGTGAGAGAGAGAAAGAGTGAGAGAGAGCTTGCGCCGTGATGCGCTTTCATGACAGCGCGCTGAAACACGGGCAAGGACAAAATTGAACAAATATGACGAAAAAAGCACTGCTGCATTATTATAACATCATTATTTTTATTTTTTTAAAAGAAACATCTAAAAGCAATATGACCGTCGGGCATTGCATTTGAGCATGAAACTAAACACTGATATGCAGTGCAAGCATGTTAATAAATGTTAATATCCCCACCCAACGCATCCTGTGTTAGATTAATGCAAACGTGAGCTTATTTTCATCTATCTTGTCAAAGTGAAGCCAGACATCACTACGTGACTTTGAGGCCATTCTCTCTCTTCTCACGTCTTCTGACGCATGCTGTGGAAAGCTAAACAATCAGAGCTCAGGGCACTGCCCAAAGTGCTGCTATAACCAATCAGGAGAGAAAAAAAAAACAAAACAAAAAAACATGATCGTTTACTGGAGTACTCAATCGCTGTTGCACATCCCTAACCGTTACACCCCTAATATACAAGATACAAATACTACTAAAAGTACATTTGTAGTTTCAAAACACAGTATGTACTATAAATGTTCACAGTCAATGAAATTGCTGACAAAAATGTTAAAAGGGATCATATAATGCCACTTTTACAAGATGTAAAATAAATCTCTGATGTCCCCAGAGTGTGTATGTGAAGTTTTAGCTCAAAATACCCCACAGATAATTTATAGCATGTTAAATTTGTCACTTTTGAGGGTGAGCTAAAGCGCTCCGTTTTTGTGTGTGTCCCTTTAAATGCAAATGAGCTGCTGCTCTCAAGAAGAGGGTGGAGTTTCAAGAGCTTGTGTTAGCTTAGCAGCGCCGATTACCTCACGCAGAATCACTGAAAATGTCAGAAACTGTTCAGTCTTTTATGTTCAAATCGGAGTCGGACAATGATGGAGAGACTCAAGAAGAAGTGACAACGTAGAATGCAACAGGATCTCAAAGAAGCTCGTTGTAGTCCCTACCAGCCGTTTGCTGTAGTCCTTAAACAGAGAATTATTTAAAAGAAAATATCTCCCTTTGCATTGAACTTTGAGCGTCGTAACTTTGCAGATGTTGTTTATGTTCAAACAGCAACATTACACACTAAAGTTAAAAAAGTGAAATCATAATCAACCACACCTTTAATTGAGGAAGGTTATTTGTCAACAATAAAGACAAAAGACACATGATGATGATTAACCAAAGAGAAGGAACAATGCTACTTGTATGCAATAAATGGTGAGAAATAATTGTGAAAAGTAAATATAACTGCCTTTTTAAGGTTTACAGTGTGATCCTAAAGTGCTGTGCTTGTCTAAGATTGTGTTTATGACCACAAGAGACACAGCAATGCTTTCGTAACAACTTAAATGCTATCAACTTTAATGAAATATCTGTTTCAGAAATAAACTGATGTGCTTGTTTCCCCTAAGAGTAAGCAGACACAAAGAAAATATCTCCAAGGAGAAAATCCTAGCGGATGAAAATTCTGGAGATGATGAAAGAGACAAATTACTGCACCTCTCTCTCTCACACACACACACACACAAACACAAAGTCCCTGAGTTCCCCAGCTCGCTCTCACACACGCTGCCATCTATACCATTCCCTGTTGGGATTTTGAGACATGCACTGTTTCAAAAATCAATAAGCACATCTTGAACGGCAAGAGAAAATATCAAACTTAAAACAAACAGAAAAAGTGCAGTGTCCTCTCTAGAGAGCTGACTGAAACCATCTTATTACAAAAGACACAGAAACAGACACCTTAATTCTCTCTCTGCAACATAAAAGCAAATACATCTAAGTCAACAGAGAATTTAAATGTCAGGCCAAACATCAAACAACAGCGACACGATTGGGAAAAATTCAAATTTGAGGGGGATGGGGTTACATGTCCCCCCTCATTTTTGACACTTCTCATTTTTACAGTTGCAACATTGCGTTCTGCTCCACGATAGCATATGTTTTGAAGACAAATGTGCCCCGTCTTTTTATTTTTAGTGGGTTGGACTCGGCACAATGTTTACACTGTAGACAGTGATAAGCTTTCATAAATCCGCCATCACATTTCAATCACATCACAAACTGTACTGTGCCACACATCTCTGAATCTACTCCCCCAAAAAGTGCTCTAGAACAGCAAATTGACATTATTTACACAGACGACAGTAGGCGACTCCATACCAAAGCCAGCACGCTTCAGTATGACAGTAAACAAATTCTCGCTTACACACAAACCGACAGCAAAAGATGGCCTTATCTGTGACAGCCCACCTGTACACACTCACTCTTCCTTGTTCTCCTCCCTGCTTGCTTCCCTTCTAAAAGTGGGTGACTGGAATATTAGCATGAAATTGTTGGGTAGAAGCGACAGCTTCTTTTAAACCCCCCACTTACGGCTCTGGCTGAAAGAACCCGTGACAACCAGCTCTTACGGAGTGAAAGAGAGAAAGACAGTAGTGTGGGGGAAAGAGAACTGGGAAAGGTTTGAAATGTTTCTCCAACACCAAAGCTTATCATATGTACTTACAGAAAAAGCTTTTATCATAGAACAAAGATGTTAATATCTCATACCAAGTTCTACCAATCAGTAAAGATGCTGCATGCTGTTCTGTGACGAAATAAAATGATAAGCTAATACACACTATAGCTGAAGCAAATCTTTTCAAAGTTCGCAAAAAAAAAAAAAAAAAAGACAAAGGTTAGTTTCCATCAAGTTGTTCGAGGGGATGACGGTAGTATTTGTAAACCTAGTAACCAACAGTAAATAAAACACTGTGACCGAGCGTTCGTGAAGGGTTTGCCTAAACACTTATGAATAAGAATAAACGAGAGCCATCTGAACTCTCCTCGACTTTATTATGCGTCACACAGAGGACAAGCCCGAAAACCGGCAAGCCTCAAGGGGAAAATGCATTGCAAACACACACACACACACACACACACACACACACACACACACACACACACACACACACACACACACACACACCCGTGCGCCAGTACATCCAGAATTAATGCATCATAACAGTTACATAACACCATCAGTGGAAATAGCCAATTACGATTAGTCACATGGGTTTAATGTTCGCTACATCAGAAATTATTCAGCAAATGCGTTTCCATCTCCCATTATTCACATTATCTCTTTTTCGCACAAGTCAAAAACCACCTCAAGTGAGCGTAAAAACTTTTTTGCGAATTAAGGGATTTTTATTTGAAATCTGATGTTTTCATCACGCGTTTCTGATGCAATACTTCAAAATGCGCATAAAAACGGTGATGGAAACAGCTTATGAGTCATACTGCTTTTGTAAAGCAGAGGCAACAGCAATATAGTGCTAAAAACACCATAAATAAATAGTTTTTTATTGTCAACTAAAACTAAACTTAAAAATAATTTTAATTAATTGAAATAAAGCTGAAATAAAATAAAAATAAACATTTTTGTAAACTAACTGCAATAAAATACGTTCCAGTTAAAGTACCAAATTTTCAAAAGCTAAAAAGATTAAATAAATAAAAACAACAATAGCACATAACCAAATTACTAAAACCTAAACTAAAATTAAAATTAAATCTAAAAACAAAAATAAAAGCCAATTCAAAATATAACAATAACACAATAGTATATAAATATTACTAAAAATAAAATTGATAAATAAACAAATGATACTTTAGATATTTGTAATATACAAAAATACAAAATTGTGCAAAATACTTAAAATATTAATAATTAGAATTTAAACATTTAAATAAAATTTCATTAAATAAGCTTAAAGTAAAAAATAAAAAAAATAACATTTAAAGAATTAAATCTGAATTGTATGACAATTCAAAATTGAATCACCAAGCTACTTTCTGCATTAAAAGTCAATTTCCATGGAGACACAGGTGTGCATAAATCTTCTAATTTAAAACAGCTTTGAATGTGGCTCATCCAATCAGATTTCAGAGTCTGCTGTATAATATGATCTTAAGTATATTCCTCTGAAGAAGATGGACAAGACTAGAAAAGATAACTGTAGAGTTCATCACAGGGGCAAAAGGAGGAGCAGTAAGGTACTCTTGGCCACTGATATAACGACACAGTGAAATTCAGTCAATGCCCTGTACTGCAAACAGCTCGATGGTCTTGGTGGAGATAAACTGAAAACACTGTTTCATTAGACCTGATCTGTAGAGGTTGCAGGGGTGGTTAACCTACAGGCCCAGGGCTCATAACTCCTGCCAGCACAGAGGCTTCTGCTAAAATGTTCAGCACATCTCTAGAGACTGATCGAGGTTTGCTCTCACAGCTTGTAAAGTTTTATTAGAATTTCAATATAAATCCACAGATGGTCTCACCGAATGGACTATGGAGCATTTACTGTCTCTCAGTAAACACCTCTAACAATAAAGAACCTGTAATTTCTAAGTCAAATGAATCGATTCAACAAGAGAAAGTGAAACCTTCGAGGCATAAACTACTGCTGAATCTATAGGTCAAAGAAAATAGGTCATTAAAATGGTTGCATTTGGAGGACACTCTGTATTCAGTTTCTGTACTCTAGCCTAGAGACGACAGAACCAGGCAGAGAGAGTCATAGAGACAGAAATAGAGACATGAAAAGGAAAAAACGGACAATTGAAAGTAAAAATAAATAAATAAATAAAAACAGGAAGAAAAGGAATGATTGACAGTTGGCATCTGGCTGAAGGATGTTTCGCTGAAGCAGCTGGCATCTCAGTGAAGCTGAAAATCAACATCACCTACAGCTTTAAAAATTAAGCTTCATTGTATTTTTTGCAGTAGCTTAGACTCATTAGGTTAATTCTTATCAAGAACCATTTTTTTTTTATTTATAGGGTTCTCAAAATGGCTATATTGTGCTCTGGAAATTCAAGTTCTTGATGGTACATTACAAGTCAAATGAACATTAATTGTGGAAGGTATCACCCATAAGGGTTAAATTATATATAATATATATATATATATATATATATAGGAATAAAATAAACATTAATGAAAAAACATAAATTGTAAACTTATTTTAATTAAGCTAGTTTCCAAGGCAACTTCTCATTTCTTTTAGATTTAATTGAAGTAATAAAATAATGAAAACTAAAATTTCAACTAAAACGAAAAATGTAAAATATAAAAATAAAATCTAATTCAAAATATTCACAAATATACAATGATACCAAATTAACACAGTGACCCACTAACACAAGAAAAGCCACTCCAGGTTCTTTAAGGTCAAAGCGAAATAACGTAATCAATATATTCATCTAAATAATAATAATAATAATAATAATAATAATAATAATAAAAAAAAAGGGAAGGGAGTGAGGAAGCAAGAAAGGAAGGAAGGAAGCAAGGAAGGTAGGAAGGAAGCAAGGTAGCAAGAAAGGAAGGAGGGAAGCAAGGAAGGAAGCATGCAAACAAGGAAGCAAGGTAGCAAACAAGGAAGCAAGGTAGCAAGGAAGGAAGCAAATAAGGAAGGATTCAAGTAAAGAAGGAAGCAAGGTAGCAAGCAGGGAAGGAAGGAAGGAAGGAAGGAAGCAAGCGAAAGAGCGAAAGAAAGAGCGAAAGAAAGAAATCCTGTTTTTCAACCCCTCACCTTCACCTGTCAAGTCAAACACTTTTCACGATTCAATCAGTTCCAGTCAAGTCAGGTCTCATCCTACATTTTTGTCTCATTTAATATCCAGAAATAAATCACATTACAGACATGCAATTGGTTGTGGATGCCATTTTCATGTTAACTTAAAATCACCAGTTTTCTGAAGAACTAGAAATTCTTTGAGATCTGCTATGGCATTCTATGGCATCCAGCTGGAAAACTTTTTTGGCTCTAATTGTAATCTTTATTTTTAAAGTGCATAAAGACAGTGTAAAAAAAACAAAAAAAAACCAAAAAACATCAGCTTTTCTGGACCAGTGCCGGTATGTTTGTTGTTGTTGTAAACTTTGTCCAGACAGTATCAATCCCCACCATAATGTTAAAGGAAAATAACTCTCAACTGTTTCCCCTCACACCCTTAAAGGCAACCATCACAGCTTTAGCGTCATGCTAACTCCTTCACAATAGGCTTTAGAGGGACTGTGCAAATCGCAGTGGCTTAGGAGTGCTCCCGAACAATGGCTTCTTGTGTGTGTCGTGAATTCCTACTGCTAGCAGATGGCCAAACTTCTCCCTTTTATTCTGACAGAACTGTGGGGCTGTGTGTGGGTGCGATAAAGAGAGATGGTCTGTGGTGAACTTGTGTTGACGAATTAAACCCACCATTACTGTTTCAGCCAAGAGGCTAAGACTCTCTACTCTAGATTATAAATGTTAAGACTGCATAAAGATCACAGTGTTAGCCGGTTCTATATAGTAGTTATCACAGCAGGCGCTCAAGTCTCAGAACTAATAAATGAAACAGTGAAAGGTTGAAAAAAGGTCTACAAATTAATACATAACTGACAAAGTTAGCCAAGTCTGAGTCAGCAGCTAGAAAACCACCTTACACTACTGTTAGTAGCTGTGGGGTAGCTTTTAGACTTTATTCAGCGAGGATGCATTGTATTGATCAAAAGTGACAGTAAAGACATTTTTAAAGCGACATTCTAATCTAAATGAATGCTGTTCTTTTGAACTTTCTATTCATTAAAAAAAAGAAAAAAAAAATATACATAAAAATATTAAGCAGCACAACTGTTTTCAACATTGATAATAATAAGAAATGTTTCTGGAGTACCAAATCAGCATATTAGAATGATTTCTGAAGGATCATGTGACACTGAAGACTGAACTAATGGCACTAAAAATTCAGCTTTGCCATCACAGAAATAATTTAACTTACAATATATTAAAATAGAAAAAAAAATAAATAAAAATCAGAATCATTTTCACGAAGAATCATTTTTACACATGAATTATCACCTCTGAGTCCAGACCTTAATTTCATTGAAAGTCTTTCAACTTTAAGAAACTTCTTAACCCTCTGGCCCTCTTCGGTCATTTTTGACCGAAAAATGTTAAAAATCGTACCTTCGTTGGAATGAGATGACACTTGGTGACTTTTGTCGCATTAGCAATATGAACACACACAAAAAAAAAAAAAAAAAATCAAGGACATGATTCGGACATGTTAAAGGGTCGTAAAAAAATAGTCACACTTACCTTCTTTTCAGTCAAAAATGACCGACATAGGAAATGAATGGGAAATACGAAAAAATACGAAAACTCAGAGAATCTTTTGTTGGTACAAACTACAAATCAGACACTGTGCAGAAAAAAAAAAAAAAAGTGTACAGCACTGGAGGGGGGACACTCTAAAATGCCAAGAGTGCAAAATAGACACACCCCCCTCCCCACACACACATATATATATATATATATATATATATGAACTAGCACGACTATAAGACAGAGCAAGTTTATACAAATGTGTGAAATAAAATCAAATATTCAGCCACAAAGCAGTAAAAAAAAAAAATGAACAGCAAGAAAGAGGTTACACTCTAAAACACAGAGTACAAAACAGAAACACCCACTCAAACACACACTCACTTACACACATTCACAGACAAACACACACACAACACACCATTATACACACACAAATGTACCAGTGTGGCTGTAACAATATGGTAAAATTAAGCCAAAACTCAAATAAGAGGTTGAAATCAGATCAGACCCAGATTTATTAAGCTGTTATAAAACACACCTGTTCATTTTTGTTATATTTTTTATTGAATTTTGATGTTATGTGTGACAAAATGTCCTCCTCTGTGTTCAGGGTTGACTGTAGTAAAATTAATGCAAAAACCGACACTTCAAATCAACATTTCAAACAAAAAAAAAATCTAAACCTTGACAAAAAGTAGTCTTTGAGAATGTCTAAGTATAAATCCAAATCTTAATAAAAATAAGTGTTTGTGTCCAAAAACCACTAGAGAATTTATAAGCCACTTTATATAGAGCTCTATAGGAATCTAGTGGTTACAACATGGCATTGCATAAGTTTTCTTTTTTTTTTTTACTCTCACCAAATGGCACTAATCTACCCTCAAAAAAATGGATTTTAAATGCCTTGTCTCTATTTTAACATGGAATACTGCTTTAATTGAAAAATAATTAAAAAATATATTAGAAAAAAAAAAATTGTATTATTTATTTTCAATGGGGAAAATAGCTAATAAAAATTGTATAAATATTGCATAGTATCATAAAATACCCTCAAAATTTTATATAATAATCAAAAAATATTATTGAACAAAAATATATTACATTGGTTTTCCTGAAAAACAAAAAAGTTAATTTTCAAGGCTTCGGTCACTTTTGATCGTAAAGAAGGCAAGTGTGACTCCTAAACAAAGAGGGCCAGAGGGTTAAAAAAAAAAAAAAGCAATCTTACCAACACCAAACTTTTGAATTGCAGCGTATGTATCAATAGATTTATAGTCATGTTTCAGATGGTCCGAATATTTATATGAAAAAAAAATACTTATTTTATACAATATGACACAGAATTAGATGTAACCAAATTAAAGGGATAGTTCATCCAAAAATGAAAATTCACCCATGATTTTCTCACCCTCAAGCCATCCTAGGTGTATATGACTATCTTCTTTCAGATGAACAATTGGAGATACAGTCAAAAATATCCTTAGTCCTCCAAGGTTTACAATGGTTGTGAATGGGGGCCCGCATTTTGAACAACAACAACAAAAAAAAAAAAAACCCCATCCATCCATCCATAATCAAAGTAATCCATACGGTTCCAGTGGATTAATAAAGACCTTTTGAAGCGAAGCTTTATAAATACTTTATAAATTCAAATAACTAGCTTCCGGCGGATGACCGTACACATACCGTGTAAGTTGATTTAGCGGAAGAGCAACCTTTGACCTGAACACAATGACAAACGTGGACTCGCAGAGGAGAGAGGAAAACAAAACACCGGTCACGAATCAGAAGTCTAAAACGAGAAATTTTAAAGAGAAATGTCGGAGGATTTTCATATAGGAGAAGAGGAGCTTGAGTTTTTTGCCCATCCCTATTTGTTTGAACTGCGAGAGACATCTAAGCTTACGATACTCCTACATCCTGCGTCATGTGTCGGGTCAGAGGGTTGCTCATTTGGCGCATGTCGAGTTGCGCAGTATGCGTACAGTCATCCGCCGGAACCTAGTTATTTGAATTTATTAAAATTTTAAATGTGGATATTTTTCTTACAAAGACGCATCGCTTCGCTTGAAAAGGCCTTTATTAACCCACTGGTGCCGTATGGATTACTTCAATTAATGGTGGGATGCATTTTTTGTTCAAAATGCAGGCTCCCATTCACTACCATTATAAACCTTGGAGGACTAAGGATATTTTTAAATATATCTCCAATTGTGTTCGTCTGAAAGAAGATAGTCATATATAACTAGGACGGCTTGAGGGTGAGTAAATCATGGGATAATTTTCATTTTTGGGTGACCTATCCCTTTAAGTAAAGCAAAAACTAACAAACAGGCGGACTGACGTATGGATGGCAGGCATACATAAATAGACAAATATTCCTGCTTATATTTATTTATTTTTTTCATCAGTGCATTACAGTCATAGTTCCCATGTGGCAGCAAGAATGCTACAAGGATCCTAGATTATTTCAATTACGAAAAAGACTGCCTTCTGCGCATCGTATAACAGTAAATCATTTGGCGAGACGGTATTTTGCATTTCATGCCGCATGACACACACACACGGATATATATATATGGGGAGCGTCGTGTGAGAAAGACAGAGAGCTGGGCTGGATCTTTCAGTGCTCTGCTCAACAGATGTGAGGCTGCAGGCCAAACCCTGAGCACTCTGAATCTCCAAGGACAGGACTCGCTCGAAAATATACTATTTCATCCTCTCCCTATATTTCAGCTTTACAGGGCTGCTCTTGACGAGTGATACCGGACAACTCCTAGCCTGATAAATCTGATAACAAATGAATGATGTTTCTTCCAGAATTGAGGATTTACAGTTCTGGTCAAAACACTCCACAGCTGCTATACTAAACCTGCAGCTTTGCTAGGCTTTTGAATGCTGTTTTAATACACTTAAGACCGTTTTACAAAGCTTAGCCAAGTGTGTGTGTGTGTGTGTGTGTGTGTGTGTGTGTGTGTGTGTGTGTGTGTGTGTGTGTGTGTGTGTGTGTGTGTGTGTGTGTGTGCATGCATAGGCATCGTGTTTACTGTGCTTCCCTCAAGGGGAGATTAAAATAGTGAGTGTTAACATGCTTCTGCGCACATGTGCATACACAAGTGTCGCTAAGCGTAAGGTAAATCAGCGTTTACAAACAGCCGCTGTGGGCCATTGCGTTCCACATTATCTTACCTTTGGGGAGACTGTTGTTGGTAATGCACTGACCCATGAAATGCGAAAAAAAGAAACGCACACACATCTATAGGCCAATTCACACTGCACTGACAGACGGCAACAGACTTGGACTGTCAAAATGGCTAAACAACTAAATTTGAATTTTTTACTGAAATATTACTAATATTCCAATTATATTTTAATTTAAAAGGCATAATAAAAGGCTCTCTTGTGCAAGCCGTGAGGGGTTAAAGACGTCTGTCTAGCACATGTTTACATAGAAAAACAATGGAACGGTTTGGTGGTTACGGTTTGGACGTAACCACGATCGTCTCCACATTGAGCTTCTCTATTTCTGTTTTGAATGACCAGCGCAGCAGCGCCACATCTAGTGAATTCAACTGGACAGACTAATAAAAACCTTAAAACGCAACAATGCTGAGTTGTCATTTTCACTTCCTATACTTTCAATATATATTGACCCTCTAGACAAATAAACTTTGTATCTTGGTTGAACTGCACTTTCTGTGTCTGAATCTTCCATTTGATACCCAGGTACCTGCTTTTCTGTGCTAGATCACTCAACCTGAACAGATCTTCTTGAAACACTTGATCTCCAAATTATTTAAATCTAACAGACTCTTACATCATCACATCTCCTGTGCCACTGATAAAACCATTTTTGCATTCAAATGTGTATTTGAATTTTAAATTTGACGAATATTCAAAATTCAAATTTTAATTTGACAGCCCTACAACATTTCTTCAGGTTTTGTCGGATCAGTGTGTTACCCCTATCGGTGTCTGTTGGCGTCTGTCGGAGCTTGTTTTGGTAACACTTTACTTTACAGTGCCATAGTTACACATTACTACATGTACTTACTATAGTAATAACAGTAAATTATGCATAATTACAAGTAACTAACCCTAAACCAAACCCTAACTGTAACTCTATAGTAAGTACATGTAGTTAGTTAATATTACTCAGTACTTATTTGAGAAATTACAATGTAACTATTGTACTGTAAAATAAAATGTAACCCTTGTTTTCAGCTATTGATAATACTGAATAGGCGCTTGTCGGGTCGTGGAATGGCTGAGAAGTGATGCACTGTAATCTGGTGATTGTCCGCGTTAGTTGCCGTCTGTCGTTGAGGAATGAATTGGCATTATAAAGAACTAAAGCAACTTTGCTTGCATAAAATTATACTATACATCACAAAATCCAACCAATTACTGACAATTTGTCAGAATTTGTTATTCTAGGGCTGCAACAACTAATCTATGGATAATGGATAATCAATAATGCAGTGAATAATCAGCAGTGAATTTGATTATTTGCATCTGCGCACTTTGGAAAGAAAACATCCACCAATCATGACACTTTACATCAGTGAATAGTGTATTTCTATGGACAAAACGGGTGCTTTGATGGATGTATATGCTGTTTAATTAATTTGAAATGCATTTTCCTCAGTGCATAACTTAGACATTTTACGGTTGTGTCCTTAAATGTTAGAAAGTCCCTCGAAAGTTTGAATTTTAAAGGGAACCTATAATGCCCGTTTTACAAGATGTAATATAACTCTCTGGTGTCCCCAGAATGTGTCTGTGAAGTTTCAGCTCCAAATACCCCACAGATCATTTATTAAACATGCCGTTTTTGTGTGCATCCCTTTAAATGCAAATGAGATGCTGCTCCCGGCCGCTTTACAGAAGAGGGCGGAGCTTTAACAGCTCAGGCTTCGGTTGCTCAACAACAACAAAGCTGGAGAATGTCACACAGCCAAAATGATGATTGTCAGTAACTGTGTTCAGCCTGTGTTCAGCCTAAATTACATGTTCATCATACAATTGAGGCAGCCGCATCTGGTCACCTAGACTTCAGGGACGGCACGCGACGATCGCAGCAATTTCTTTCACCCCTTCCTTCAAGGACTAATACTAGATATGTGTTACAACAATGCATTATTCAAGGATGTCGGTTGTCGCCAGGTAGTGTTTTCTTTTAGTTCAGGGTTAGTACTGTATGCGTACATGTGTGTGTGTGCTGCTTATGTGGATGTTTGCCATATACTCCTTCCTCTGACTGTTATAGTGAAAGAAGTTTTATATTCTCTCCCTGTTGCATGTAATAAATTGCTTATGGTTTAGAATCAAGTGCCTCATCCGCAGTTCACCTAACAACAGACCAGCAGAGAAGGAAATCAAAACCCACATCACACCACAACTACAGCTGTGAAACATCTTACGAGCCTGACAGTAAACATGAGAGATGTGTGAGAAAGAAAGCGTAGAATACTCAAACGTGCACACAATCTAATCAAGATTAGAAAAAAAAAAAAAAAAAAAAAAACAGAAGAAGAAGAAGCTGCGATTAAATCTCTGAAGGTCACCCAGTGCTGCTGGTTGCTAGTTCGCATACTCAACGGTATCAGGAGGTGAATCATGACAGCACTGCCATCCAAACTCCCAATGGTACAGTAGTCGCATGAAGTTTTCCTGCTTAACTCGCCAATGGTCTCCAGATGTCACAAAGCACCAACTCACTAAATACAGCATTCAAGTATCTTAAAGGGGTAGTCCACCAAAAAAAAAAAAAAAAAAAAAAAAAAAGACAATTCTGTCATTGTTTACTCATTCTCACATTGTTCCAAACCTGTATGACAAAAAAAAAAAAAAAAAGTTCATAACATGAAAGTCAATTGTGTCTAATTTTAGTTTTGTCTTTAAAAATATTTTCTTTTGTGCTCTGTACAAAGTAGTTAGTCATACAGGATTGGAATGACATGAGTCTGAACCTGTAAGACTTTTGTTCATCTTCGAAACACAAATGAGATTTTTTAAATGAAATCTGAGAGATTTATGTCCCTCCATTGACAGTCCATGCAACTACCACTTCGTTGCATTAGTGCATTTTGTCCATTGGGAATAGATTGGATAGTTGGAATATTGTGGTTTGCCATTGTTGTGATTTCACGTAAGTGACAGATTGTCCCGTCCTCATGTCGTCAAACACGACATCAGAGAAGAGATAAGATAAAGCTGCAATAGGGTATGTTATTTTGATTAAAGATTACAAGGGCATGTGAATTAAAAAAAAAATACAATAAATGATGTGCAAGGAAAAATCATATATAATCACTGCAATATTTCATAAAAAAAAGTCAATTTCGTAATATATAAGCAAGTTATAAATATAAAAAATAAAAGGTAATTTGGTCATTATATGTGAATACATGACTGCATATGTGTGTCAGTGGGGCTGGCAAAGCAGGTGCTTAAAAGCAGCCACGGTGAGAGTCACACACACACACACACACACACACACACACACACACACACACACACACACACACACACACACAGAGAGAGAGAGAGAGACAGAGAGAGCTGAATGTTAATGCGTCTCTGCCCTTGGCATCTGGAAGTTCAATTACACTGAAAGTCAAGCAACTGACAGCGAGCGCACAGAAGCACTGATATTTCGAAAGAAAAACAACACTGTTCCAATAATAAAGTCAAAGAGAAGGACAGACGAGGAGAGAGAGAGAAATAGAGACATATGACATTCAACCTGTCAAAACTGCTTCTGTATGTCAGTCTGGCAACTACTTCAAACATGGGGCTTTCTTTGCAAAATGCTCACACTTGCACTAGCAAAAAACATCATAAGACGGATTGAAAAATGGATATTTAAAGAAACACACATTCAGGCAGCATTAGGCCAGAGTCTGTATTATTCCAGCAGGAGAATATCTTATCGCCACACTTAACGGCTGACATAATAGAGACTCCTGTTATTACACGTCTTGAGGCCATTTCAGCTGTCAATCATCTCAAGTGATGATTATGAGGTCACATGTTCTGTTTTAAGTGTTTCCACAGTAGCCACTAACCGCTCTGTGCACAGTACAAAACAGGGCATCTGTGTGTTATTTTTAGACAATTTCATGTGACACGAATTTTGGGTTGTATAGTATTAAGAGATTTTGAAGTATTACTTTAAACTTATTTTGTGTAGGAAAGGGGCAAACAACAACAACAACAAAATAATCCAATCCAAAAATCTAAAAGTTTTGTGAGATCAAGGAGTGATGTTAGTTTAAAGAAAAAAATTAAATTAAAATTAAAATTATTAAGCAGCACAACTGTTTTGCACATTGATAAGAAATGTTTCTTGAGCACCAAATCAGCATTTTAGAATGATTTCTGAAGGATCATGTGACACTGAAGACATTACAGAAGTTAAAGGCATTGCTAACGTTATCTTTAAAGGTCTGAACTTGCAACCCAAAGGTCAAAGGTAAAATTCTGGTGTTTAATGAACTATAGTGTCCATGCAAGACCCTTAACCTTACTGCTCAAAGACTGGATTGTCCCTGTAACGTTACAAGTTGCTCTGCATAAGAAAGCATCTGCTAATTGACAAATCAGTTCAATTCCCGTTCTCTCAACAGTGTACACAAAGAACCAATTACTTTATTAAGTCAAGCATAAAACGACAATAAATAGCGTAGCCTCAATATGAACACGCTAATAGAGTGGGCACTACCCTCAAGGACAGAAACCCGCTGCTTTGGTGTCTACGAGAGCAGAAGAATGCTGGGATCGGCAGAGGCCTATTCGCTCACAATCACATCTGTCATGCTTTGGCATTGCTCTGTTTCTCTGGGGAAAAGAGAAACAAAAAAAAACTCTGACCTCACAACTGTCAAAACAACGATCTATCAATATTCATTAGAGATTTCTGCAGTGGATGCAGCAACTAAAAAGCATGCAACTCACTGTTATCAAGCTGTGCATATAATGCAAAACACTGTGGAGACAAGAAAAAAAAAAAAAAAAAAAAAACAGAACAAAAAGCCTCTGTAGCGCACAAGTCTAGAATGCCTTCTAGGCATTAAACAGATACAAATCTACTGATGCTTAGATTTCCTTTCTGCCATTTTTCTTTTGCTCGCGAGGAGCTATAAAACAACACTAAATGCTATTTAGAGATCTGTCCTTGTCATTTTCTCAGCTGTGCCCTGCAGAATCTCTCAGACGTCCTTTGCGTTGGGGCTTGTTGGTTTGTTTTCTTTCACGTCCTTTTTATCTTTGTCATTCACAAACATGCATTACAAGGGTGAATACACAAGCACATAGTCATGCCAGCATTCTTCTGAATACTGATGGGGTTCTGCTGAAGAGAAGTAGTGAATAAAATTCAGTACAGAAGGAGAGGCGTGCGTCCCGGGAAAGGTCATCCATCGCTTGACTGGGACCGCAGATGACCTAGTCTAGAGGGCTGCATCAGCAAGCACGATATGAACGTGTCTATGTGTGTGTGTTCTGCCTCAGCTGCATAGTTGAACTTGATGCAACTAAAAGTACTTTTTTCCTATCCCAGCTTATTATGCAGAGACTATGTCTAGTCATGCGTTGGCTGCACAGACTGTAAAAAAAAAAAAAAAAAAAAGATGGATAACCGCTTCAATCACTATAGTGACAAAGAAATTGCACACTTTATACTTTAATTACAGCTATATCTAATATTTAGAACTTATTCACAGCATAGCAAGATAAAATTGTTGATGAACTGGTGATAAAATTAAGCAACATCATGAAATCAGAGAGGGATTGAGATGCTAAAATGGATATGCTCCCAATATATCTGAGTTCACTCAGACAGTTCAGTGAAAATGTCCGCTTTAACCTCAGAGGGTCACCAAACAACATTAACTTGTTTAGTTTGCACTCAGCACAAGTTAAAGATTTAAATTAAGCTCGACAGTTCTTACTTATGCGGAGCCATTGTTTCTGAAAACCATAGAAGAGAACTCAATATACTATGATGGATAAAGCAGCGAGAGGAAGAATCGCAAGATTCACTAATGCTCCAAAAATGCATCCTTAGGGAAAGCAACAGAAAACGAGAGAATGTTAGCTGCATGAAAACTTCCTAACACACCGTAAGGATGCAGGATTGCCAAATACATGTATCAATCTTGACAAACACTACAGAACGTAGTGTCATTGCGAACCGGTATGACTTTTTTTGTGAAGATCAAAAAGAGAAATTTTAAAGAAAACTGCTAAAGAGTTCTGGTAGGATCTTTTTAATAAATCAGTTGAATCAATTCACAAGACCAGTGTAATGATTTGTTTACAAATCTGACTGATCCAGTTCAACTCCACTTCTGCAGTTCACTATGGAGAAGATTATTACTATTAGAAAATGAATTATCATATACTTTGAAGATTTGCAATACATACATACACACACATACACGGGTCATTGACGGTTTTTAAAAATGTAAAAAAACATAAAGGAGACATAATTAATTTTGAAGTTTTAAGTGTTAACAATCAGATTATGTGGTTTTTAAAATCAATTAACACTGCTTTTGTCATTTTTTACAAGATGGACAAAATTTGTCACCAAAAAAGTCATTTGGTTTAACCAAAATGTCTGTTTTACTGAATGACACTTTTGGTTATACTGACAGAATGATGATATTTTCAAACAATGCTAACAGGCTGATATCTAGCCATCTAGCTAGTTAGCTTGCTAGCTAGATAGCAAAAGGACAATCAAACATTTTATATTTAGTACAACTTTTTAAAATATTACAACATTTTCCATGTTTTATAACGGTTGTACCGAATGAAGTGAAAACATGAATTTTTCAAATAGTTCAAAGAGTGTTAGTTTCTTTGCTTCATGACCATGTGGTCCTTTGCAGGTGTCTGAATGATGTCACATCCTGTCACATGATACTGACCGCATGACTTGATCCAAAATGGTCCCTTTATATTGGTTACTCCAAATGACATAAATGAAATTCATTTTTCAGGAAATTATTTCTCATAACAAAGCAATGACTTTTACACATAATTTTAATACCATTATGCACTATGTTGATATATGATGATATAAAATCATGCCAGAATATAAAATATATACATTTATTACATTTTAAGATATTTTAATCACAAATGAAATGGCTGTATTGGCCTTTAGACGGTTAAACCGAATGACCTTTTGAATCTTCAGAATTTTTAAAATACCTTTATATGTAGCAATATATAAATAAAACCTTTTGGATTCAATAAAAGAGATCTAGTTGTACTACCTTACATACTTTGGATGTCCTATCTTTGTTTTTTTTTTTTATTAAGGCCTTTGGACAAAAAAAAATTACCCGTCATGTCACTGACCCACATACATAAATATGTATAATATATGTGTATATAAAAAAAATATATATATATATATATATATATATATATATATATATATATATATATATATAAAAGATGTGAGAAAATGACAGGTTTTTTGTTGAACTGTTCCTTTAACTATCCTTGCTGCCTTGTTCCTTGTTCTTGTTCTGTACCACACAGCACTTTGACTTGAAATAAATCTGTGTCAAGTTTGGCATCTTGTCAGGTTTTCAGTTGCACAAGGTTTGTTTGTGTGCGTGTGTATCTGTGTGAGTATGTGGGTAGCGGTGAGCACTGCTGTTTTTAGCAGTCTGCTAACAAACTGATTATGTTTAACAAGATGTTTTAAGAGCCATCACATACATAAACACATACTTGAGGTGCTTCGAGAGAGAGACAGATGGAGATAGATAGACAGACAGCAACAGGAAGAGAAAAATACAGCAGGCGACAGAGCGTAAAACTCTGCTGCCATTGCTTTGATTATTGCAAAATTATTTGAGATTTCCATATGGAAACCCTTGAGAATGTGCAAATACATAGTGTTACCAAACCTTTAGAGATCAGATCTGTTTTAGTCAAGTCCTTGGCATTTTATCAGTTCATCTGTCATGTACACCACCGTTCAAAAGTTCAAAACCTTTTATTATCATATGCACAGTTCCCTGTACAATGAAATTCGTACTTTGCTTTTCCACCATGAAAGCCATTAAAAAAAGGATAAAAATACACATAAGTAGAGAAAAAAAGAAACATAAATTACAAATATACAAACTATGCAATATTCATAAAGTGCCTGCGCAAGTTGGGTAGCTGGGTGATGACAGGGTTAATGAGTGTTTGACCCATTTAACATCCTGAAAAAACGAGCCAAAATGATGTCCCAGATGGGTAAACGCAATCAGTATGGTCTCTACAAATTACAATGGGCGTTAGAGCCCGTTGACATGGAGATGCGTTTAGCTGTTTATGCAAAAATTTTGTATCGTATCGGCATTTCGTCCAGACAGATCCGGTGTTTCGGGAGCCTGAATCCGCAATTTTTTGAAACCGGGTTCCAGAGTGGATAAATCTGAAAACGACACCCTTGTGTTTTCGGGTATGCAGCCAATCCGTATATTTAGTGAAACGATGATGTCATCACCCCACGTCTCAACCCTAGTCAGACACCGCTACGTCACGCAACAACAACAACAACAACAACAACAACAACAACAACAACAACAACAACAACAACAACAACAACAACAACAGACTACATGCTTGTGTTCATGCCGCAAAAGCTACCGAGCCTATTAGCTTTACTAAAATAAAGCTTTATTTCTAAGCTTTACTAAAATTTGCATACAGCGCGCAAGGTTTATGCGCATGCTCCAAGTCTTATTCTCCGTTTTTAGTGTATCTCTGGGGCAGAATTCCAGTGCCACATACTGATCTGGCATGTATATTACATTGTTTTGAGTTGGTTTCAGTTGTTTTGTGTGTACGCAGATATTTCTTGAGACGAGGGAAGGAAAAAAAAAAGAAAAAAAAAGGATCAGATAGAGAAAGCTCTGGCTTCGTGTAGATGTGGCCTACTGCACGATTTTTGGCTGTCCCAGACGAAAGATTGCCATTGTGAATTTCTGACAGTGTCAGAAATTCAGCACGATCAACGCACAGTGTGTTTGCTGCTACAACCTACGTCTACTGACCAGCCAATAAAAATGCGACATGAAATCAAAGAATCAAAATCTAAAATGTAAAACTGCTTACCTCAAGCTCTTTTCCCTTCTACTTTCGCCACTTCCTTTTTTTTCAGCACACATAAAAACTACAACTGCCAAAGTGTGATTCAACATGGTCTTTTTGTTTACCAATAGCGCATGCTGATGACGTTTTATTCTTCTATAGAAACTTGCATCGTAGCCTACGAGTCAATAGGTGTCATCATCGTACAGTCTACATGCATGTCGTACCCAAGTTTAACAGATCCATGTCGCACAATGTGATTTGAAATTATCTTATAGGATTGCTAAAATCTTGCAGTGTATCCCGGGCTTTAGAAGTGAGTGGCATAGTCAGATGTTTTTTTCTATGCTGAGGAGTCAAATATTGAGGCCAATTTGTTATGCGTGCTCTGTTAATTTACTTTTGTATTGCTATTGTATTGCTACTGGAATTTATTTTTTTTGCAACACAGAGGACAGCTTTGGTTTCAGTAGCGATGCGCCGTACTCTGCGATGTGTGTTCTAAAATCGGCTAAAAATATCAAACATGTTTTGATGTTCATGTTTTTCATAGACTGAAGCTAAAAAAAAAAAAAAAAAAAAAAAAAAAAAAGGTCTGTGCCCATCATAGACTACGTGATTTTCTGTGAAATCTTTCAACTCTTGACTGACCAAAATCTGCAAACCGGCGCAGACTTTCAGAAACTATTGTTGACTTATCCAGACTGCAAATCGGGGCAAAAATCTGAGCAAAAGTCATGTAGTGTATTCCAGCCTTAAGGGACAGTGTACAGTCAGCAGATTGTTATGCAAAAGAATCCTCTTCAGGGTGATACAAGACCCCACTGCGAAATTATCCTGCTTATTATGCAGCTACTTGCCACAATAACTGAACACAAAATATTAAGTTGACATATTTTGTTACCTCAAGATGACTCAGTACCCGCTTGAGTGGTCTGTTATCAGTTGTAGCGGTTGTTTTCATGCAATAACACACCACTAGAGGGTGCAATTGAAGAATTTGAATTGAGTACTGCAGGGAGCCATGTAAAAATATAAATGAATGATGCATGGTTCTGCACCAAGCATGAACAGGTTTGTAAAAGGACTGCCAGTCCCAGTAACCATAAAGCAGACGTCACAACTACCAAAACAACTAAAACTGTCAACACCAAACACGAGCTGTGCGATGCAACAAAACCAAATAGAGCCCATTATAATCAGTGATACTGTTTACACTGGATGCGGCACGACAACAAAACAAATCCCCGACAGTAAAGTGATGACCCTTTCTACTTCTGACGTACTCCAGCACTTGTGCAACTTCTGACACAAAGGACAAATGGATTTGCAACATTCGCTTTGTCACATCCAATAGACTGGAGCCTCAAGACGGGCGTTGCATCTGGTGTACACAAAAGACAAGAAAATATGATGAGGCATACTCCGCTCTCGGAGTCACAAGTACAACGGTGGGTAGAGAAGAGAGACCACAATGTGTTGTGTGCCTCAAAATATTAGTGTGTGAAAGTATGAAGCAGAACAGCAGAACATGTTAAGACTCCACTTACATTATGAACACAATAAGAAGCCAGCTGAAGTTGAGAAGTTGTAGTACTGTATTAACTACAGTGATTCAAATAAATCCGATAGGATTTTGCAAGCAAGGTCTTGTTTGAGAGTGACTTTATGTTGGTGCATGTAGGTGGTGGTGGTGGGTGGGGGGTTTGGGAACCACTGCTCTAACACCTCTGCCTTGGGAAACTTGATACATGTGAAATTCATTCCAGGTGTCTCGACTGAAATAACTGTTTAGAGAATTAAACAGCAAAGTGATTAGTCATGTAAATTTTAAGAATGCCCGCAATGCGGTCAGCAGCCTGGATCACAAGCTAAAGAACCGTATTTCTGCCAGCGGCGCTCTAGAACCAACAGTCTAGAAAATTTCTAGGAAGATTTCAAAGGACCAAACACCACAAAGGCATTTTATAGCTGCGTGTGAAGTGTGTACATGTACCACACCCATGTGTCAGCAGGGTTTGGAGAGATTATTGCAGGGCTAGTGCCAACCACCCCACCTCCCCTTCTCCATGGAATGCAGACCAACAAATAAAATAGGTGTTGTGTAGAACAACATACATCTAGGGGTGAGAATCACAGTGATTGCAGAGACTAAACAGACATGCTTTGCGCTTTTCCAAAAGCTTCAGGTCAGGAAATCACACAATTAGCGATTATTTTGACCGAAGCTTTGTTATATCTCTCTCTGGCTCTGTGAAGCGTTAAGGCAGTGGCGTTGAGAATAGAAACACTATTGTGCTTTCTGCACTAAACAATGGCTCTTATTTAGCCTGTGGGGTCCAAATGTGTGTTAGCTCATTTACTTTATGTCTGCCAAAAATTCCTGATATGGATCCTATTACAAAACCAATAAACAGCCAGACAGTGTGCCAGTTCTGGAAGAGCACGCTGAGGCACACAGAATAAACCTGCCCAAGGCACCCTGCTTTTCTCACATGGGCTGCCCATCGTCTTTGAAAAGTGAAGTGAATAGCTCTTAAGACCAAACCGAGGTGGTCCTTCTGTATCCTCTAGGAAAAAGAAACTGCCAAATCAAAAAGTATCAGCCAGTTACAATAACAAAAGAATCCATCAGTAATTTAATCGTTCAACCTCCACTACGCTAAAAAGGTGTTAAAGGGGTCATAACATGAAAAATGAAAAAAAAAAAAAAAAAGAATAGAAAAACAATGTTTTAAAAAATGACTTGGCAAAAACTATTTTAGAACAGAAATACTGCTTTACACAAATGTTATTGCTATAACTCCAGATATATGGCTTGAAACAAAATGTTTTTTTGTTTTTTGTTTTTAAAGAAACTAACACTTATTTAGAAAGGATACATTAAATTAATCAAAACGGCAGTATCCTGAGAACAAAATCAGAGTATTAGAATGATTTCTGAAGGATCATGTGACACAGAAGGCTGGAGTAATGTCTGAGTAATTCAGCTTTGCATCACAGAACTACATAACATTACATAATTCATTAAAATAGAAAAAATATTTTACATTGTAATAATGTCGGTATTGACATTTTGTCGAACTAAAGGAGCAAAGCTTTTCATGCTCAATTGTTTTTTCCCTAGACCTTTTGAAATTAAAGTCTATGAAAACATGCTTTACCTTTCAAAAACAATATTGGAGACAAAACTGCAAAAACAGATTTTTGAAATCTGGGTGGTTGTTATGACAATGTTGTTAAATATTTCACATCCAAAAACCTTAGTCAATGATAACAGTGAATTAATAAGCTTTACAAGTACAGCAGCAAAAAAAAAAAAAAAAAAAAAAGGACCTGTTTAAGTTGTGATGTGATAAAGGGCAGTTAGCATGGGCTATTATTTAACCACTCCTGTTAAATGCTTTAACTACACTGTTGGATGCCAAACTGGGGTATGTGAGGTGACAGAAGGGGTACGCAACAAAATGCTGAGTTTTGCAGTTCCTTTAATTCTAACCATCTTAAAATAACATTAAAGCGAACATGTATTTCAATAGGCAAAAATGCTCCTTCTAGAGAGAAAGAAAAAAAAAAAAAAAAAACAGGAAAACGGTAGTGGCGTAAAAGGTCAAGTACATGACATCTAATCAAAGTACCTCATCTTTTGCAGGCAAAACTTCATCCACACAAGCAACGTGCATATGATAGGTTGCATGCAGAGTATGCTGCCTTAGCAAATCGTGCTAGCTTACTAAAAGTGGGGTTTTAGCACTTACTAGCATGAAGAACAAATATAGACACAGACTGTGCATAGTGACCGATTTAGGATTCAAACTCTCTTCAATACAGACATAAACTGTGCAAGTTCTTGTTTTTAATGCTGATAAATTAAACAAGCAAGAATGCATTTTTTTTCTGAATATCTCTCAAATGTGACTGATATTATACAACAGTTCGAAAAACAAAAAAACAAAAAAGGTAATATTAAGTGATCTATTTTACAATGAAATAATAGTTCCATAGCTGTGTTTTGTTAGTGAATGAATCTGCGGCTTTGAATGAATTGGAAGAGTCAATGATTCAATGACCCATTCATAAATAGTCAGCCACTTGCTTTGTTACTGAATGAATGAAAGACTCCAAGACACACTCATCAAAACAATTACGTGCAGCCACCTACTGGTGGTTTTATGGCTTGTTTCCACCAAGCGGTACGGTTCAGTACAGTTCAGTACCGTACGCAATTTTTGCTGTTTCCATTGTCAAAAGTTGTGAATGGTACCCTAATTCCACACCTTACCACTTTTTTGGGACCCTTCCTTTGGGGTACCAAGCACAATAGTACCAATACCAAAAGGGTGGAGCTACACTCACTGCAGAACGTTGATTGGTTGACAGAGAATCGTCACTTCCGCATGCTACAAGGTGAATAACAACACAATACCGTTGCAACACAATGTGTATTTTTCAGCTGTTTTTTTTTTTCC
Source organism: Ctenopharyngodon idella (assembly GCF_019924925.1). Lineage (NCBI taxonomy): Eukaryota > Metazoa > Chordata > Actinopteri > Cypriniformes > Xenocyprididae > Ctenopharyngodon > Ctenopharyngodon idella. The sequence goes on from NC_067224.1 coordinate 35,018,902, forward strand.
CTTTTGCAGCCTTCAGCCTTTGCTCAAACAAAGCTGCTGTATGTCCTCCATTGTTGTTTACTGTCACTTTCTTCTTTACGTGAGAATGCCGTTGATCGCTACTTTCTGGCATACACCACGCCTATCAAGTAAGGGTACTGTTGGCGGTGGAAACGCAAGCCGGATCAGGGTTTGCCGTCCTGAATCGTACTGTACTGTACTGAACTGAACCAAACCGCTCGGTGGAAACGAGCCATTAATTTAATCTTTAAAAGTATCACTTCGTTTTCAATTTACCATCATTTCATATTTTTCTACTAAACATTTTTATTTAAAACATTATCTCATAACATTATTTATGCCACTGTAATTGCATTCTTGCCACCTCTGAGCAGCATTAAACTATAGCCGCTTTTCCACCGTCAGGCCGAATGGTTCTTATAATGGTTCCATTTGTGTTTCCACTTGAGCCTGGTACAGCACGGCACGGCACAATCACAAAACGTTCTCAGCCCAGAATTCTCAGCACGGTTGTACCAAAATGCACCTGAAAATCACTTTAGGGGGGCAAATATTGTCCCTTAGTGGAAAAAGTGTGACTGCAGTCTAAGTGGAAGAGAGGGGGTACGCAGAAACACGTTAAATGCCTCAGGGGGTACGCCACTCTAAAAATTTTGGGAACACTGAACTACACCATTCTGAAAGCAATGAGAAAATGGGAATGCTAGCAGATAGTTTTCTCTAGGTATTACAGACCTCACTGGGTTAAAGAGTCAGTGAGAGGACACAAAAAGGTCATATAAATGCAAGCAGCATTGATGTAAGAAACATGAGCTTTAAAAGAGGAAACAATGGAGAAAAAAAGAAAAAGAAAGTGTTGTGTTATATGATCACTGTATGCAAAGCAGAATTCATCATATTGCAAAGCCACATTCATCACTGCTGTCATCTGATGTCACGTCACTAGGGTCAAATCTGACAGGAAAAAAAAGACAATTTCCCAGTAACAATACAATGGACTCGGAACTGACGGCAGTCAAACACAACTGTGTCCCTCCCTGCAGACTAGGGTGTTTTTCTTTTATTTCCAGTGCAGTGTCACTCATGTGCTGTGGCAGCAGTGTGTGTGTGTGTGTGTGTGTGTGTGTGTGTGTGTGTGTGTGTGTGTGTGTGTGTGTGTGTGTGTGTGTGTGTGTGTGTGGCAGTGTGCTATTTCCAGCCTCAATGCAGCAAGCCAGTGAGGGCCTCTCTGTTGCTCAGTCGAAAACCTACATCAACATAACAGCTGCTCCCCAACTAAAACCATTTCACCACGAGAAAAACATGCTGTATTGCATCTAATGGCATTTCCATGGAAAAAACACAATGCTGTTGACACCCTCCATAGTATCTCCAAGACAACAATCCCAATTACATATACTACATACAACAAAAACTAAAGCCATTATTTTAGAACAGCAACTGGTTTTGCTTCAGGACCAGCAAGTGGTGACAACAAAAAAACAAAATAGTTTGTCATACAACAGCAAAATGTCCTTAAAATCAAACACTGAAATGAATTAATATTATCATGAACTCCACTAGCCCAACAATATGGAGAATTATTAACATGACAGACTTGTAAATGCTTGTAAACAGCAGAAGTGTGATTTATAGTCTGCATGTTCATGCTCTCAGCAGCCAATAATTCACCCCACACATTACAATGTGGTCAGCACAAACCATGTTTATCCTCTTTGTAAGTGAACACATATTCCGTAGTCTTGGTCATATTTTCTTAAACGATGAGGGGGTATCACATGGTTTACGCTTCCATTTGTCTAATTAGGCTAGTTCTACTAAGTGAAAGCCAAAATATAAGGCTGGGCAGTGTCTGTTAGAGATTTTCTATATGTTTTAAAACGTGGCATGTATATCCGCATAGCGCAGTACTACTTAAAGTTATTGATACTTTAGAGTGATAAAGAAATATGCATGAGAAAATAAAAAGCGGGACATGCATGATGTTAAAAATAAGATTTGTCATATCGCCCACCCCATTGAAATACCATACAGTAGAGCTGCATAATTAATTGGTAACAGATTGCGATCTCGATTCAAACACCCATGCGAGCTTATTCCTAAATGACTGTGTCTATTAAACCATTGACAAGTGCGATCACAGAGGAACATTCAAATCTGCGTTTGCTCTGCCGCTGATCCAGAAAGAGCAGTTGTCGTGTAGTTTTGAAATAGCTTCACAAACAGTGGCGGCTGGTGGGTTTTAAAATAGAGGAGGCACAATAAATTTAAGTGATCTGGGGACCCCTTCTGAGGATTTCTTGTTTGTTTGTTTTTTTTAACTGCTTTAAAATGGCTTTTTAGTCACTTTTAGACAGAAAATGTAAAGAAAATGACAAATATACAGCAAGACAATATAAATGTAATTTCACTCAGCTAGCCTATCAGTTGAAGCAAAAATCCATTCTTTTAAATGTAACCGGCCTTACCCGACTCACATTTCAAGCGACATTCAAATCAGCGTTTCCAGCATGGGAGGCAGGCACGCTAACAGCGCACTAAAGACCGCAGTTTCTAGAGTTAGTCGCCAGTGTGGCTCGAGGCCAGGGGAGTGAGGTTAACACGCACAGCTCTTACTAGCTGGCCTCCATTACATAAATGTCTGTGTTAAACGAGCATGTTCGGCTGCTTAGTAAAGCTGATTCTGTAGCCTTTATCCAACTTAGAAGTGGGGTCTTCATTTTAAATTTGTAGCTGCTGTTCTTATGGTAGCTTTAAAAAATTTGTTAGTGATTAAATACTCAATATTGCTACTCTCCATAATTAAGGTTGATATACTCCAATCACTGAAAGTGAAATACTTGATGGTGATTGGCTATTGTTTTTTTGTTTTTTTAACTAATGGAGGGAAAAGTCTCAGGCTATGGATTTGGCCTCCCCCTCCCCTACTCTGTGCCCTCAGGCTAACCATAGCACAGTTTTCCGAATGACTAATTACATTGGAAGATTCGGCACATTCGAGGAAGATCAGCAGTGTGAGACATGAAATGAAACATTTTCACCTCAAAATTTTGGGTAGGCTGTGCCACCCCTTGTCTCCCCTGATGAGCCACTACTGTGTCTTTTCATCCACACAGTATCATTATTTCTGTGTACTGGGATAAAAGTTTATAGATTAGATATAAACACTGATGTCTATGGTAGCAATCAAAATAGACAAATCACCTTTTGAAAGTAACTTGACACTTCAAATAAAGATTGTATCCATTACAAGATTGTATAAATTTACAGTTTATGTGCATCTTGCCGTTTCCATCCAGGGTTTTTTCATGCAATATCACAAAATGTCCATAAAAATAGGTGGATGGAAACATAGCTATTGAATCATTCATTCAAGAGATTCGTACAAAAACACGCATCCAGTAATGAAACAACTCTTTATGAGTGTATTGAGTCATTTTTAAAAAAAGAATTCATTCAAATTAATTAAATATTTTTAGATAGTCTGAAGCAATTAACATTTTGTCAGAACCTCTAGTAAATTACATGTTATTTTGTTTAACTGTCTATTCAGAATTGTGGGAGAATCAGGATCTCTATTTTAAAAAAAAATAAAAAATAAAAAAAATAAAAAAATAATTGTGATTCCCAATTTATCCAGAATCACGCAGCTCTACCATATTGGATGTTTGATTGGATGTATGTCTTTAGATGTAAAAAATACAATATACAAATAGCCGTTTAGAAAATAAGCCAGTTAATAAAAAGATAGGCCTTATTTTTCTATACAAACCATTCATGATTATATATATATATATATATATAACAGTTTTTCCCTATCTAGAACTTGTCAACAGACAATAATGCCATCTCTACACTAGAATCGACCAGCATTGAGTCATGCTGTGACAGCTTGAGGTTGTCTACTCTGGAAGTGTTGACGCTGCACGTCAATGTTCACTAACCACAGATCATCTGTACGCTCGAGGCTACACTTCAGCAACAGTAAAATGGAAGAATACCTAGGATAACTTATATCCAATGGAAATCCACTGCTAGAAAAATGCAGCATGCACCTTTTAATTAACTATATATTATAAAAAAACATCACTTTTTTTATATAGTTCATGGTGCATTTTTATATACACATACCATTTAAACTTTGCAACTACATGTCAACATATTCTACTTACCCGAACCCTAACACCTAACCCTAACCTAGCAGTCTACTAATACTCTAATGAGAGTTAGTTCACATGTAGTTGCAAAGTTACTTAAAGTTAATAGAATGTCTAAAGTCAACCATCGAAATAAAATGTAACCCTAATAAAACCTGTAAAAATATCTGTAGCCTTTATAATCAAGTTAGACAATTATTATAGGTGATGGGGGGTCATGTTTTATCTATGTCAATTTTCTGAAAAGCTGTGGCTTATTTCTAATTCTGTACAAGAATCCCTACTGTATCTAATCAGAATCTAAGTCTCCCACTTAACCGTTTAAAAGTCATGGAATCACGAGGGACGAGTACGGCAGAGAGTTCCAGTGAAATGCCTCTCTGGCTCGCTGGCTGTTTTTGGCTCATGCTAGAGGAAATATGATTATGCAGAAGGGGAACGGTTTCATCAGCACCTGGAGCGGTGCGTGAGAGGGGAGGTTAGGGCCGAAAATAGGGGGGGATTTATGAAGTGAGCACATACTTTAGCCCTGGCAGGAAGTCATTAAGCTGTAAGCTAGAATACAGAGAAAAGAGCTGGCATCTGCGCCTCTGCTGCAACCGTTCAAGCAGACTGTACATTTAAACACTACTGCTGCTGTGTTTTTTTTTTGTTTTTTTTTTTGGATATTACCATTTTTGTAGCGTGTAATGTTGACATTTTTAGAAGATGCAGTTTTCTGCACTTCCAAAGAATGACAACTCGACGACTGACGACATCATTACTGTTCTTATCACTGTGTATAAAAGTGCTGAAGAAGCCTCCGGAGCTTAACTTCAGATATAGTTATGGCCACTTTGTTCCCGACATGCACTTTAACAGGTAGCCCAATCACAACAGACTGGGCCATCTGACCAATCAGAGCAGAGTAGGCTTTCGGAGAGGAGCGTAAGTGCGTGTCCACAGGTGCGGAGCGAGCGGAACAGAGCGAGCGTTTTCAATTCATTCCTATGGAAGTTGAGCTTCACGTTTGTGCGTTATGGGATTGACAGCGGACCAGAGAAAGTGTCGCAAGTGGCCGAGAGCGTCAAAAGGTTGGGCAATTCTCAACTTTTTGCAAATATCAAGCAAAAAACCTGGTCGGCAGCCAATCGCTGTGAGGTTCAGGTAGTGACGTCTGTCTTGAGCTTTTAAAAATATGCAGGATTGCTGGATTTAGTGCATAAACCACATTGTTTACACATTGGACACTTTACAGTTATGTTAAATATTTCAGTTTGGATGCTTTTATTGTGATTATACTGGCTGGGTTTTCAAAAGTTTAATCAAATTGACAGCATATCTTTACTTGTGGCATTTGGAAACAAAGCTTGCCTATTTCCAAATGTAATCGCATGCATCTCTGATGATTATATTGCCCATGCATTGAAAAAAATATGAACACACATTGAAACATTAAACACACTCGCTACAGACATCACTTGCCCACCGCAGCACCACCCCTCCGTCGTTTAGATTTTTTATAGTAATAAAAAAATTAATTAAGTTCAGTTAGAGAACAGACACTACAGTTAAAAACTGAACGCGTCTGCTCAATTCAGTATGAGCCGAACAGGAGTCGCAGCACAGATCAGCACCTCACTTCGCCCATTTCGCCTCACTCCTGACTGACAAGACGATGGCAGAAGATTTGGTTTCAAAGCGAAATGTGAAAGCGCCTATTTAAGCGAGTTTGTCATTGTACTGTTTTGTTGTTGTGTTTAGCAATACTAATGAACCCACCATTCAAGCAACTGCCGCTAATTCGAAAGCAAAAGTAAAATGCGCATGGCCGTACGGGCATTCATAATGGTGCATGTCCACTGACATGCACCATTATGCAAGTGGAGCAAAGCGAACGTTTTCAGTTCATTCCTATGGAAGGAATTAATTGAAAACGCTTGCTCTGTTCTGCACCAGTGGACACGCACCATAAGCCTGTTTAAAAGCGAGGTGGTGATACCTGTATTACCGCTGTTGTCACACGCCGATTAACTGGAGGGAAAATTTCCTCACCGTCACATCCCTAGTTTAGAGAGACCAAATCCTTTATCGAACCGTTTCAGACGCTGTGATGACGCAATGTATATTATGAGAAAATTGAAGTGTTTTTGACCTTGGATGCATTTAAACCTATTGTAGGAGACCTCCAAAACAAAATTAAGAACCTTTAAAATAGTATAATAGGGGCACTTTAAACAGTACATGCTCTAATAATCGACATTTAGCCAAACAATCAAGATGACCCCTCTTGAATTAGCTGCAAGTGGCTGTGGTAAAAGGGCAGCGCGGTCGCTCAACTTCCGTTTAATTATGCAGATGCTGGCTAATTCAAAGTGTCGTTTGTGTACGCAACACGTGTTATTCTGAACAGACAAAGAAAGGGCATCATCCCATGCAAATGAGCTGTATACATAAATTAACCAGCCTGTCCACTCAGATTTGGAGCACATCTTTCAATAAGTCATCATATCATATCCAGAGAATATTGTTTTGCAATGAGTCTGATGACCTTTTCTGCTGACGCTCGACCAATCAAGAACCAGGTTAAATCTAAAGGTTACGCAGGCATATGAGCCTTTCATTTCACACCAACCAACCGCAAATGTACTAAAACAAAGGAAGAGGAACCGATAGAGAAGGAGTGTGTGAGGGAGGAAGACAGGCCTCTGAAATCCTCTCCCATCTCCATATCTTATTTCAATATGGGAATAGCACTCTCAGCAATTATTGTTAGTATCAGTCAGACCATAAAGGCTTTTCCCCATGGAGCCGAGGCAGCTATCTCACGTTCAGAGTAGGAGCTTGTCGACAATTGTTACGCTAATTGCTTTCACAGCAAGCGTCATTTATAAAGAAAACATGCTCTAAGACACACACCGAGACCCAACATATGAGATTACAGTACACATAAACACACACACACACACACACACACACACACACACACACACACACTCATTACAACTGTGCCAACTAAGAAGCAATAATGTGCATGTACAAGTAGCGTTGGACAATATATTATAAATTGCCAATATAATCATGATGATTTTGCTTGCGATATTAAATAAAGCAACATTGTGAATATGGCAATGGTTTTAATATGCTTTTTATTTGACCATGTCTTTCCATGAATCTGTTTTAATTTTATGCAAAAATCTTATATGATTTCATACTTAAATAATGTAGACAGATTGAAATACTATATACTGCCTGGCCAAAAAAAAAAAAGTTGCTGTTTGGATTTTAATAGCCAAATACTTAAGAATCTACGAATGGATCATTATTACAGTGATTATTATGTTTCTAGCATGTTATGTTTGGCAACGGTTCTTTTAACCCTTAAAGATGGCGTGTGTAGCTTTTCATTTCTTAAATAATCATGTAGGAAGACACATCATGGCCATATTCCAGGATGACAATGTCAAGATTCACCAGGGTTTAAATTGTGAAAGAATGGTTCAGAGAACGTGAAGAATCATTTTCACACATGAATTATCACCTCTAAGTCCAGACCTTAATTTCATTGAAAGTCTTAGGATGTGCTGGAATAGACTTTACAGAGTGCTCACCTCTTGCATTGTCAATACGAGATCTTGACCAAAAATTGAATGAAAAATGTTTCTTCATGCTCCCTCTCAACAATTCTTTCACAATTTGAGCCTGATGAATCTTGACATTGTCATCCTGGAATATGGCCATGATACATCTTAATACATGGTTGTTTAAGAAATGAAAAGCTACACACTCCATATTTTAGGGTTAAAAGAACTGTTGCCAAACATATAACATGCTAGAAAAATAATAATCACTGTAATAATGATCCATCCATAGACTCTTAAGTATTTGCCTATTAAAATCCAAACAGTGACTTTTTTTTTTTTTTTGGCCGGGCAGTGTATTTTGTGATAACTTACATGAATACAAAGAAGTCAGTAAAATAAAGCAGCTTAAAGTCATCCCTTTGGTTACATTTAGGCCTTGTTTGAAATTTCTAGTCGACAACTCTGGATGTATAATGGTTTGAAACTTGTTTGGAGAAATGATGATTCATCAACGCCCAGAAACAGACAGAAAACCACAACCACAAACTCATAACCAAAAGCCCTGAAAACAAAAGTCAGAACAGGCTCCAACAAGTCAGAAACAAGTTTATAGCAAACACTTCCATGGTGTCAAAGGGAACTACATGAGTCAAAAATAAAAATAAAAATAAAAAAAAGAATTCATTCATATGCTCATAAATCATAGCGGAAAAATCTATCCTAAAAAAATTCAGTGCGCAAGTGTTTAACAGTAATAGTTTTCACTGAATGAGAAACTTGGACTAGAAGGTCTGCCTGTTTAAAAAGAAAACACTCTATTGCTTAATGAGCCACTTATGACTCTTCTCAATTTCTACCCCATTATTTTTATTGCAATTTTCAGAGGAGCACTAATGCTAGTCTGTCGTTTCTGTCTTCCCTGAACAGCTTTCTCAGCCAGCGGGTGCTTCATGGAGAAAAGAAAAAGAAAAAAAAAAAAACTAAATTGCTGGAAAATAGTACAAGTGGAAAATAAGGTGAATCAAACTCGGCCTTGAAAATGTTTATTGCTTACTGCTTACAGTCTTTCACAGAACATTGTGTTGACTAACGTGAAAGTCAAACAAATACTAATGACACACTACATGACCTCGATTAAATCTTTTAAACAGCATCTTAGATCACAGATTTCATTAACATGCACTTTTCTCCACCTCTTCATCTCCCACACTCACTCTCTCAAAGAGACAAACATGATAATCACTCAAAAATCACTGTCCAACACCCAACTACATCTTTCCACCCTCCTGTCTGAGACTTAATATATTTAGAACAATTATCAATAGCTTATAGGATCCTTTAGAGCAGCTAATGTGCAAGTGTGGACACCAGATGGTGGAGCTATTTTCTTTTATATTTCAAATTGAAAGATAAGTAGGCAATACGAAAACATCATGCTATCTAACATACGAACAAAAGTTCTTTATCATTCTCATTCCCTTAAAGAACTAAAATCACCATGGAGAGATGTCACATTCCAGTGCAACGCTAAAGGCACTTCGCAAAAATTCCTGAGCTTCCACTATGACATCATCAGCCTTGCCTTTGTTTTAACTATTAATTGTTTTTGTTTTTTATCTTTTCATCCTATAGTGAAGTCAAACCAATGGGTAAAACTAATAGTTCCAATGAGAACAAGCAGAGATCCGATCACTAAGCGGAAATGCAAATGAAATGCTTCAGGTTTACATAACAAAATTCCAACTTGTAACATTAAACCCAGAGAAATATATAACCATAAGGATCAACTGGATCCGAAAAGAGGATTTACATCCTGTATCCAGCACAACCACACACTCACACAATCCTCTTCATTCTCATGAGGGGGAAATAACTGCAGCATTCTTATCAATTAAGTACTTCATTACACAGGAGGACTTAAAGAGATGGGAGGCATTATGTAATTTTGCTAAAACACATCTCAAAGCTTCATATCCCACAGCTGACATTTAAATCATCCCTGAAAATTCATACACACACACACACACACACACACACAGGTAAGCAGATTCAGAAGCAAATCATTAAGTAGTAAACAAATGCATCTGGTGGATTTCTTTTCCTTTGCCAGATGGAGAGCTCTAGCCACTTAACTGTTCATCAGACATGCAAAACATGAGGAAAAGTTCAAAGAAAGAAGCATTTATCTGCAGTGGCCTGAATTACACTGCATGTGGGTGGATTCTCAAAAGGATCATGCCAACTAGAACATCTTAATACTTACACACACTGTTCATCATACTACAAACAACACATATGAACCAAACTGTAGACTCTGGGGCTTAGATCATCACTGTTTGTTGTCAAAAATGAACATGTTTATGAAACTGTAAGCACGCCAATATTAACCATGGTAGGGAATGCCTATTTATCAGGGTCAAATGCCTGAACACCTCTACAAAGCAGATAAATTACCACTCAATTATGTTAATGTTTAAATGAACACAAATCATAACACGTTCAATAAATCACTTGATCTTGAGAGGTACTATGACAACTGTTTTCACAGTCAATGTAGAAGCATATCTCAGTTTGTTTATGTGACTGAGCCCTGTTTTACAGTTCACCGGTCATGTTAGGCCAATGTCATTTGTTATGAATGTACTCACAATTGCTAGCCAATAAACCACCACTTCAGCTATACAACTCTCAGTCAAGGCTGTTTGCACAACACCCATGTAAAGCTATTGTTATTTCACTTGCCCTTATTAGCTTCTTTATCAGTACAACAAGTACAAACACACCACTTGATGAATCAATGATCCTGTCTGGAACACACACAAACACACTAAATAAAGACAGCCCACATTCAGTGTATGATGGTTCAAGTAAACCTTGAGACATAATGGCACTGCTGGTTTCTAACCTACATATAGGTCAATGGTGTGGTCAGGATCTAGGCTTTCAACAAATCTATTAAAATATAATACAAAAATAAGTAGAATACACCCATGATGAACTTGTTCACAATTTCTGAATTCAAAATATGGCAGTTTAACTGTCTGAACATTGAAAAAAGGTCACATTAAAAGACTGTTGGCATAATTGAATAATCACTGTAGCTATTTTGTGTTTAAATATTGTTATTAGGCTATTTGAACACTTTTGATAGCCAGATCAAAGTCAGTATAGGCAACCAACAAGGAAGGAAGGAGGGGAAAAAAAACAAATGATGAACTCTTTTTAGTCTCTCATAACTGTGTCAAGGTCATTAAGAAATATATATATCACATATTTTGATCTTTTATGGAAAAAAATGTGCATAGGTCAAATGAGTAAAAACATCTTGATATGAGCACACAAGGTGCAAATAACTTAGATTAGGGTCCAATTCTCACTATTAACTAACTATTAACTACGACTTTTGTCTCAAACTCCTAATTACTGCTTATTATTAGTTAGTAGGGTAGTTAAGTTTAGGATTAAGGGATGTAGAATATGGTGACGGAGAATACAGCATTAATATGTGCTTTATAAGTACTAACAAACAGTCAATATCCTAGTAATATGCATGCTAATAAGCAACTAGCTAATAGTGAGAATTGGACCCTCAACTAAAGTGTTACCAGTAACTTTAATAACTTGCAAAAATAACAAAATCTTGAAACAACTAAACTTTATCATCTGGGACAACAGTATCTGTCATACCAACAGTCATGAAAGGACTGCATGTCAACAGATTAGTGTCATTGACATTTACAGCTCCTCTATGGGCTACATAAAAAAAGCCCCCAAAACCATAAAAACCACAACTTCTCGATATGTCATGAATCATTTCAGCAGCATACTTCAACAGATGACAAAGTCAAGCCGATATTGTTTCTCTTGTTATTCAAACAGAAGCTTCAGAATGATTCACTGTACTTCTCAAAGTGACCTGTCAAACACTGACACGGTTCTCCAAGAGTGACAGCGCGAAACACCTAAAGCCGTGACCTCCATTACGTCACATGGGTGCTATCAGTGTGTTCTGTCATCATAAACGCTCACTGGCAAACGGAACTTCTGGAATGCGACACAGAGACAACACCAAACACCTGTTTAGCACCCTCAGAAGCGGTTATGTCATCACAGCCGTTCACAATCGTATAAAGAACAAAAAAAAAAAAACTTGAACCGTCGCCGCGGCCATAGGCGGTCGGACGTGTTCAGAATATTTAAACTGGTTCTTACCTCGAGACGGTCCAAACTGACGAAACTGGCTATAGCAAATCCATCAATAATATCCTCTTCCTGAGAACTAGACTCTCGTCTCTTCCTCCGGGGGGGTCGCGGGGTTCTGCTCGAGGATGTCGAGCGTGGCGGAGCGTTTTTACCGGGACTTCGCTCCCGTTCGGAACCAGACGAGGGGCTTCGATTGCGGGCTTCCCCGACGCGTGCCTCCCGTTTCCGTCCCCTCTCGCGCTGCGAACGGGATCTGCGACTCTGCTTCACTTTCCCTTCCATTTTAAAAACGGTGCGATGTCCTCCCCCCGCCCCCCCGTAAAAAGAAAAAAGAAAAAATGACAGTCGATCACGTAAAAACCAGTCGATTCCACACAATCAATAAAACACACCCATATAATACTGAAGCCTGTAAACAATTCACAGTATGACCTTGGATGTTAAGCTCCGTAATGTGATAAACAAACAAATGTGATCCATGCAGGTTGAGGCGTGTATATAATCCAAACCACAGCGTCACAGTATCGAAGCGCCTTGCTTCATTTAAACAGGTGCAAAATGGCTGTTTAATTACAGTAGCGTGAATTCCACGCGCACGGCAACTTTGTTGCAACGGCATACAACAACATCAGTGTTGTATATACTGCAGACCGCGCGCTGGATTCATGACGCTGGCCCTGCTTTAATTCTCACCCGATTCATGACCCACTGTGCCAGAAACAAAATAAATAGGCATCCGCGTGTTTGTCAAACAATTTAAAAATAGGAACTTATTGTATCGCCAAGTTTCAGCGTGAAGAGACGCCACGAAACCATCCGAGACAGCACGGTCCGCGTCAAGCTGAAAACGCTCTTATATCCCCCAAAGATCCTTCTTCAGCACACAACCCAGCAAAAACAAATCATATCCAACCAGGAAAAGAGTTCGTTATCCAGCAGAGAGTAAGTTGAACGCGTCCATTCCTGAACGCTGCCCGCGCGCTGCGGCTGAAGGGAAAGACGTCGGCGTGTTTGTCGGAATACGTGAAGCTTCGCTAAGTGGCTTTAAAGAGACAGCGGATGATTCACATCTCCTCTTCTCTCTGTTCTTGCTCGTCAGAAATCGCACTGCGAAGTGTAAATGCTCGGAGTCTAGCAAACTGACGTACTTCCGCCACTTCTGCGATTGCCAGAGGAAGTGAGCTGGTTTATTATATTACTCCGATGAACTTATTTTTTCGTGGCATGTCATTTGCAGGGTGTTTGTCGTCTGTGAGAGACGCGCAGTTAGCGAGCTGTCAGCGGCCAAATGCGCATCAGTGCAGGGCAGGCAGCTTCAAAAGCCCACACAGATCTCAGTAGCCCAAACCCTCTCCCCCATTAGAGCACACAGTGAGAGCTTGTGCATCATCTGCCTCAAATGGTCTGTCTACTGCTGTAGTCTGATAACCTTCAACCTAGGCATTAAAAGGAAATTATAAAATAAATCTGTCACCTCATTTGAGGCTCAGAGTATATCTATCTATCTATCTATCTATATCACATTTGCTTTAGTGTTTGCACAACAGACTTAAACTTTGTGCAATCATGTAATTAAACTATTTTAAAACCAGTAAGTTCTGATTAACTGTGAGTCTGTACACAACTCATTCATCACATTGACAAGCCCAGTTTAGATTTGTGGACACAAAGCTCAAGGGAGGAAACTCATGAGATACTTCAAGCCACACTCACCACACACAGTCCTCAGGGAAGGCATTACTATAACAGCAGGAGTTAACGGTGGTCTTTGGACTCACTAAAGTGCCCACAATTACACATCAATGATTTATTCAGGGGAATACCATTATTTTCGGCTCAATTGTTGTATATGAATGAAATAAAAGTGCAAATACATAACTTAAACAGGGGCAAATTGCAGGCAAAGCAATGAATAAAATATAATATACAAATATAACAAAAAAAAACATATATATTTATATTAATCATGTATATTACTGAAATGTAAATACTAATATAAAATGCATGTAAACAGCACAAATGTTTTCACAGCATAAGTGCACTTAAAATAAAGCAGACACTTGTCAGTACAATTCTTTGCCATTTACTGTCATCACAATTTGTGCTGATCGTTCATTCTCAAGCACTTCTTGTAAACCTGCATTTAAGTGCACATGATGTCATGTAGCCCCAGAAACATAAACTGTGGCAACAGGTCAGAGTGTGTTTTTATTTCACCTCTGCAGTCTGGGTCTTAGCTCACTTTTCCATATAATAATTCAACGTTCTGTCTGCAGTTATAGGCTCTTAGACACCGTGAGGTTGCCTTAAGGCAGCAAGTGAGCATCTGTCCTCTAGAGAACACACACACACACAATCTCAAGATCATCCAAGTCATCCAGACTTATAAATGATTTATTTTACACCCCACTCTTGCAATAATGTGCAGTGCTATCAGAACTACATCACCGTGGGCTTGTTCAGTCCATCCATCCATCCATCTATCCATGCATCCATAGACAGAAAGAATGATATATGGAAATAAATAATGGATTCATCCATCCATCTCTCTCTCTTTCTCTTTCTTTCTTTCTTTCTTTCTTTCCATCAATTAATTCATCCAGAAAGAACGAAAAATTTAAATAAAGAACAGATGCATCCATCCATCCATCCATCCATGCCAAGTCAAGTAATCCCTCCAGTATTTTTTTTTCTTTCTATTCCATTTCTATCCATCCCTAGACAGAAAGATTGAAAAATGGAAATAAAGAACGGATCCATCCATCCATCCTTCTTTTTTCTCTATCCATTCATCCATCCATCCATCCATCCATCCAAGCCAAGTCAAGTAATCCCTCCAGTCTCTTTCTTTCTTTCTCTTTCTCTCTTTCTTTCTTTCTTTCTTTCTTTCCCATTTCTATTCATCCCTAGACAGAAAGATTGAAAAATGGAAATAAAGAACAGATCCATCCATCCATCCATCCATCCATCCTTCCTTCTTTTTTTTCTCCATCCATCCATCACTTACTTTCTTTCTATTATCTACCTTTCTATCTACCCATCCATTAATTCATCCAGAGAAAGAATGAAATATTGAAAAAAAGAACAGATCCATCCATCCATCTAAGTCAAGTAATCCCCCAGTCTTTCTTTCTTTCTCTTTCTTTCTTTCTTTCTCTTCTTCCATCCATCCATCCATCCATGCCGAGTAAGTCAAGTAATCCCTCCAGTCATGTAATCACTATGTTCAAAATGTCTTGGTTACACTAGCAAAAGGTCAAACTCTGCTGGACTGTATGGGTGAATTGGAAATGGAGTGTGGGCAGGGTAAGGAGATAGTAGTGGGTGTATAAGCTATATATCATTATCACTGAGGAAATATAAACTGAATGTGAGATTGCCTCTATTTAAAGAAAGACAGTGGAAATTATTAGAAGAGGTTTGAAATTGAAACGGAGTTGAATTTAACTGAATGCATCACCCTAAATTAGATTAGTCATTCACTGAAATGAAATGTGAAAAGGTATACAGTAAATGTCAAAGTAAATGCCAAATAAAATGTGAATACAGGTTTCTTTTTTTCTTTCTTTCTTTCTTACCTTTAATAATAGTGTTACTCACAAACCGCAATGCATTTTGACTAATCTTTTCTCAAAGTCACATAGTCAGGATCAGTCAAAGGCTTAGCTCAACATTTTTGAAGAAATTCAGAAATGAGTTCTATTGATTTTTCGCCTCCCCGCACCTTCAAGCTAAACTAACATCCCGACAGACTGTGTTATGTCAGTTCAGCTTTTCTTTAAAGATATCTGCACAAATCAATAAGGCTTTGGCTGAGAATATACAGTAGATCCCTGCGAGAAGTGTGGACAAATTCAACATACCTTGGCTTTTGATTGATTCTGTGGAACATACTGATGCTTATCCTCTTAACAGACTGTGCGGTGCTTTCTCTGATAACCATTTGTATTTTCCTTGATAACAATCTGGCAAGTCAGAGCCTGAAATCGGAGTCGGCGCAAATGTGATGACTAAACGCTGGGAGCATTTCATCCGTGATGATCTCTAAGGAGAATGTCAAAACATGATGCCCATCCTTTCTCCCTGGACGGCCCCTGTAATTGCTTCTTAAGAAAACAGTGGAACTGACAGTAGCAACATTTTCTCACACATTTCACAGTTCAAGCAAAGAGACAAAACCACATATAAACACACTTAAGGTGATACAAAGACACTGCATGTACTGAGTGAGAGTGTGAAGAGAGAAAACCAGCCAGACAGAAATTCAGAGCCAAGCCAAGGAGACTGCAACTGAAAACAAGTGGCTCTCCTAACTAGATCGGGTAAATACATTTTATCTGGCGTTTTATAAATTTCATGACATTTTCAAACACTTACCATGTGCATGTGTGAGCAAAAGTATGTTGTTTCCAAATATTACTGTGGCTATGTAAATTTAGGTAAATGGAAATATCAGCTCAGTGAAACGATCTCTGGAAGGGCTTGTCTTATCAAAATATAAATATCAGTGGGACTAGAAATAGAGAACAGGTTAGCTGCATGACTGACTGAATCTGATTAAGCTCCTTAGAATTAAACTCTTAAAACCAGTGTGTTCTGGTACTAAAAATATACACACATCTGCAACAAATGCAGTTAAAATGAAAAAAAGGTCTAATGTCTAACTCTAATGTCACAGAATAACAACTAAATGGTGTGACGCAATAGCGTCAACTATATTAGAATTTTGTGATTGATGCTAGTGACAGCTGACGTATAATATAAGAGCACCCCAAACTACATCCACTTACAGTATCAGAAAGGAACTTCTTAAGCCAGCAAATTGCTGGAGATAATTTGCTGGCATTCTGACGCTGGATTCTGTTCATGAATGACTTCTAAGCTGAATAATGCTGTTAAACGTATAGAAAGCTTGTATGTCGGAGCACTGGCGCAGATGGTGGTGCTTTGGTCCTACCATTTGAAGAGCTGCTGTTCTTGTAGGGAACCCATTTTGAATCTGGCCTAGGACATTTCCCAGTCTTGTTCTCCCCTCTCTGTCATTTCCTGCCAGTTCCTGTAAAATAAATGCAATTAGTATGAAAAAGAGCATGTATGTGTGAAAGCATGTCATGAACAACACCCATGGTTCCTCTGCTAAGACACATGTGAGAACTGGCTTCATACATCTATAAATGTATGCACTCTAAAAATATATCCACTCAAAAAAAAAAAAAAAAAAAGTCAACAATATCTCAAAAGAGCTTCATATATTTTTAGATGTATGAAGTCAATTCTCAAGAGTCCTAACAGAGGATTTACGCATTCAATTGCATCTTCATATTTATAATATTACAAAAGATTTCTATTTTAAATAAATGCTGTACTTTTGAACTTTCTTTTCATCCAAAAAGAAAAACACAGATTCCATAAAAACATTAGGCTGCAATATTGTTTTCAACATTGATAATAATAAGAAATGTTTCTTGAGCACCAAATCAGCATATTAGAATGATTTCTGGAGGATCATGTGACACTGAAGACTGGAGTAATGATGCTGAAAATTCAGCTTCGACATCACTGAATAAACTACATTTTAAAACATATTCAATAGAACAGCTATTTTAAGTAAGGAATAATTGACTCCAGGCCGTTGAATTCTTAGAAAATAATGCACACCCGAGGTGGTAATGAGGCCACGACGCGCCGCATTACAAGGTGGTGTGCATTATTTTCTAAGAATTCAACGGCCCGGAGTCAATTATTCCGCTTATACTACGGTTACCATTTCGGTTGTATTTCAAGACATTTGTCAGGTTTTTGTCCTTAAAACACTCTTGTGTGGGGGACTAATTTCTTACGCATCTCATCCCAAGCCTCCGTTGCTAATTCCAGAACTAGTAACGAAGGATTCAGCATTGATAGCAGAATAATACCGTTTATACAGTTATTAACGCAGGTTAGAGAGAAACAGAGAGAGAGAGAGAGAGAGAGAGAGAGAGAGAGAGAGAGAGAGAGAGAGAGAGAGAGGGAGAGAGGGAGGGGGGGCATTCCTATGTGGTTTGCATTTGTGAATTAGCCTACCTGATCTGTCGGCAACAGTGTCTCTACTAATAGCGAAACTATAAGTTTATCTCAAGAACCGCATAGTTATTACCTCGCTGGTGAGAAATGTCATGTATCTTTTAAGTTGCTAAACTATTTTACTGATTAATTCGTCAGAGCAGCGTGACCAAACGTTTGTGCGAGAGTGTGTGTCTGTACTATATTAGCCTAGGTGTGTACGTTTGAAAGAGAGAAAGAGCGCGAGAGAGTGTGCGCTTTCAGGACACAATAAAACGTATTTTGTGGCAATAAACCATGACAATAATTTGTCATCCTTTTGTTTCCTATATTTATTTGCTTGGTCGGTGTCGTTGTGGGTTTTGGTTCTTTTGCGGTTGTACGCTGTAAGGACCTATTGAGATAACTGAAAACATTTGGCAAAGTAATATGGAACTGCAATGCGGTCAAGACCTGCCTAGAACTACTTTAGCCGTGCGTTTCCCTGAAAATAATTGCACACCTTAGAACGTTGGTCAACCAATCAGATTCGAGCATTCAACAGACCCGTAGTATAAATTGAAATATTTCACAGCATTACAACATGTTATTACTGTATATCACAATATTTAATTGGCTTAATTAACTTTACTCAATCACCCAAGGGAGTGCTGCTATCAACCAATGTTGATGATTTCAAAACGACAAAATCCGTCTAATAGACTGTCACTATGCTAATTCGTAGCACCGAAGTATAAGCACTCAATTAAAGTTCACATCTCAACATAGAGAAGACAAAAGACTCGGCTACAACCTAACTTCAGAGAAACCTTACAATCACACAGAGGAATTCTGGCCCTCTGTACATCAGTTCGGGTTCTCTTCTATCCTGTGCACAACAGCAATTCTGCTGTAATAAAGAGAGGATGTGACAGAGGTGTGTGAACATTGCAGTGCTTTCACAGAACAGAGATGAGAATGGCCTCTGACTGTCCTCCCAGTGGGGTTCCTCAGTCTGGCATTCTGTGTCTCTGTCTTGCTTTCTTTCTCTCTTTTTCCTTTCTCACTCTCTCTTGCGCACAGACACTCCAAGGCCTCTTTAGTTAAAAACATGTTTCTGTTATCTGGTATCAAATGCACATCATGGCAGCCTTCCTGCATTCAGCCCAGCATTTGCTTTGATATTTGTGTCACATGCTGGGTCTCTCACAGAAAGTCTTGCTTTTCAACATTTGTGTAATTCATAATTCCTTTACCCTCCTCCGTCTATCTCGAGACACTAAACCCACGCTGCTTTCTCAAGGTGAGTGAGTGTATTTGCTGTTTTCTTTATGAACACCAGGAATTTAATAATGTCCTTTCACTTCCCAGCTGAAATCAAATTTTCAGTGAATATTTCACTAAAATAGGATGACCACTCTGTTGAAGAACAGTTCTAAGCCATCTTACACTTGTTAGAAGATGATAGCTGGTCTGATGGCTGGTATTAAATGGGGTTTTTGGCATATTTCAAGCTGGTCTGGTAGCTAAATACCAGTTTGGTCAAACAGACTAGGAAACTAGCTTAAACCAGACATCCAGTTTAGGCTGTCTTAAACAGGTTTTCCCCCTCCAGGACTGTTTTCAGGAATAGTCTCCAGTTTGCGGTTTCCATGCTTTTTGGGGACTTTCCATAGACATAATTATTTTTATACTATATAAACTGTATATTCTATCCCCTAACCCCTAAACATAATCCTCAAAAAAAAAAAAAAAGCATTTTCACATTTTCAAAAAAACATCATTTAGTATGATTTATAATCTGCAAATCTTACTAAATTGTGGGACCCCCCATTATATAGGCTTATATATTAAATAACAGTACACAAAAATGACAGTTTGGTACGTACCTTGGTTTTGAAGCCACGGTTCAGTACAGGTTCAGTACAGCAGGGTGAGAAAACTAAAAAAACTTTTTTTTTTTTAAACTGGTTTACCGAACACGCTTTGTCTCTGTATTCAAATTCATTCAATTATAATTACAATTTTCTTATTAATTACAATATTAAAGGTTACAGTTAACAACAGAGCTAGGGGAGCCCAAACTATTAAATTCAGTTGCTAATTATTTTTAGACATAATCATCAACACTCAATAATAATATTAATAATAATAATAAAATGTATGTTAACATGTAAATTGCACATAAGGTAGTTTTTTGCATTAACTTCTATATCTAATTATAAAATTATATTTCTCCAATTAGTTGAAATATAATGATTTACACAGTGGCTGTCATAACTTGTTTTCATGATTTATTTAAACATATATTAAATAATTAACACACCATTAACAGGTTAAGTAAAATATAATTAATATATATGCTCTAATATAGAGCATATATTTAGCGAAAGAGTTACACAAACTAACACGCTGTGAAATTCTTTCCGCAGTTGAAACAGACTGAGCGATTAAATGAGACATGATACGTTTCAGTAAGTTGTACTGTATCTTTCAACATACCTTCAGATGTTTATTCATGTTCATTCTGTAACTAGTAATGAAGAGAAAGAGATGATCGCGTTCACTCGCACTCCGCGCTGCCGCTTGAACTGAGGCCACATCAAAAAGCGTAAAAACGGCATTTATTGTTTGAATTTCATGATAAAATCAACAGAATTTGAAAGATGACACTTCGTTTCTTATCGAAAGTAACAAAACACAGAGCTTATTGCGATTATTGGTGGTTAATGCTGGTTAAAAGTGGTTAGGCTTGTAATGCATTGCCGCACGCGCCCCCTTCTGGATTGGAGTGTGGATCGCCTGTGACTGACTGTATTCATCGACTAACTGCATGAACCGAACACTGCATGAACCGAACAGTATAATGTGTATATATATATATATATATATATATATATATATATATATATATATATATATATATATATATATAAAAAAGAAAAATGCCTAAATGATAATATAGCACACATAGCCTACTGTTGTATTATTAATCACGTTCTGACATATTTAGCTAGCAAAGCTAATGTTCATGTAGGCTAGTTAACATAGTTCGTATTGAACACCTCCAGACAGCACCAGCAAATAATTGTTTCCCCACAAAAAAAAAAGAAAGAAAGAAAAAACAGGTAGTAATAATCCAACAGAAACCAAACATATATGAAACAATTGCATCTGGAGAGTGGCTCCATTGATCCCTGCGCACAATGTATTGGTTTAATTAAGAGAAGCAGTGTCCTTGCTAATTGATTCCTTGCCTGTGTGAATTACCTACACGCAAAACAACCGGTGACTAATGACCCATGAAAATCTCGCTTTTACGAACTGGACACACTGCAAGCCAAACTTCCTCCACAGCTGACCGGCTCCCGCCACATTTGTGAGGATTACTGAGCTCTTAGCGAGACCCGCTCTCCGCGATCAATCCCCCCCCGTACAGTGCTAAAGGCTCTCATCAATTATGAATCAATCAGGGAGAGGGTGAAGCTACCATTGATCTGCAGAGAGAGAGAGAGAGAGAGAGAGAAAGAGAGAGAAGCAGTGTGCACCAGCATGCTTTATAACTGATAAAGCAGGTGTTGATTTTCCCAAAGCTTATTAATGATCAAATTATTCCTCATGCTTTTGTTTATGTGAAGTCTCAGTAGAGAGGAGGGAAAGACAATAACTCAATTGCTCATTTCCAAGTCTTGTGTAAAGAGAGCAGGTTCATTACCAGAGTCATAAACCAGGGCCACTGGGTCCAATGTTTCCTCAAAAAAACCTGAATGAAAATACAGTATATAAAGTAATGATATGAAATATGAAACATGAAATCCAGCAGTATGTAAAGCCAGTGGCAGTCTGTGTGGAATAAACATTTTGAGGTACAAGACTGTATGGAAGCCCATTCCTGCAAAAAAAAAAAAAAAAAAATCATATTACAATTATGACAAACTCATAATTATGACAAAAAAGGCCAAAATTATGAGACACAAGTCATAATTATGAGATAAAAAGTCGAGATTGACATAAAAAAGTTGAAATTTTGAGATATGAAATGATTAGATAAAAAAAAACACTGAAATAGTCATAATTGTCCACTTCTTGTAATAATTAATAACTTTTTATCTGATAATTTTGATTTAGTATAATTTTTGACTTAGTATGCCTTTTTACCTCAGATATATGACATAAAAAGTCAAACTTATGAGATGTCATAATAAATGATTTAACAAAGAGTGATTTTTTTTTTCTTATGTGGCTGAAATGGGCTTACACAGGAAAGTGAAAAAAATTACTTATTTTAATAAGTTATTAATCTTATTAATCTGCTGTAACCCTGGCCAACTTTAATCACCTCAAGAATAAGGACTTCTCTCATAATTAATCGCATCTTGTTCTGCATAAACAACCAATCATTTTGAGAGAATCTTTTAAATCAATCAGCTTTCAGTATCACTTAGCGCATCATCAGCAGATGAAGAGAGACTTCAATTTAGCCAAATTACTTCTGTAATTAATAAAAGATCTCTAAACAAGTGAAAATTCAAGCCAGACATATATAAATTTAATATAATAAAGAAGCGAAGGATAATTAAACTTGCAGTGTTTACAGACTGTATACTTAATTCAAAAAAATTCTAACAGAATTTTCATAATAAATAACAGGAAAATAACAGCAAGTAAAGGCTACACAAAATATTCTTGTAATTATATTATAGTGGATATTGTTCTTGTAAAATCTGTTTTCTTTGTTGTATCTCAATTGTAAAGTGTCCATAAGCTATCAAAGGCGCTATATAAATTAAACCTGCTATTATTATTATATTAAAAATGCATTAAACCAGGTGAGATTTAATTTTAACAACTGGTAAGTTATTATTAATATTATAGCATTGGCTGCTTAATTGTTTCTAAGGTAATAATAAGGGTGGTAAATATAAGGTAGCCCTTTTCCTGCTTAAACATACACTCCCATGGACACTTTCAAATGGAAATGGCCTTTTGGGTTTGGTTTTATCAGTCATCAAGACTCCGAGAACATCTCAGGTGTCTGATCGTTTGTGTGTCAGTGTGTGCACACCCGCAGTACAGCGGTTAGCCACAGGAAGTTACAATAATAACAGACCAAACCCACCACACTGTCACGTTCACTGCAACTCATCACTACAGCATTGCTGGGATTCTGCAGGGGAGTCATGGAAACTGCTCTGACACCACTGCGCTCTGTTCTCCTCTCTGGGACTTTCTCACCATCTTTGTAGACCTGTGTTGGTAAAATAAGAGTGGCGTGAAAGTGAAGTCATGTTGCCGTAAGAGATTGTGCAGGGTTTTGAACTGAGACATGCTACAGGAAATGATAGATGACACCTCACAAGCTGCAGGTCACAGGTCAAGTGTCTGACTCATTCCACTTCAGTGACTGAGACACATGCACTTTGAAACCTTTGTTATACTGTACATATGCACTGAATTTCAAAGCTTACTTTGGTGTTTACACATGACTTTAATTGTAGATGGATATTTACCACCAAGTCTCACGTAGCCGACTGTCATAATGTGTAGTCCACATTGCAGCTTGTTCTGGGCATGAACTGCCTAATTAAACAGGAAGTAGGGCTTCCGTGACACATTTTGACTAGTTGACTAGTCTGTGGATGAATGTGTGACAATATAGCATGCAGAAAGTCTGATGCAACTTGAATGTTAATAGATTTATTCTGCTTGCTTTGTTATAAATAGTGCAAAAAAACAATCATGCAGCCATTTCGGTCAGTGTTTGGATGATACTTGATTTGTTTTAGGGCAGTTTGCAAGAATTTTGGTTCCAGACCATCGTAGATCTTTGCTTATAGTGTGCTTTGTAAACACAAAATGTCCCAGGTTTACTTCACTTTCACTTTTGCATATGTGGTCACTACACAGAGTTTATATTAACAAATGTGAACTCTGGGGCATTTAAATAAATAAATAAATAAAAATAATAAACAATATGAAAAGAAACTTTTTTTTTTGTAAACTGTCAACATCAAAATGCAATAAAAGCAAAATTAGTTAAAACTGTTAAAAGTTACAATTAAAAAAATAAATAAAAAAATTGTCTTATAAAACAAGTACAACTGAAGTCATGTGATCCACAACTAGTCGACAGAGACCCAAGGCATTGACAACAGAACTAATGCTGTATTCCAGACAGATGGGTTTTTCCTACCTCTTCTTGGAAAAAACATCTGGAACGCCACTTAAAGTGGGACACTCGACTTCTGAACTCGAGGTACATCGATCAACCCCGACCTCAGCGAGACGCGTAATTTGACGTCACTTCCAAGATGTCAGCTGCTTCTAATGAGCATAAACGTAAAAACAAAGTTTAACATTAGACATTAAGCTTATGTAATGATACCTTCGTTTTTGCCTTTCGTCAGCGCTTTTCAAAGCGATTATGTTATTTATTTTTATTCTGTTTTTGCCATAAATGACCCAAAAACACGATATGCTCTCCTTGTGTCGTGGCAACATCACATCGTCAACACGTGAACGTGACGTGTGATTGACTGAAACACACTAAGGTCTGAAGTGGTACATTTAATTTGGGATATTCCCACGTAAAACCTAATCTGGAACGCAGCATAATTAACAAGTCAGCCATACCTAACAGGAAGAGGCCATTTGACTGTGAAGTGACTAAGCACTTTGAGGGGTGTGTAAATCTGAAATCAGATATTCTGGAGAGAAAAAAAAAAAAAAAAAAACACTACAGCAATACACAACTATTTTCAAGGATATCTTGTTAATGTGCTGCAAAGTGTCTCAAACAAAACTCTAGATCAGGGGTGTCCATTCCTGCTCTTGGAGGGCCAACATCCTGCAGAGTTTAGCTCCAACACACTTGCCTGGAAGTTTCTATGCTGCGTTCGAAATCGAATACTTCCCTACTATATAGTATGTGAAAATGTAAGCCAAAAGAGTAGTATGTCCAAATACATAGTAGTTGATAAACAGTAGGTGAAAAGTCCCCTTCTGCCGAGATTCTGAAGTGTAGGTCACGTGACAGTAACAACATGGAGGATTTAGTACATCCAAATTTCATTCATATTACCCATATTCATACTATATAGAGCATACTTTTTTAACAGTCGTGAAGTAAATTTAAATTCAAATGTAGTACCTACTCAGTTTTGGACACAACGCTAGTGAGTCTGAAGGCCTTGACTGGCTGGTTCAGGTGTGATTAGGGTTGGAGCTGAACTCTGCAGGACACCACTGTCTAGAATACTCCCCTAGAATATCTTTTAAAGATTCAACACCATGAACCTCACAAAAACTGTGTAAAAATCCAGTATCTAGGTCTTTGTCAGAAGCAGTGTAGTGTCCTGGGAACCAGCACACTGAAACCTGCACACACAGACTCCTGGAAATAAAATCAGACAATCAGGGTACGCTTACACAACAAGTTTTTTGCATACAGACGACAACGTTATCAAAACAAATGAATATCGCACGACATCACCGTTTTCATTCGTGTTTTTTTAGTTTACACAGAGACGATGACAATGGCAAAAATGCATAAAAAGATTTCCATTTTTAGTTGAAAACAGTGTCATGTAAACGGCCCCTCAGTTTGAAACTTATTTTTATTGTGCAATATGCATCAAATAGCCATTTATTAAAATACTTTCACCCTCTAGGAACAGAGCTTGAACAGTGAAGGCCAAATGTGCCAGATCAGCCATGTTATTATATGGCAAAAGATTCTGCTTTGTCTGGCATGTGTAAAAAAGTCACCTTCAGTGAGTGTCCATCTGTCCCTCTCCAACACTCAGGTTAGAGAATATACACAGATATGCACATGTCTATATGAGTTATGGTGTGTTAAGTATGCTGAGTGTTTATCAGCAGGCATTTGAACTCTCCTGCCCTTCCTGGAAGCAAGCCACAGAGTGAGACCAGTGTAAAATCTCAGATTCATGAATTATAGAGCAACTTGAGCTTTAAAAGAATGCTGACTTGTTAGACTTTGATGCAGCATAAACACATCAAGAATAGGACAAACTGAACCAGAGTTTAATGAATTCCCTGTAAACCTGCAGTATCGTCTGCAGGCCGTGTTCCTATCGGCCTCTGCGCTCCAATGAGAAAATGATTTATACGTGTTTAGATTTTGCTCCCGAGGCTCAGTGCTTTGGGTTTTTTCTGTTTGTTTAAGGTGACGTCATGTCACAGCGATTAAAATGAACTTTGATCTTCAAAGTATCCTGGGAAAAATGGGCAGAGGATTCATTCTAAGAAATGTGGAAAACAAGCTGTTTGAAAACAAGATAAACTGAATACCTTTAATAATTTTAATTAAACATGAGGGTAAAAAAAAAAAAAGTGAAGTGGTCTTTTCATCTGACATTCCATGGATTCCTCAGTTAACATGATTTTGATCATGAGAACTATTTTCACATTATATACACTAAGCCTTTTTATAATCGGATAGCTATCCATTTAATAAGAATTGTACATTTTATTGAATTATGAAAGTATGAAAGAATTCATTATATTACACGAAAATAATTTTTTTCATCCTAAACTTTTGAACCATAGTGTATATGGTTGTATATATATATATATATATATATATATATATATACTGTACACACACACGCTGTAAATACTCTATATACATAATATACTGTATAGAGTAGCGTGTGTGCGTGTGTGTGTTTGTGTATACACATAGGACACATTAAATTGATCAAAAGTGACAATAAAGATATTAATGTTAGAGTAATGATGCTGAAAATTCAGCTTTGCCAAAGTAATAAATTAAAATATATAGGCCTATAAAATAGAAAAAATATATTAAAAAAGCAAACAGTTATTTTATATTGTAATAATATTTCAAATAATATTTATTTTATTTTAATAATAATAATAATAATAATAATAATAAAAAAAACTTTCAATTTGAGTCTCACATACTATATATTTTTGACCAATATATGCATCCTACAGCTGTGTTAGCTATGCATTCTAATGATTTGGGAGGAATGCTGCAGAAAATGAATGGCGAGCATTATTTACAAGCAGTTAATTGAATAGCAAAAATCCATGCAGTAATGTGTGTTGCTGTAACACCCAGTAGTGCTGGCTCAGTGCCTGACCGAAAATGCCAGAACAGTAAATTGTCTTTGTGAGTACTATGAGTGTGTATGTGTGTGTGTGTGTGTGTTCTTGCTCTGTAGTGTTATTTAAATAAGAAGAGTGGCTGTGCTTTGGAAAGTTACTGGCTGTGATTAACGATTGTACAGATGGTTTGCAGCTACCATTTACCATGGGAATTAACCCCAATATTTACAATAGAGAGAGTGTGAACACCCTCGCGCATACACACAAATGAGTGTTTGATAGCTTAACGAGACGTAACATGCTTCTCTGCAATGCTACCTCCTGCTACCTGTGTACACACACACACACTTAGCTATGTAAATGGTGACCTACCATATGACCGCTCATGTTTGAATTATTTAATTTATTATGAGTCACTTTTCCAAGTAAGGACATCCCTAAATGTCCCCAAAGTACGATTAAGCTCACTTCCGGAAACAAAGGATAGCATACAGCATACACATTCATAAAACACATGCACAGAGTCATAAAAAGATTATCCCTCAAATGTCAAATTGTAAAAACATTCTTCATACATCCATAAACTGTTGATAATCTCAGTAAATATTTCAAATTGGGGAACGTAGCGCAGCCTTTTAGTAGATTAAATGTTTAAAAGTTTATTTAATTATTAAGTGTGAAATCTAAAGTTTGTTAAATGATATATGACAAAAAAAAACAACATCTAACAGCAGATTTACACTACTGCAATAAAATAATTATTTGATCACTAAGTTAATTTCAACTGTCTTTTACAACAGTAAACAGCCCTCCAACTATAATAATTTGTGTATATTATTTGTGTATATTAACATGTCTTAATATATACAAATGTGTACGTCATGAATCAAACATCCTGTGCGAACATAATTTGTTCCGTTTACCCTTCAGTTTTTTAGATTAATTAATGGCGATAATTCAAGATATACATTACCATTCAAAAAGTCTGTGGTCAGTAAGATTTTTTTAAAGAAATTAATATTTTTATTAATCAAGGGTGCATTGAATTGATCAATAGTGATAGTAATACATTTATAACATTTACAAATAAATGCTGTTTTTTTTTAAACTTTCTACTGATCAAAGAAGCAAAAATATCAAGCAGCACATCTGTTTTCAACACTGATAATAATAAATGTTTCTTGAGCAGCAAATCAGCATATCAGAATAATTTGTGAAGGATCATGTGACACTGAAGACTGAAGAAATGATGCTGAAAATTCAGCTTTGTCACCACAGGAATAAATTACATTTTAAAATATATTAAAATACAAAACTGTTCACAATATTATGGTTCTTACTGCATTTTTGATGGAATAAATGAGATAATAGACTAAAAATCTTACCGACCCCAAACTTTTGAACGATAATGTATTGCAAATCAAAATGCATCTGCAAACAAATAATGCTAGATCTTTTTGTAACCATTTTAAATTTAAATTAACTTAAAAATTCAAAATAATAATTCCAAAACAGCATGTGTATTGTTTTAAAAATGTAAAAAAAAAAAAAAAAAAAAAAAAAATTAATGCGATTTATTTGTTGTCTAATGAAATTACATACATTTTAAAGTTTGTCTAAATACTTTTTTTGGCCCACTGTGTAATATTATATAACAGAATAAGCCTGTAAGAATCTGAATCACCATTAAAAGTCTTTTAGTCTAGGATTCAGGTTCAAGGCTTAATCTGCGTCCAGTTGAAATGTAGTGTACTTGTACCCCTTCACTCCGCTGTGGTTACCGCCTGACGGTGAGGAATCACTGGGCCGCTCTCGTCTGTTCGGCCCCATTGTTCAAGCCAATAACAGCACACTGTGCAAATCTCATCAGCCTGTTTCCTGCTTCTGGCTCGTAGCTCCTGTTTGTTTTGACAGAGACACAATACATCAGAGAGGATGGAGAAATATTTATCATCCTGCTTTGTTTTATTGTGCCGCATTGTGTTCTGCTCAGTCGCATTGTGTTTGACATCGGTTTTTCATTTTGTAATCCTTGACAAATAAACACAACCATTTAGTTAAAAGGCTGATTAACCGTTATGGCTATAAAATGGCATATACAATGTAATCTGTCATGTTGTTATAGGGTTCACCTGTGATTTAATAATCAGATGAAGGAATGGCTCATCCAAAAATGAAAATGGTCATCATTTACTCACTCTCATGTCAATTCCAAACCCATGTGGACTTTCATTGTTCTGTGGAACACAAAAGGAGATGTTTAGCAGAGTGTTCACGCTGCTCTTTTTCATACATGAATGAACTGGGGCTAAAGGAGCTCCAAAAAAGACACTATCAAATACTTGCACACTATATTCCACGTCTTATGAAGTCATACGATACACTGTAAACCCTAACGCTCAAAATAATTAATTGGTTTGAGTAGGACAAACTTAAATTAAACAAATTAGTTCAGTCAAATTAACTTTTATGAATATTTAGCACTCTCTTCTTCTTTCAAGTTCACAGAACTAATATATTTTAAGTAAACTGAACTGTTTCATTGTTTTGAATTTTATGAACTTGTTTCTTTTAATTTAGACAAACTTAAGTTTAAGTGAAATTGGGCTGGGATTTCTATTTCCCAGCATGCTTCACCCATGGCACTCGAAAGGGAGAGTAAATGCTAAAATTAAGTGTAATATAATGTTGTTGTTTTTTTTTTTTTTTTTTTTTTTTTGTGTAAGATTAATGTTAAGTGGGAGATGTAGTAGTGATTAATGTTTTGTTATGCTAATTTAGAAGACTTTCTGTTAATGTGGGATTTTGGAGAGTTACCATCATAGTAACAAGTGGTGCATGTGGCTTGGTTTGAGAGCAAGTATGTTAAACGCTTTATATTTTTGCACGCATTCAGCAAGTGCTATACCATGCTATTGTTAAGAAGTTAGCAAATTAGCAAATTAGCTTGTTGTAGCTAGCTAATGTTCACATTGAGGTTACATGGAAATTAAGTTAAATGTATGAATTAGTATACTCAAACATTTCAAGAACAATTAAAATGTATGAGTACAAAATAAAAATCTGCCAGTTCTGCTTACTTAAACTTTGAATTTCTTAACTTAAAAATTGAGGCAACTGATTGCCTCAAAATTTTGAGTTTTGCCAACTTATTCGAGTTTACAGTGTAGCTTTGTGTGAGGAAAAATTCCAAATTGCAAAGCCATTTGGAACTTGGCCAACTTGTTCTAGTAACAAAAGATTAAATCTTTTGAGAAGATTCTCATTGATTCCGTGTGAGCAGACACACACTGAAGATATTTTCTCTGTATTCTGTCCCCTAAGGCGACTTATGTGATGAGTATATTCTTTTTGTGAGCGTGTTTGTTTGTTTGTGCGCGTGTAAGTCTTTGACAAGATTGTCAGCCTCTCTAATTCTCTCAGGATTTCTCATCCTGACCTGTTTCACTTTAGAAGATTGGGCCATCAAAGCAGGACTGAGCCTGGGCCGATAGTTATTAGGCTCAGCAGCTACAAGCTTTCTCTGCATTTATATTGCATGGGTGGCATTTAGCTTTCCCTTTCATCTCCTTCTCTGTCCCTCTCTGTCCTCTTTCTCACTTCTCTCATGTGCCGTAGACACTGTGAGCGATTGATTCATTGCATTGGAGTTTGAGGAGAGCGTGAGGGAGATAAAGCACTCTCGCTCTCCTACATTATTTCTAATTGCTTGATATCTATAGATGCCTGTCAAACCGCTTGTATCCATGTGAATTTAAACATATCAATTTAAACAGTTAATATGCAGTCATATAAAATGTGAAATATCAATGTTGTTGGTTGTAATAAATCCCACTAAAGTCATATACCTTAAAGTCTCGACTACAAAAGTAAACATATACACTTCCGGTCAAAAAGTTTGGAATAATTATGATTTTTTTTAATTTTTTTTTTATGTTTTTTTGAAAGAAGTGCATTTATTTGATCAAATATACAATAAAAACAGTAATATTGTGAAATGTTATTAAAATGTCTTATATATTCAAGTTATTCCTGTGATGTTACAGCTGAATTTTCAGCATCATTACTCCAGTCTTCAATGTCACATGATCCTTCAGAAATCATTCTAATATGCTGATTTGCTGCTCAAGAAACATATTATTATCTATGTTGAAAACAACGGTGCCGCTTGAGATTTGTGTGTAAACTGTGAAACTTTTTCAAGATGAATAGGATTATAACATTATAAATGTCTTTACTTGTTTTGATCTATCTAATCTGTCCTTGCTGAAGAAAAAAAAAAATTACTGACCCTAAACTTTTGAACGTTATTGTTATTTAATGCTATAACTATGGGTATTTTTATATATATTTTTATACTGAATCATAAAAATTGGTTTACATCTATCAGAAATCAAAACCAATATTATACAGATTTTAACTGAGCAGCAGCAACAGACCTCTTGGTCGTACGGTCTCTAGGAGAAACACTTTCAGCTGGAAAGTAGGAAAACAGAGTAGAGGAATTGTTATGGTTCCCTGGATGAAGCCGTGTACAGTGTGGATCATTGAGCCAAATTCCCTTTCATACTTGGATGGAGTCCAGACTCTTTCCAAGACACATATTTCAAGAACTTGAGCTGTGAGCACAGAACAAATGTCACTGCTACCAGCAGCACCATCAGCTCATTTTAGCGTTTAGATTTCCTTTTAAATTAGGGTGCATAGCTTCTACAGAAAGGGCAAGTTAAATTATTAGATCAAGTTGCTGCCAGTATGATCAGTTTATACAGCATGAAGTGGCTCAAAGGTGACATAAATATATTTTTTTTCCTGTTAAAATACTTTGTCTTAACCCAGTTTAATGTGCCATACAAGTATAAGCAAGCCTTTAGCAGGTTGATTTGCCAGAGAGTGTAAACACTGTGACACTGCTTTCAAAATATTATATGGTCCTACTATACTGAAATATTAGCAATAGACCCTTTCCACGGACTGTGATGACGCGTTTTAACAGTCATCAATATCGTAAATCCTGCAAAGTTTTTTATATTTTAATTTTTTAAAAATCGTTTGTACATTTATAACAATATACTTAGTATTATATTGCTTTTGCATAAAATTACAAAAATCTAGTTAACGCAGCTGTGAGGGTGTTTCTAATACAGCGGCTATGGGAGTGACAGTAAAAATGACATCCTTCTCTCTTCTGACTGCTGTTATCAGTCGCTCTATTTTTTTCCTATTTATGAAAGTTGTGTAAACACTATTGTGGAGTTTTTCTTTTGCTATTTGAGCAAATGGAAACACAAAAAATATATTTAATGTATTCTCTCATTCACCGCTATAAAATTTTACCCAACTATGACGACTTCCGCTTCTGATAAACCCGGAAATGTGAAAAGGGTCTATATAAATGTTGCTTGAATTATTAAAGCTACAATATGTAAGATTTTTGCAGGAAAATATCCAAAAACCACTAGGCCAGTGTTATATTTTGTTCAGTTGAGTACTTACAATATACCAAATCTTTCCAACTATTTGTAAATCTTGAGAAAATCGCGATTTTAACCAAGGATACGGGACGTGTCCGGGAGTCGCCTGTCAATGGCGTCATATCCGCGTTACCCTCGGTTTATGGTTTTAATTTGTAGAAACCATGAAAAAACCAAAGACGCTTTAATATATTACATGTTTTATTAGACAGTTGGGTAACTGTTTGGTTAAATGTATAGACAGAAAACGAATTATTGTTATATAGCTCAACACATTTAGTCTTATTGTTTAAATCTAGTTTTCTAGATTTTGCAAGAGTACCATGCTTTTACCATGCCTCAGAGAAAAACACTACTTTGTCAATTAGCTAATAAAGCATTTTCTCTATCATACAATACGTTTTAAAATGAATTTCATGCCATTTATTAACACAAGCCCCACAACATTTATTAATATGATATTCTAATATCGATCTATCTTACTGCAGTATGCAACAAGTGTCTCATAGCAGTCGCCGAGCGAACGCTCAGAGCAACGTTATAACATCATTTTCAACACAGTCAAATGTATCCAATATGATAAACAACGCTGTGTTACCTCATACACTTGACCAGAAGAAGCGGAAGCGGAAGCGGCGCCGGCGAAAGTTCAGCTCTCGAGACGTGTGTCGCGCTCGCGTCTCATTAGTAATTGCTCCAGCGGCCTCGTTCAGCTCCCACAACACTCGGCCCTGCTCTGCTTCATACTACAGTAACGTTAATCTCATCCATGAACATGATTTCTGCCCGAATCCCGTCAGATTCTTTTCCACTGACTGTGAGATGAAGGCGACATTTCCCAAGATTCCGTGCTCAATCTCGGCGTCATCAAGCTACGCCTTTGTTTTGAATAGGCGACCTCTAGCGGTGAAAAATCTACATATTGTAGCTAAATATTATAAACAAATACAATGATGATAATATAATAATATAATATAATAAAAAATAAACATAATAATAAAATAAACTATTGTTAATAAAATATTTATTGAAGAGTGTTGAACTTTCTTTTCCTGCATCCTATTCTTCTGAAAATGGCAGCACAGTTGAAAGGTTTGATTGAGCTGCGCCCTCTACAGTACAGGCGTGAATTTGTATTTCCTTTTGCATTTGCACATTTGTGTGTAACTGCCTTTACATTTGCCAAAATATAACTTGTTTTTGTGTGTGTGTGTGTGTCATTAAAAAACAAACAAGCAAGTGAGAAAAAGTAACACAAAAGTAACGTACAGCATTACTTTCTATAAAAAGTAACTAGACTGTAATTAGTTACTTTTTTAGGGAGTAACGGAAAATTGTAAGGCATTACTTTTAAAAGTAACTTTCCCCAATACAATTGTGTTTCCGAAAAATAAAAGAGAGATGTCAACAACGAGAGACATTCTTCTATCATTTCCAACAGCATGCACTGCTCTTCTTGTAATATGCACATTAGTCTTCAGTCAGCCAACTAAAATGCCTGCTGCATCTTAATAGATTCCATGTTTGAGAAGGGTGGAAAGACTTTGGCTTTCCCTTGTTGCTATCCTTGCCAGCGATAAGCAAACCTTGGATGTTTTGGAGGGAATGTCAATGGTTTATAAACTGAATTTGGCAGTAGATTCTGATTTAAAAGCAACAGCAACCAAAATTACACAACATAAAACACTTATTTTAAATACAGACAAAGCATTGTTTAAAGCTGCCTGATAAAAGAAAGGGCGAAGAGTGAAGAAAGATGTTTACCACAAAACAGTCTCATTATCTGATATCAATTAACTCCTAATTTTTTAAATAACATTCATGCAACACTGTTTTTTAACTTCATATGATATTGATTTTATTTATAAGTGTTCATATAGAATGCATAAATTGTCAAACTTTCACATTTGTTGTGATGTTTGGCAGACAGCCTTATTTAAATGGACTAATAACTGCGCTCGCTCTATTGATGTTTTCCTCCGGCTTGTGAATACTTTATGCTCATTGGTTATTTGTCTTTTAGCAAATGATTTTTATCCAGAGAGACTTACAAAGAAAGTCAATCTCTAGTAACCTATTGTTGAATGGTTTGCTTAGGGGCACATCAGGCCTTGAGCAAATGTTTAGTAATGATCACCATCTGGAGTTTAAACCTTATCCAGATCTTCATTCAAATCACTACTTTATACTAAATGCTCTTCAAATAGCATTCTATACATAATTAATTCAAGCCTCAATCCCATAAAGCAGCAATTAGATATCAAATAAGGCATGCTGCGGCATTTTCTCTAGTAAAAAGGCAGACTTGTTAAAAATTTGTACACCTTGAAGACATTCAATATTACCATGCGCATAAAAAACTAAGCAGCACAAGTGTTTTCAACATTGATAATAAGAAATGTTTCTTGAGCACTAAATCAGCATATTAGAATGATTTCTGAAGGATCATGTGACAAACAGTATATATAGCATAAGAGACTACATTAAAAATAAATAAATATATATATATATATATATATATATATATATTGTACCCCAAACTTTTGAAAGGCATGTGAAGAAAGATATACAATAATAACAATGATTATAATAAAATAGGTTTCTGAAAAATAAAAGTACACCAATGAGCCACACTTTCTTCCATCTTCCATTTCTCAATTCAAAAATTGGCTTATTACAAATGAGAAAAAAAAGAAAAAAAGAAAAAAAAGAACTAACAATAAAAAATACTTCTAAAGCATTTATTAATCTTAGTTAATGTTAATGTTGATTTTTAAATCATGTATTTACTAATCCATGATTAAAATCAAAAGTTCACTGGGTTAAAAACAACCCAAGTTGGGTCGAAAATGGACAATTAATATAAGGCTGGCTTAAAATGAACCCAAAATAGGTTGTAAATTAAAAATCAGACAAATAATTACTAGAGGTAACAATAATAATCAAAAGGTGAACATTTATTAATAAGCAATTTAATACATGTTTGTTTAATTATTATTCATTAAACTTCATTTTCATTTATTAAACATATTAATAAATGTTAATATCCAACATATTTTGGGTTAATTTTAAGCAAGCAATACAGTGATTTTTAAACAATAGTTGAGTTAAATAAAACTATCCAGCAGGTTGGTAAAACATTTAACCCATTTGCTGGGTTAAAACAACCCAGTTGCTGGGTTTGTCCATTTTCAACCCAATTTGGGTTGTTTTTAACCGAGCATTTTTTAAAGTGTTTTATCTGCTCATATTATTTAATGGACCTGAGCTACATGAACTAACAATGAACAGTTATATTTTTATTAACAAACATTAATAAAGTACATGCTGTAAAAAAAGTATTGATTTGTGTAAGTTAATACGTCAAATAACGTTAACTAATGGGACCTTACTGTAAAGTGTTACCACAGATTCATACATCCTGAAGACATTCAGTATTTTCATGTGAAACTTGTGCCCTGAAGGAAAGTCAATGTCCTCTACAGTATGTCCTCTGTGTCTCAGTTACTGTATTTGGCATTGGTTTTAATTCGGTCTTACGTGACCATGTGCGGTGAGACAAGTGCTCCGTCCCCGAGGCGAGTCACAGCTGCTACTGTGGACAATATAGCTGCCAGTTACGGAGATGATGGCAGCGTCGGGCTGCCAGGGGCTATCCTCCTGCAGAAAACAGCAATGACCTGGCTGATGAGGCAAAGATTAAGCAGTCCCCAAAAAAAGAGACCAAAATCAAGGCCAAACATTTTGACAAACAAAGAGGTGAATTTGTTTTGTGCACCTACCCACTTTCCTAAACCAATCCACAGTGTGTTGCTCTGCCACATTTGTGACACCTGGACTGCTTTCAAAGCCTCCCACAGACCCAGTGCTGTATGGTGGTCCTGCTCCTTCTGTTTTTCATTTGACGAAGAGTAAACTCAGACAGAGTGAAGAGAAACAGAAACAACAGGCCCGAGACTGTGGGCGGCAGCATCACCTAACTTTAAAAGTTATGAAATAAATCAACAGTATGCATTCTGTTAAAACACAAACACACACAGCCTTTTCTGTTTTTCAGAGAAACAACTCTGTTTGCTGCTGGCTGTAATGTTGTGGAGAACACATCTTTCAAATCCTGAGGAAGAGGTTTGTGTGTAGCCATCGTTATTCATTAGCTTGGCACAGGCTTGCTGCAAAAGAGTCAAACTGGTGGCATTACTCACAGGCTCGGCGTAGGGTCCCTCCACAAGAGTGGGATTTTATATGTGTGCTTTCAGGAAAGCAAACATATGGGATGGATTACACCAGCATCCACCTCTGCTCTTCACATTTGCTTTGAGTTGGACTGAAACTTTATTCTAAAGTTTGAAGGGTTTTGGGTTAGTGGACAGTATGTGGCACAAAATAATACTTACATTAATACATCAAAATCAACAAAAAAATCAATTACAAATTAGATCTCTAAATAGCTACTATTCTTTGGATTAGTCTCCTGCTTCTAAGATTTTTCTACGAAAGAAAGAAAGAAAGAAAGAAAGAAAGAAAGAAAGAAAGAAAGAAAGAAAACGTAAGTTTGGGATACGATTTTTTGGTCACACTTTAGATTAGGGTCCAATTTTCACTATTAACTATGACTTCTGCCTCAATAAACTCCTAATTTCTGCTTATTAATAGTTAAGGATAGGTAGAATATGATCATGTAGAATAAGGCATTAATATGTGCTTTATACATACTAATAAACAGCCAATATCCTAGTAATATGCATGCTAATAAGCAAATACTTAATAGTGAGAATTGGACCCTCAACTAAAATGTTACAGATTTAAAAATAAATAAATAAATAAATAAATAAATAAATAAATAAATAAATAAATAAAATAAAAAATAATAATAATAATAATTAATATTTTTATTCAGAAAGGATGCATTAAATTGATCAAAAGTGATAAAGATATTTGTTACAGAAGATTTCTATTTTAAATAAATGCTGTTCTTTTGAACTTTCTATTCTTGAATCTTGAATTCTAGAATTTTATATGCAGCTGCCACAAAAAAAAAAAATTAAGCAGCACAACTGTTTTCAACATTAACAATAATAAGAAATGTTACATATTATAATGATTTCTGAAGGACCATGTGACACTGAAGACTGAAAATTCAGTTTTATCATCACAGGAATACATTTTAAAATGTATAAAAAAAAACAGTTATATAATAATAATATTTCACAATATTACCATTTTTACTGTATTTTTGATCAAATAAATGCAGCCTTGGAGAGCACTTGCCAGAACCCAAACTTTTGAACTCTATATACACACTATTTGTTTCTATCATAAGGAATTTTAAGAAAAATATCAGACAAGGTTGACTTTTAAACTCCTTTAAGACTCCTGAGCTATGAAACAGTAACCTCTGAGCAATAAAATGTTCCTCCGGGCATGCATTCAATGCGAATAGACCACGCGCAAACCATTCAGCCACATACAGTGGTTAAAATAGACCTGTATAATACCCATTTGAGTCGGATTGCTGTCCGCCCCAGACTGCATTAGTATGTACATATTTAGCCCACATATTCAAGTCATCGGGCAGCATTCAAGATGAATAACAATCAAATGCAGAGGCAGCAGGCACAGCACAGCAGCAAACGTCCTGTGGTCTTGCGCGGTCCTTAATTAGTGTGTCCTTCATCCTGTCTTCCTCTGGGCCTCTGGTGCCTCAAAGGCCCTCTGCAGATTAATTACAAAACACCGGGCAATCATATTGATTCCATTCAGCCCAAAGACAATGCTCATGACCTTAAACCTGAACGGGACGGTGACGATGCTCGCCAACCTTGCACGCTGACCCGAAACCAGTTTTGTGTTATTTATTATAAATCAAGTCAAGTCACCTTTATTTATATAGTGCTTTATATACAATGCAGAATGTTTCAAAGCAGCTTCACAGTAATAAACAGGAAAACAACAAGACATGATGATAAATGAGAAATTCAAATTCTTCTGTAAAGCAGCTCTACAGAAGGCAATTGTGTCATTATTCAGCTGAAGTCAGTTCAGCATTGATTCAGTTCAGTTTAAAAACTGTGTAAAGTTCACCAACTATGAAATGAGTTCAATTCCACTATAAAGCAGTTGTTTGTCAACTCAATTCAGTTAAGTGTTCAATTCAGTTGTTGCAAAATTCGTCAATTATGAAACTAAGTTGAAATATAGCTGCAAGCAGCAATTAAGGGGCCAAGCACAACAGAAGCAAACAAGGAAGCTAGCAGCAGACCAACAATGTCATAATGGACTTTGATAGCAACTGATACAAATTTGAAGTCAATCAGATCAACAGTACTGTAGTTAGCGCCAATTTCATGTTTTATTCAATTATAGCGCCATCAAGTGGTGCAGTCCCACTGCTTTTTTTTTTGTGTGTCCTCAGAGGGTGAATGTGATTTCACCAAGTACAACATCCTGGAACAACATTCCAATCAACCAATCATATTTGAGGGACTAGTTTACTGTTTATGTCAAGTTTAGGCTTACAACCAGGGTTAGGTGCTTCTACATCAATGTTATTCACCTATCTTTCCCCTCTGATTTTAGGGATAAGTTATGGGCAGGATTAGGTTTAGGGGTAGGAATAGGGTTAAGACTAAATTTTCGGACAGGAATGTTGTTCCAGGATCAACAAAATATGTTGATCCAGGAACATGTCTTACTTGGCAAAATCACGGTAACTGTCCTCAGAGTGCCCCCATTTGGTGGAAATATCTAATTTATAGACATTTATATGTATGAACACATAAAAAATTACCCACACCTGACTTTGATTGCGTTTTTTGCCACTTACTGTCAAAATTATGACATTTGGCCATTAACATGTAGTCAATGACCTATGTTTCTGACTTTTCTACGGTGGTTTTGTCTCAACTGGACTAACGGTTAACGCTAAACACTAAATCACAACATTGCACTAACCATAAGGCGAAACCTAACATGTTTGGTATCGTTGGACTCAGCATTCAGGAATCCAAGGAGGGTTATAAGCACAATAAGCACAATTATAAACTAGGTGGCACTGATCCGAAACTTCTCAGACTCCTTCAGGGCATCGTGCTGATGACCCATACCGAGTTTCGCAATGATACGTTAATGCGTTCGTAAAATACAGCATTTTACTACAAAATTCAAAATGGCCAATGCCCAAAATGGCCAATATGTGAAAATTGGATAAAACCTTTCTGAAGTAATAAGCAATAATAGCCATTTTTCGTATCTCCAGACCAGTAGGTGGCGCTACGTCATTATGCGAGAGGAAGATCGCGCTCCAGACTGCCGTGAAAGCGTTCTGGACCATTTGCAGAGGCTGTGGATTAGAGGTAATAATGTTCTAAATAATGTTCAGTTTCTTGCACAGACCGATCGTTTTGCTTCTAAAGACCTCGGTGAATCATCAGGAGCCACGGGTATCAATTTAGTTTTGCCTGTATATGTTTTTTTGGATTCTCAAAGTGACGGTAGCCATTGACTTACATTATAAAAATCACCAAGAACCACAGTTTCAGCTAAAAATCTTCTTTACTGTTCTACTGAAGAAAAAAAGACACCTACATCTTGGATGGCCTGTGGGTGAGTAAATTAACAGGAAATTTTCATTTTTGTGTGAACTAACCCTTTAAGTGTCTTTTAAACCCTTAGCAAGCCAAAGACGACAATGTGTTGTATTTCTTTAAGAGGGAATGTTGGATTAATATCAAACGTACTGGAAAGGTTTGATTGCGATTAATTGGTGCTCCATCTCAAATTGTCCCTTAAACCTTTCATGCTTCATGCTGAATGTATATATTTATATGGGCAGCAAGCCAGGGGTCTGGATTTTGCACATTCATAAGAGTGTTTTTTAAATCATGTAGATGTGGATAAACTGTATACTGGTCTAAATGAGTCAATCTAAACTGATGAATTGGTACCATCACAGTACTGGAGCATTGGACAGGTGGGGCAATAAGTGGGCCAGTTAAATTTGAGACAAAGTCTGCCAAAACCAGCATGAAAACGGGGACAGCTGCTGTGATGACATCACTAGTCCTGTCTGCTCGAAGTGTGCCAATAGTCTATTAAATTAAATAAACTGCAAACATGACTTCAGCTTAAAATACATGACTCAAACTGATTTTGATCACTGAGAATTTTTGAAATTTACCAGTCTTCCCCTCACGTTGCATTTCATTCCAAGCACGAGTCATTCGGAGAAAATGTGTCCTTCCACATGTAGTCCTGTAGACTCCTGTGTGGTTTAGTCTACTTCAGAGGGCTTCAACAGTGGGTCCACAAAATCTATTTTTTTGTGAAAAAATAAAAATCTGTTAAACAAAATACAACATTTACCTAGCTTCAACCAAAGCTAAAGATAAGAAGCTAAAATTGACTTTCTGCATGAGTATTTATTGAAATAATAATAATTTGTTACATTTATATAGAGCTTTACATATGGAAGGGGGGAATCTCCTCAACCACCACCAATGTGCAACATGCACCTGGATGATGCGACGGCAGCCATATTGTGCCAGAGTGATGAAGCCAATCAGTATATATATGATGATGATTAGGAGGCCATGATGGACAGAGGCCACTAGGCAAATTTGGCCAGGATGCCGGGGTTACACCCCTACTCTTTTTCAAAGGACATCCTGGGATTTTTAACAAGCACAGAGAGTCAGGACCTCGGTTTAATGTCTCATTCAAAGGACAGTGCTTTTTGACAGTATAGTGTCGCCATCACTATACTGAGGCGTTAAGAACCACACAGACCACAGGGTAAGCACCCTGCTGGCCTCACTAACACCTCTTCCAGCAGCTACCTAGTTTTCCCAGGAGGTCTCCCATCCAGATACTGATTCAACCCTGCTTAGCTTCAGTGGGCAACCAGTCTTGGGCTACAGGGTGATAGCTGCTGGCGCAAATAGCTTTAAAAAAAAAAAAAAAAAAAAAAAAATAAAAATATATATATATATATATATATGTACATTTCTTTCTTTCTTTGACAATATGATTTATATATGCCACAGCTGTAAACCATGATTTTCTACTTGCTGGTCTTATTTTTGAGAGCATCTGACAGAACAAAAATCTGTGTAGTGCAGAATGAGTAATTAATATTTTGGTCCATTTTTTCTAGAAGATAACTGCACATTTTAAATGTATATTTCTGCTTAAAGTGAATTTTGTCGATGTTTAGGTGTAGACTAGCAAATAGATGACTTCAAAACTAACACACTAAGCTCCACAAAACTATCGTGTTGATTTCTTGGGGTATTTACACCTCAAAATATGATAAGAAATGACATCTTTCTTTGAAAGATCCCAACCAATACAATAAATCTAGCACTATCACACCGACCTGGTTAAGAGGGAGGAAGTGTGAGTTACAATAAGGATGTTTGTGTTCTGCATTCAGATTTACTTCTGCATCTTTCTCAGTTTTACACATTATCACTAAACAGGAATGCAATAACATTGCCTTTGCACTCTGCTGTCCTAAAGAAATCTTAATGTGTGAGCAATGAGTCACAGAAAACCCCCAGCCGCGACAATATAGAGAAGTTTGCTTGTAAATCAGAAAATGTCCCCAGGGAAAAAGCCTTTGATTTGTGTACGAGACGAGGGAGGAAAGAGAGAGAGAGGGAGAGGACAAAAGATAAATTATTCAGAGGACATTAACATGAAAGGGTTGGGGACAGGGTGAAGCGGAACGCTCTCTGATAAAGTACCGGTGTGGATCACACAAGAAGAGGGTCATTGTGGGCCCTAGAATACAAAGACTTCTAGAGGCCCAGAGAGATTCGTCTTTGGTCAAGGTGAAATAAATCCTGCTCCTCCTGTGAGGTGAATTATTGACATTGTAACATTGTCTGTCTTACTTAAGATACTTAAGCGTTCACCGCCCTTCTCATTATTGTGAGGCAAAAAAGTCTCATCACTGTAATGTGAAAAATGACATTCAAATCGAAAGGTATTTAACATATATCATTGTCGTATTTGTCGTACTGCCTTTAACGGCCTTTAACTTTTAAATAAAAAAATAAAACGTCATAAAATAAATAATTTACAATTAATCACCAGATTTACTAAAGAGGGCAAGTTTAATTCCAAAAAAGCACCAATGGGGGTGGAAAGTTCTGCGTGTGATCTACTGACTACGGGCAAATTAAAGAAATACAGATGCAGCCAGATCATTTCCATAATGACCAACGCAATCTACCAAGAGCAGTGCAAATTAGAGTCTGGTTTAAGATATGCTTTTTTTGGGGGCTGTAAATAATGCCGCAAATACCAATTGACTAGCACAAACCTTAGTAAATCACCTTTCATGATTCATTTAAATACTCTCCTCCCATAAATTTTGCGTCTGAAAGGGAAACTCCTAAAAATGCATATGCAATAAGGTCAGCCACAAAAATAACTGTGCCCACGCCTTTTTAGCACAAATTTTTCACTGCGTCTTTAGTAAATCCTGACAGTAGTTTTTTAACGCCAAAAAGGGTTTGCATTGGTGCAAGCTGTTAGTAAATCTGGCCCTTAATGTTATAATTTTTTATAAATGTTAGAATAGTTTTATAACATTTTTAAAATAATATTAACAATTTTTCTGCAGTCGTGTTACTATCCAACACTATAAATATATAAATTGTAACACTTTAGGGTCCAGTTCTCACTATTAACTAGTTGCTTATTAGCATGCATATTACTAGGATATTGGCTGTTTATTAGTACTTATAAAGCACATATTAATGCCTTATTCTGCATTACCATATTCTACATCCCTTAATCCTACCCAATACCTTACTATCTATTAATAAGTAGTAATTAGGAGTTTATTGAGGCAAAAGTTGTAGTTAATAAATAGTTAATTGGATCCTAAACTAAAGTGTGACCAAATAAATAAGTAAATAAGTACAGTAAATGAAGTTTATCATTTCTATTAAGCAAAGATAGGGCTATAATGTTGGTACCAATAACGGTTGGTACTGTTGTCAGCTTTTACAATAACCACACTGACTGCCTGCAGTTTGAGTGAAAAGCCTCTGCACTTTACCTTTGCACTGACTTTTAATTTTTAAAATTAATTTTTTACAAACCTTTCTTTTAATTTGGGAAGAAATGTGAGTTGAATATGTTTTCACCTTTGCACTGTTGCATTCTGATAACAACATTTTACAAAAAGATGAACTCTGCAACTGTGATTTTCACAACATCTCTATTTATCAAAAATCCTTCAGTGCTGTTTGTAATAAACCATTCAAACCGATCGCTTGGGGAGTTTCAGAGCTGCTAGCCCCAACATCACTAAACATCTCATTTTAGCACCAGCTGATGAGGATGTGATCAAATGTGATCGCCAGGGACCAATTATGTATATTGTTTCATCTTTAATGCTCTTATATTTGCGCTCTGCAGGCATATTCGTGTAAAATCCATCAATATCATCTGACATAATATAACCTACAAGCTTGTTTGTGTATCATTAGCAGTGCTTTTCTCCTCTAAAGGCCACATTAACTGAACGGCCCGTGTGCAATGCAAGCCAAGAAGGAAATCAATAATGAGGCACCACTTGAATATCAAAATATCCTCCACCGCAGACACCATATAAAGGTCCCAATAATGAATTCATGCGCGTATTACACAACAATACGCTCTAAAAGCGGGAAAACTACAAAGAACTTTGGATCAAAGACAACCCTAATGAGTGTGGAGCTTACCAGAAAGTGGAACCATTTATTTAGA
Source organism: Ctenopharyngodon idella (assembly GCF_019924925.1). Lineage (NCBI taxonomy): Eukaryota > Metazoa > Chordata > Actinopteri > Cypriniformes > Xenocyprididae > Ctenopharyngodon > Ctenopharyngodon idella. Next base: position 35,063,176 of record NC_067224.1, read on the forward strand.
CGCTTGTAAGGGAAAAGAGCCGTAGCAATATGCATTAAGCCTGTGTTTTACTGACAAACTAAATTTATTCGTTAAAATCATTCAGGCTTGTTCATCTGTCTACGTTTTAGCTCTGGTTAGATTCTGAAACAAATCGGCAGGAGTTCATTTCCATAAAACAATTCATTCAAGCCAGATTGCAAGACTTCGACTTGAACACTTAGCCTAAATATAATCTAATTTGTGATAAAACATGGTTGTTGCCACAAAAAGTAGAGTAGTTCCCCTACATAGGGAACATTAGCGTAGCGTTCTTACCCTTGATTGAGTTGTGGAATCCACAGGGATTCATCCACAAGGTATTCCATTCCATTAGTAGAATGGTTATACTGGATTTAAACCAACCATAATACCAAACAAGCAATCATAAATCTCATATATAGTTTTTACAGATATTAAAAGCTCATCAAATAAAACAATTTGTGTGGTAATCCAAACCAAATCTTGAGTCAAGCCACAATAATGTTCAAAAATGGATGATATCCAAGAACAAATATGTATGCCCTGCAAAAAAGAAAGGAAAGATGGAAATAAAAACACATTTATGGTGATTACCCATGCAATAAATGATGTTTTGGCTTTGTTCACAACCCATTGTTTTATCCCACCTTCTTTCAATGGAGTATAAGAAAGCTCCCAGAAAGTAGAAATGACTTTTTTTTTTTCCTTTTTACCTCATACGCCCTGGTAATGAAAAGGAAATGAGAATTTATACCACCTCCATCAACCTGTCCATATCCGTCACCATCTGTGTTCGTACATCTCAAAACATCAACGTTCCACACTTACCCACCACACTGAGCCGGAGGGAATGGTTTGTTTGCCAGAGAATGCTCCCTAAAAACCCACTCATACTGTCACCATGACGACAACAAAAATACAGCCAAAAATGGAACCGAAATTCGCAAAAAAAGTCTCTAATGGCTAACAGGGCATATCTCTTCTCTTAGCTGGAGGATCAGAGAGAGCTGACAGGAATTTGGACAATAAATGCTGTCTTCATTTCCTATAAGGCCAGAGGGAAACACGTCTGAGCCACTGAACTTTAGTCGAGGAGAATTTATACACACTCTAACCTTGTTCATCTTCCATTCTCCGGCAAAGACACTCTTCTACTGCAGCTCTTTCATGTTTAGATGCTTTTTGATAGGTTTAGATGACAAAAAGCCTTTATCTGAGAGCATAATCACCAATCGAACAACACTGAATGCGCATAACTGTTGGTAGGGTCAAAAAGCAAAGAACATTTGCCCTTCAGCTTTGGCCTCGAGTAAATAGTCTCTATGAACAAAACTCCTGGTACAAGAGAAGTGAATGATGTCTAAATCTGTTTTTCCATGGTCTCATACTTTAACCAGAACATGAGTTCACCTTTAGTCCAGGTCCTTGACGGCCTTACTGCAACCGAGCGAATGCCTGACAGAAAATCAATACTAATCAATTCCTCAGTCTGTTAGGTAATAACAAGCTAAGGAGGCACTCTGAGAAATATGGCTTTCAGACCTCTTTAATTTGTCATAATACAAGAGAGAAAAAAGCAAACAAGATTATCCATTCCTGAGTCCCTAATTCTGGTCTTCTAGCCGACACCAGAGACAGGATGGCTGGGTAATTTAAAGGGGCAGCAGTCCTATATATGGAGTCTCTAGTCAGGTGAATCCAATTTGGAAATTGCTCCACACGTAATTGGATCCCGAACTTGTCCAGCTCAGGTGTATTTGTGCATTTAATCTAGCATGAGCGATCTTATCTGATGTCCAGAGCGGAAGGTCTTAAACTTTACTCTGGTTTGAGATACTTGTTTGAAAAAAAAAAAATAGATAGGGATACCATTAGATTTGCATTTCCCAGTGTTTGCAAAAGAATAGTGTTAACTTTGCTTTCAGTTTCAGCATTGGAGAGTAATTCACAAAACGTTCTAAACTTAAAAGACATAGTTCACAAAGAAATGAAAATTCTGTCATTTACTCACCTTCATGTCATTCCAAATTCCTATTATTTTTTTTCTTCTGTGGAACACAAAAGATGATATTTGAAGAATGTCTAGATGAATGTCCCACCTACAGAACACATTTCATCATTAACAGTTTAGAAGTAAGACTTTTACTCAAACGCATATATAAATTTCCCTTTTGGAAAGTCCCTGCTCAAGTGGTAGTACTTTTTCAAAGTTCAGGAACTTTGGGGGGTGGGACTTGGGCACTGAGCATGCTGATTGGTTGCGCAGCATTTTATTTCAACCACCATTTTTAAAAGTCTGTTGCGGTGCGTTTACACAGGGCGTCGGCGTTAACGCTTCTCGTTTACTTTGAATGGGTGACGTCATGCGTTGCCGAACTGAATTGTGGGTTCTGTCGCATCGCTTCACTCGCTTTTCAAGCGGCAGAAATGGAAGATTTCTCAACTTTGCAAGCGCCAACGCAGGCGTCAGCCAATCAGATCGCCTTATGCAAACACTCTAGAGCAGTTGCTAGCCTATTGCATTCATGCAACACCGGAAAGTAATGTGACTGCTGTTATCAAGATAACGGTCGCATCAACACAAGCTTCAGACACGCCCTCTGTCAAGCGTTAACGCTGACGCCCCGTGTAAATGCAGCGTAAGAGTTGTTTGCTATTCGAATCAACAATGGAATTTAAAAATTATGGACTGGCAGCGAGGTTCCAGCTTTATTAAGCTTATATGCAGAGGACGAAATCTAGTGGAAACTGGAAAGTCACGCGCAGTCCTACGTAACCGTACTAATCTTCAAGGTACTTTAGACCGCGATGGAAACGCAGACAGCTTCAGGTCTGGGTGAAAAGAAATTCCTGGGGGGGGGAAAGCTCCTGGGACAAATTGTTCCGGGTAATTTTTTTGGAAATGCGGCTATAAATTATAAAAGTATATTATATATTCAAGACACCACCCATCACAATTCAGTAGGCAAATACACATAAGGAGAATAAAACAATTTAGTGTGCAACTATCATGATGATTTCATCACTATAAGTTACATTTTGATTTATTATGCCTATGAATAAAACACAAATAAAGACCGTAAAACACAGGTATTCGGGCAGTCAAAAGATTCAAATAATTAAAACAGAGTGAAAATTACCTAAAAAAAAACTATAATCATTGATCACAAATATGAAAATTGAGGTTCAAAATAAGATCATTAGATAAAATGCATTAGAAATGATATTACGTTAGTTCTTGCATGTTTCGTGACACTTTCAAATTGAAATGTCCAGTGAGTGACGCTAAAAGTGTGTTCAGTTTTATCTGAAACAAATTAACGTGAATCTGGCAGCATTTTATTACTCTGATTGTTGTACATATCGCAGTAGTTGGGAAATGAAATGCGTGGTGAATGATGCTAAAAGGCTAATGCTAATCGCATTTGAAAATAACGTAGGCCTACACTAAACTGATAGTGTTAACAGAAGCAAATGTGTGTGTGTGTGTGTGTGTGTGTGTGTAATAATGATAAATTCTATCCAAAACAATAGTGTTGATAAAGGATGTGGAGGTACCTGTGAAGAAACAACAACAAAAAAGTTGGTTAACGCTACATTAGAACAAACCCCTAAGCAGAATCAGTATGTGCTGCCTTGTGAGCTCTGTAAATATTTCATGTTATCAGGGTCAGATCAACAGGATTATCCAGGAATGAGGAATATTCCTCAGAGCACTTAAAATCAGACACAGCTGTTAATCAGATGTTTAAAGCCTTTATTTTCCCCCCACAAATCCTCTTACTCACTAGGCCAACTCATTGTGAGTTTTAACAGATGTTCTACACACTTCTTTTAATCATTTGTTGTATCTGTGAAAAAGCATTTAGCGCTTCATGATAAAGAGGAGATAAAAAGTGGTTATTGTTAGCTTGCTGCTTTCCAGTGAGTTTCTAGCCTAACCATTCTAACATAACTGCATTAGATGAATATCATGTCCCTCAGTATGAGGCAGAGCCGACGGGAAAGAGCCCGTCACATCCCTGCTTTGCGGTCGAGGAGTTTTAACCACCAATGAAGTGGGGCAGCACGGGCGCATTAATCAAAGCGAAAGGTCAGCAGAACAAGCCAATTTGCAGACAGCTCAACTAGACCTCTCTGGAGAAACGGATAGCCTACATCCCTCTTCTCTGAAACACACAGAGCTGAACGAATAGACTGAGACTGACTTTGGCCTGTGGGTGAAGCTGGTTCGATGAGTATCTTAGCGGTGTTGTTCCAGGGGTATTTCACAAAAAGCTGCTTTGCATCATTAGGTTAAGTGCTCTACCTTCTGATGTAGAACAATTTCATTGAGAGTCCTGTATTCTGAGAAAATTGAAAACAACTTAATAGATTCGATGCTGTGGAAAAAATCCTCATCTACTGGTTAGCTGCAGGTTCAGACTTGTAGCATGGCGGGCAAAAAAATGGCTGGAATTAATTGTCAACACTGATCATTTTCCAAGATTTACAAATGATTAAAAAAAAGGCTATAGACTTGCTTTGCCACTATGCTCTTAACCAAGTCAAACCTGTCAATTAACAATGCATAATTTAAAGTTATAGTTCATGCAAAAATGAATTTTCTGTCATCATTTACCCACCTTTATGTTGTTCCAAACCGGTATGACTGACTTTCTTCATGGATCCCTTGAGATGAGACCATGAGATGAGAGGACTTTTGAAGAATGTTAACACTGGTCTTTTTCATAAAATTAAAACATATAGTAGCCTAGAAGAAAAAAAGGCACCATTAAAGTATCAAAAAACAGTCAAACTGTTTTCAGAATACATAGTCATATCTTATTCAGGTCTTCTGCATATTCAAAAGCACTGTGTTGCTATTGTTACAAGACAAAAGAATCAATCACATTTGGCATCAATGACGTTTAACCTGCTATGACACATCGTCACACAATGAATTTGAATATAAATACAAAAATTTGGGGTTGGTAAGATTTTTTGGTAACACTTTATTTTAGGGTCTTTTAACTAGTTGCTTATTAGCATGCATATTACTAGAATATTGGCTATTTATTAGTACTTATTAAGCACACATGAATGTCTTATTCTGCATGACCTTATTCTACATTTTTAATCCTACCCAATACCTAAACTTAACAACTACCTTACTAACTATTAATAAGCAGTAAATTAGGCATTTATTAAGGGAAAAGTCGTAGTTAATAATTTATATCTGTTCCCTATACTAAAGTGTTACCGATTTTTTTAATGTCAATAAGTATAAATAGCAGTATTGTGAATGTGAAATATTACAATTTAAAATAACAGTTTTCTATTTTAATACTCCAGTCTTCAGTGTCACATGATCCTTCAGAAATCACTCTAATTTGCTGATTTGGAGCTCAAGAAACATTTATTATTAATATCAGTGTTAAAGCAGTTGTGATGCTTAATATTTTTGGGGAAACCATGATAAAGTACTTTTATTTGATGAATAGAAGGCTCAAAATATAGTATTTGAAATAGATTTTTTTTTTGTAACAATGCACAAGCTTTACTGTCATTTTTGATCATGCATTATTTAAGTAATAAAAATATTACTGACACCAAACCTTTTCTGAATGCTGTTTGAGAGCTTCAGTGGACTATTATCTTTTTGCACGAATCATGACTTAGATCAAATTAGAAACCTCATTCACATTATAAACAGGGTTGCCAGGTTTTCACAACAAAACCCACCCATTTGCTACTCAAAACTAGCCTAATCACATTTCATGGTAAAAATCGTGTTCCAGGGGGTAAAATCCACATTTTGGGCAGGGTCCCCCTGGTAAAATTCGCATTCCAGGGGCTAAATATCATGTTATTTGGGGTCGCGTCAATGCGCAGACATGAAAAACAACCCACGGCTACAGAGTAAAAGTAGCCCAAGTTCGCGGGAAAACCGCGAACTTGGCAACACTGATTATAAAACACAATAGTAGTTCTTGTGGTTTCCTTATAGCTGAAAAATACATTAGTTTACAAGAGTTTGAAAATCACATTGAAGCTGGATCAAACTGTTCCTTTTTCATTTCAAACTGCTCGGTCTCATTTTACTGCAACATCAAGGCCTTTGTAGTCATGGGAATAAAAAATAAATAAATTAAATTCTGATTCAAAACTCATGCTCAATTGAAGCAGACAGACTCTTATAAATACACCACATTCAACATATAAACATGCATCATGCATTTATTTATTTCACATACTCTATATGACAAAAATTGTAAGAGTTGATTTATACTGAGAGAACACAAAGCAGCTGGAGCAAATGACAGCAACCAGATTGTATATTTTACGTCTTTATTGCTCACTAAAACAGTGCAGCACGTTCTGTAGATAAAGTCTCTCACGCATAAAATGCAGTGCAGGTTTTATGATTCAAACACAATGCCTTTTTTCAGACATCTCCATTTAAAGCATGGCCTCGGTTTACCTCGCCTTTTTAAACAGACCGAGACAGCTACCTGGGATGAACCTGTACTAATACAGAAGGCATTTTTTTTTTACAAACAATTAAATGGAGCATCACTCCGATCCTCTGTTTCTTTTTCCTCCACTGAGCTGGCATAATCACATATTGCATTTGTTGTTTAAATAAGCATTCATTGCATTAGTAGGTGATCGAAAACACACAATAGAAGAGCTTTGGCCAGAGGCTAAATTACAAAAGCCTGTGAGAAAGAGGCCCCCACATGATGCAAAGGTGTCAGGATGGTGAAAAATACGGCGTTATATATAGCTCACTCCACAACCCAGAAAAATGAAATTCCCAATGAACTGTCACAACCTCTTTTCTCTGGGTCTTAGAATAGGCCAATTTACACAGCCTAGGGTGGCAGGACTGATGAGTGAAAGGTAGAAAAGCTCTTACTTCATCTTACTTCAAGCCATGATTCAAATGCCACTCATCCGAGCTCTTGTTTTCCAGTGAAATCAGCTCTAAAGTGAGAGACATGGACAGGCCTCTGCATATGACTGATGACATTTATTTTAGATTCCAGTATTAGCTCTCAAAAAAGAAAAAAATCTCCATTAGAAGAGATTACGAGAGGATAAGTGCTCTTTTCTGCATGAAATCTCTGTCCCTCTGTTGTGTGGTTGTGAGAGGCGCTTCACACACCAGCCAGCTGGCAGGACTGTTACAGTATCACTGCCAGAATACAGAAATTACTTGACATTTACATTTAATCTAACCTCTGACTAACCTCTAACCTCTGATATCTCTGCAATGATCTCTTGCTCTTTTGCACTTTTTGGCACTAAAAATGTTTCATCAGGTAACCCTAACCTAAAATATTATTTAATGTGAATGAACCTAATTACTGTCACAGATCCTCCCTGGCACCTGATAACACACACCTGTCCCTCGTCAGCAGTCCAATTACCCCAGTACTCTCACTCTTGAGCCATTTCTCAATATACGTTCAATATACGTCCTATTTGTTCAAACAAATAGGGCTGTGCAACAAATTTAAGCTCCTCTTCTCTTATATCGAAATCTGCCGACATTTCTCTTTAAAATTTCTCATTTTAGACTTCTAATTCGTGAATAAAAACCCTCCTTACACCTTCCCTTAACCCTACCCAATAAACACTTTTAATATTATATTATTAAACACTTGTTCACAGTTTATTATATCAAACTTGATATACAATAACGAGTTATGATGAAATAACGACTTAATATCTCGAAATAACGACTTATGTCAAAATAATGAGAAAATAACGAGTTATGTCGAAATAACGAGATATTATGTTGAAATAACGAGATATGTCAAAATAAGATATGTCGAAATAACGACTTATGTCGAAATAACTTAATATCTCAAAATAACAAGATATTACGTCAAAACAAGATATTATGTCGAAATAACAACTTATGTCGAAATAACTTAATATCTCGAAATAACGAAATATGTCTTAATAACGACTTACGTCGAAATAACGACTTAATATCTCGAAACGACTTAACATCTCGAAATAAGACTTATTATGTCATAATAATGACTTGTGTTGAAATAACGACTTAATATCTGTCTTAATATCTCAAAGCAGAGTGGTAGGCTATATGACGCATCTTTGTGTGGAAATAAAAAACGAATGTTTTTTTAGAATAATACTTAACTTTACCATTTACCATTATTTACTGATATTTATTTCATAGTTTTACAGACTGTATGTGTCGTTTCACTGACGGAATAGCTAAAATAAACACGCACATCTGTTTCAAAATGGATGTTTGAGCATTTGTTTATTTATTTTTTTATAATTCAAAATTTATTTCATTGAGGTATATATATACACACACAAACATACACACACACGCTCCAAATATTTATATGTATGATTACCATCATATTTAAAATGTTTTTAAAAATAGGCTAGTTAAATAAAATAGCAAAATAGTTCCAACAGATTTTCCTGTGGTACTGAAATTAAAATTGAACCGTAAAATTTTACTGGTATTGGTACAGACTACTGAAATTTTGGTACCGTGACAACACTACACCCCGACCATGCGGTTCAGGGCTTCCGTAGTAGGCAGACAGACTAGACTGAAAAATAAGTTACAGACAGAATAGCCCCATGAACCACAGGCTTTCTGGGAAATTTTTTGAATCAGTTACAGGGCTCAGATCTATTTTGTCTAATCCAGAAATGCACTCCAGGTAATTTCTATGAAAATGGAGTGAATGCAGCCCATCACAAATTCTGCCAGTCCCACATCAGCCTTTTTAGTCACAGTCAAGACCACCTGAGGTGCAAAACCCATGGTCAACATCTGGTTGTAGCCCATTTCTATTCTTGATTTTCTGTTTTTGTTAGAAAGGACATGGTCAAACAATGCAGTCCACTGCTGCATGGGGGAGAACCCAACCATAATCACAATATCTTAGTAGGAGAATTCATGAATTTAGATGGAAATTCAGAGAAAGCAGAAGAAAATGGGATGAGGGTCTTTAAAGAAATGTCAGGGGAGACTATGGGTAAAGACATGGAACAGGGACATAGAAGTGTTGTTGTTTTGTTTTGTGTCCCTCTTTTTGTTCATATGAGTAAGCACCTAAATTTATATTTAATGCTTTCCAAAAAATCAAACAAAAAAACATGTTAAAATATGTTAAAATGAACAAAAATATGTTAATTTTTAACTGCATTCAGTAAATTATAACTCTCATTCTTTTTCCTAATTTTATATATATATACAGTATGTGGATTTGGATCATTCCTTTTTTATTTTTTCATTAACATGCGTTTCACACTTGCTCCTTAAGCTGGTTACACTGTAAAAAATTATTTTCATTTAGTTTTATTTTCATTGTTATAACTTTTATAATTTCATATATAAAATTTTTTTTCTTTTGTCAAATCAACTTCAATAATTAATGTGGTTCTGAAAACATTATGAGCTTCTGTTGATTAAAGGGTTAGTTCACCCAAAAATGAAAATTCTGTCATTATGGGTGATTTCAAAACACTGCTTCATGAAGCTTTGAAGCTTTACGAATCTTTTGTTTCGAATCAGTGGCTCGGAGCGCATTTTAAACTGTCAAAGTCACGCCCCCCAGTGGTGAACCACTGAAATTTCGAAACACTTATGACATAACGAAGCCTCGTTTACTGAAATCATGTGACTTTGGCAGTTGATACACGCTCCGAACCACTGATTCGAAACAAAAGATTCATAAAGCTTTGAAGCTTCATGAAGCAGCGTTTTCAAATCGCCCATCACTAGATATTGTTGAATAAAGTCGTTATTTTGTTTTTTTGGCACACAAAAAGTATTTTCATAGCTTCATAACATTAAGGTTGAACCACTGTTTTAAATACGTCTTTAGTAGCTTTCTGGGCATTGAAAGTGTTAATTGCCTTGCTGTCAATGGAGGCCTCACTGAGCCATCGGATTTTATCAAAAATATCTTAATTTGTGTTCCAAAGATGAACAAAGGTCTTACGGGTGTGGAACGACATGAGTGTGAGTAATTAATGACAGAATTTTCATTTTTGGGTGAACTTACCCTTTAAACCAATCGCCTTAATTGTATTAACTTAATTTTTTTAAATTCAATGAACTCAAAATTTTAAGGCAACCAGGTAACTTACTTTTTTAAGTTAAACCAACAATTATTTTTTACAGTGTATGAATAAATGGTTATAGAACACTCAATATTAAAGCAAAAGTAGTCATGAAATTCCAAGCAGTGTCCTGTGTTGTGTCAAGCTTATTAAAATATTAACGAAAATATACAGTTATTTAATAGTTTAAATAACTAAAGCAAATCATTTAAAAATTATTTCAATAATCACCTAACTATGCCTTCCACCTCTTCTGGGGTCTGATTCCAGGTCTATCCCATCTGCTTGGTGTCTGCCTCAAAAATATAAACTCATAATATTATAAAATATAATACATTCAGCTTTCTTGACCTTACATTGAGAGATGGAATATTTGTTCTTTTAAAAATGTAAGTATATACAGTATATATACTTAAAATCATAAGTACCAGATCTGATTCTAATTTATATTTCATAGTGCAACATTTCTGCAGTTATATCCCCCATCCATTTCCAATCCTTAAGAGCACTGAAGACCTTCTGTTTCATTGTCAGCTCTACCACTGATGAGATTTGAATTGGATTTTACTTGCAATTTAAATTAGAATTGACCTCGACCCTGGTGTGTGATCTACAGTATTTCTCACACGGATGTATGTTCTCAGGCTTAACAGAGATTTAAATAATTCACTCACACTTGCTGCCAAAACTGGGTAATCAGCCTGCAGGCCTGAGAGGAGGAGCTGAGGAGAAGAGAGGATTAGACAGAGGTGAGGAGGAGGAGGAGAAGAACAGGAAGAGGAAGTAGAGGAAGGGAATCTTAATAGAGTGAATAGAAAGAGCAATTGCTCAGTCCACATGCATAATTAAGAGTGTGACAGGGATTTTAGAGAGAGAGAGAGAGAGAGAGAGAGAGAGAGAGAATACTCTTTAATGACAGATGTGACAGATTATAGCCTTGAATGAGATGAGCAATAATGTCTCGATAAAATTCACTGTTCATGTGCATCTGGGTGTTGGCTGGGCCCTGGGCGTCAGGAGTTTTTTCACAAAAAATACATTTTTGCAAGAGACAATTTGCTGATGTTTTAAAAGGAAACCCTCATCTCTGACTGCATCTCCACACTCACATCCTGTAAATGACAGAATGTTTTCTTTTCTAATTGTTTATAACTCAATCCATTTAGCAATGCAGTACATCTTTCGGAAAAGTTAAGTGCACATGCTCAAACTCTCTAAGGGCAAGTTCACTTGACAGTTATGATGTGTAAAAACCATTGTGTCTTATTCAATAACCACCCGCAATCTAGTTTAACCAGGCGATAAATGCACTAAAATAGCATCACACTGTGAATATTTAAATTAAGTCACTGTCATTTGTTTATCTCAAATACACCCCCTTTCTGTGCAAATTAAATCTGATTCATTGTGGCCTATTCACAAAACTTTTTGCTTGCCGCAATTAAAGTTGCCCTGTTACCGCCCACAGAAAGCAGATGCTAAACGATTTAATTTAAAAGAGAGTTTGTTTACATTTTCTATTCATCATGGCAACAGTAGTAAATGATGATCAAATGATAGATAGGAGCATTTATCTGCACATGTGAAATTATGCAGCTTATTGAGGAGAGGCGTACTATGACTTTTATAAGCGATTGGGTGTACGATGTTCGCCTGGCCGCCAAAAAACAAGGTGAAAAAGTCCCATAGACTTTATATTGGCACAGGATTTGTAAGATCATATCTCCGGATCAGAATGTCAAAGAGACTTGTGGGTGGGCTCATTTGACTCTGCCCAGCAAGCAGCCAATAAGTAGTGACATAACTTCCTAGCCACGCCCTAGCAACCACTTACAACACCCTACCCCATAGACTTCCATTGAAAAAAGGTGAAATGGATATCTTTGGATCAGAACATTGTAGAGAAAAGTGGGTGGCCTCTTTTGACTCAGACTGGCAAGTCGTCTTTAAATATCACTCTGGTAACTATTTAGCCATGCCATAGAAACCATTTAGAGCACCCTAGCAACTGTATGACAGCATGAATAAACCATTTCTCTTGGCTTTTGATTCAGATGGGAAAGTCTGTAAGTGTCACCATGGTAGATTTTACAGTAAAATCTTGGCACCAGAGCACTGTAGAATCACAGGGTTGGGCTTTTTTGATTCAGACTGGCAAATAGTCTTTAAATATCACTCTATAAACTGAATAGCCACTCCCTACCAACCATTTAGAGCACCTTAGCAAATGTACAACAATATTAACAGATTAGTTCACTTTAAAATGAAAATTACCCCAAGATTTACTCACCCTCAAGCCATCCTAGGTGTATATGACTTTCTCTTCTTTCTGATGAACACAATCGCAGTTATATTAATAAATATCCTGACGCATTCAATCTTTATAATGGCAGTGAAGCTTTATAAAGGCTTGAGTTTGAAGCTCAAGAAAGTGCGTCTATCCATCATAAACGTGTACTCCACACGGCTCTGAGGGTTAACAAAGGCCTTGTTAAGCGAAGCGATGCGTTTGTTTAAAAAAAAAAAAAAATCCATATTTAACAAGTTATAAAAAATATATCAAGCTTCCGCCAGATCGCCTTCCGTGTTCGTCGCGTCAGTTACGTTTTTTTCGTAAGTTGAATAGGGAAGGCGTAGGACGTAGCGTAAAGGGGGTGACACACTGTACGAGAAGCTCAGCGCCGCGTGTATAGAACGTGCGTGTCCGGTGTGTGATACCTGTGAGTTGTCCAAGATGTGGCGCGACACTGAGCTTCTCGTCCGGTGTGCGACCCCCTTAAGTGTTTTGAACTGCGAGAGGTGTTTCGCTTTTTTCGTGAGTTGAATACGGAAGGTGCTCTGGCGGAAGCTAGATATTTTACTTTATAACTTGTTAAGTATGGATGTTTTTCTTACACAAACGCATCGCTTCGCTTCACAAGGCCTTTATTAACCCCCCCTGGAGTTGTGTGGAGTATGTTTATAATGGATGGATGCACTTTCTTGAACTTCATACTCGTTGATCCCGTTCACTGGCATTATAAAGCTTGGAGGCGTCAGGATATTTATTAATATAACTCTGATTGTGTTCATCAGAAAGAAGAAAGTCATATACACCTGGCTTGAGGGTGAGTAAAGCTTGGGGTAATTTGGGGCTCTTTTGATTCGGGCGGGAAACCAGTCTGTAAGTTCCACCATGGTAACTGTGTAGCTATACCCTGGAAACGATTTAGACCACCCTAGCAACTGTGTAGCAACATAAACAAGCCATATTTCAGCACCAGAACATTGCACATATTTGAGAGTTGCTTTCTAGCAATCACACAAAAGACCCTAGTAACTGCCTAGTGACGAGTTTTGCAATGTCAAAGTTTATATTATTATATAATTTATTAATATTTTGAAATATCTTCTATTTTTTATATTTTTAGTTTCAAGTTTCATTTTTAGTTTCAAGTTCAAGTTTATTTAGTTTAAGTTTTAGTCATTTTGTCATGTGCCTTTGCCATTTTTATTAGTTTAGTGATTAGTTCCTATTTAGATTAAATTTACTTTTAGTTTTAGTAAATTTATTACTTCAACTTCATTTTAAAAAAATGTAAACGAACATTAGAAATTGTATTTCAGTTACTGCCTAATTTTACAACCATTACATCAACATCAAAGCTAACAGCTATTATTATTACAAGTCAAAGAGCCCTAATCTGATGCTATAGTACAGTTTGCACTTGAATAATATGCTCTGCTGATTCATAAAGATGATAATGTTTCAGCAGTTTAAACATTTGTCATGTATTTCCTACAGAGAAAATATCCAGAGCCTGTTAACTTTGGCTATTGCCATCAGGCTGGTCATAATTAGATCAGAAAATGACACATGCAAGTGCTATGAATAGTAATGAGGGTTAGGCCATCTGCATTGGCAACTACGCAGTGTTTAAAACTGTTGTAGCGAATTTTGTTCTCATTAAAAGGCCCCAGATGACAAGCTTTGATTTTCCCACAACAATGCCTATGATGGTATTAATGCACAAACCAATTCACAAGCCATCGCTTGCACTGGATCCATGGAGAAAAAAGACCTGGAAAATATGCAGTGTTATTCCACACAGAGGTATCATTCACAGGAAATGCTCTGTTTTTCATTTTAGGGAAAACATTGGCCCTTGATTGCAGAATTGATTTTTTTTGTTGTCATGCCAGCAGTATGCAAATTAACTGTTTTGTGTACTGTATGGCCGTCAAAAGGCTCAAGCCAGATTGTTCACAATCTGCTGTCCATTTCACCAACTGTCCATCTCATGCTGAAAACCAAACCAGAACATCCTGTAACCATCCACCAGGACAGATCCAACCTCTTCACAACATATTGCAGTGCGCCGTTGAATAAATAGATTCTGGGATGACTTGCCTAAAGCATTTTAGCCACACAGACAAACAAGGAGAGGGAGAAAGAAAAAAAACGGAGAAAAAAACAACACCCGCAGCTCACATTCAGACCCACCTAAGGGCGTCTTTTCACTTTGGTCAAGGCCATACAACAATAGTAGCAACTGCAGTTTATCAAATCCTTCAAGGCTAGAATCACAGTTGATGGATAAGTGACCAAATACGCCATGACGCACTTAACGTCAGTCTACTCGTGGAACTGGAGCCAAGGATTTAGAGAGCTCAGACCGTCTGTCGGCTACCCTGCATACGTGGAAGCTTATTCACTTATCTGCTTCACAACTATGACTGAAAAAGTCCCTCAGTTCTCTCCATATCTTATTCATAACACCCATATGCCACATGCAGCTGGGACCTACACAGCCTATTCTCCCTACACTTCCTGTAGCTTATGGAATAGAGATCATATTAATATAGATCAACATTTAAAGCACTTATCCTGATCCTTTCTAAAGGTTGTGATTTTTTTATGTGCTACTATTCTGTTTGACAGGTCATGGGGCTGTTTATACATGTGTGCTTGCATGTATGCAAATGTGTGTGACAGTGTAATGACAGAAAGCCGCCAGATAACGCCAGGAGCCGTGTCCAGATGGGTGGTCCTAGCCACCTCAGATATCATTAACATTACATTTACATTCCGGATATGGCAGATGCTTTTATTAGAAGTGACTTTTGGTGCATTGAAGCTATATTTTATCAGAAAGTAATGAGCTTGGCTAAACTGTGACTGGCCGTCTTCAATAAAGCCCAATAGGGGAGAATCAGGGCAGGCTGTCATACTTTTTACTTCAGTGATTTTTCGCAGGGAGGGCTTATTTTTGAAAGTAAATTCATGAATAGGCACATACCTTAACGTCTTATACAACAAAGCTATTAAGACACTATTTAATACACTACATACAGATTTGTTTAATAAAAAAAGTACACAATGATTCATGAAATAGCAAAAATGTAAAAGCTTGCATAGAGAAATATCAGACCATTTATGTGTCCAATAGATACCTTATAAATTAATTGTATAAAATTACAACATTTGAAGAATTTGACAACCTGCCTCATAATACACTACTGTTTAAAAGTTGGTTGGTACAGTTTATATCTTGCAATTTTGACTTCTTTTCTCAGAATTGTGAGATATAAACTAGCAATTGTGAATTATAAAGTCCAATTCCGAGGTCAATTCTGATGGACTTTTTTCTCAGAATTGTGAATTTATATCTCACAATTCTGACTTTATAACTCCCAATTGCAAATTTACATCACGCACTTCTGAGAAAAAAAAAAATGTAAGAATTGTGAGATAAAAAGTCGCAAGTACCTTTTTTATTTTTTTATTCCTTCACTGAAACAAGCTCATATACTCAACATGTTGCAATTATTTAATAAAAAATACAGTAAAATCTATGAAATATTGTGACATATTACAATTTAAAATAAATGTTTTCAATTTTATTTATTTTTTTCCTGCAATGGCGAAGCTGAATTTTCAAGTCTTTTCCAGTGATCACATGATCCTTCAGAAATCATTCTAATATGCTGATTTGGCGCTCAAGATTATTATCAATGTTGAAGATGGTTGTGCTAATAAATATTTTTGTGGAAATCTTGATATAAAGAACAGTGTTTATTTGAAAAAGATCAGATATCCCTGACCTGACATTTATGAAAAAAATATGAAAAATGTCAACCTTTCAAATAAAATCTACCCCATCTTCATTACATAGTTAAACCTTACCTTATGCCAGTGTGGTTTTACTATTTTCCCTTGTTCACTTAACAGTTAAAAAAAAAAAAAAAGATCATATTAGACGTTTTTGTTGTTTGTTTGGGGAAGAATTCACAAAAAAGAGAATATAATAATTTTAAGTTTTGGAACTAAGTGTTTGAAATCAACAATAAAAACCAGTGCTGTCAACGTTAATGCGTTAACGCATGCGATTAATTTTTTTCTAGTTTAACGCATTAAGAATATTATCCTTTGGCTAGCATTACAATATACACTATATTGCCAAAAGTATTGGGAAACCCCTCTAAATCATTGAATTTAGGTGTTCCAATCACTTCCATGGCCACAGGTGTATAAAATCAAGAACCTATGCATGCAGACTGCTTCTACAAACATTTGTGAAAGAATAGGTCGCTCTCAGGAGCTCAGTGAATTCAAGAGTGGTACCGTGATAGGTTGCCACCTGTGCAATAAGTCCATTCGTGAAATTTCCTCACTACTAAATATTCCACGGTCAATTGTTAGTGGTATTATAACAAAGTGGAAGCAATTGGGAACAACAGCAACTCAACCACGAAGTGGTAGGCCACGTAAAATCACAGAGCGGGGTCAACACGTGCTGAGGCACACAGTGCGCAGAAGTCGCCAACTTTCTGCAGAGTCAATAGCTACAGACCTCCAAACTTCGTGTGGCCTTCAGATTAGCTCAAGAACAGTGCGTAGAGAGCTTCATGGAATGGGTTTCCATGGCAGAGCAGCTGCATCCAAGCCTTACATCACCAAGTGCAATGCAAAGCGTCGGATGCAGTGGTGTAAAGCACGCCACCACTGGACTCTAGAGCAGTGGAGTTCTCTGGAGTGGCGAATCACGCTTCTCTGTCTGGCAATCCGATGGACTAGTCTGGGTTTGGCGGTTGCCAGGAGAACGACACTTGCCTGACTGCATTGTGCCAAGTGTAAAGTTTGGTGGAGGGGGGATTATGGTGTGGGGTTGTTTTTCAGGGGTTGGGCTTGGCCCCTTAGTTCCAGTGAAAGGAACTCTTAATGCTTCAGCATACCAAGACATTTTGGACAATTTCTGCTCCCAACTTTGTGGGAACAGTTTGGGGATGGCCCCTTCCTGTTTCAACATGACTGCGCACCAGTGCACAAAGCAAGGTCCATAAAGACATGGATGAGCGAGTTTGGTGTGGAGGAACTTGACTGGCCTGCACAGAGTCCTGACCTCAACCCGATAGGACACCTTTGGGATGAATTAGAGCGGAGAAAGTGAGCCAGGCCTTCTCCTCCAACATCAGCACCTGACCTCACAAATGCGCTTCTAGAAGAGTTCTCTTTCGCGCTTGAATGAACAATAACACACACAATAATGCCAAGAATATCCGTTTTGTCGTGTATAATCATAAGAGCAGCCTTAAATGAGTTAAATAAAGTCTTAAAACGAAAGTAAAGAGCTGTGAAAAAGTGGGACGCGTGTGAGATCTGCGTCATGTGCAGCAGGGCAGCTCTTAAAGTGACAGCAACCACTAATGCCGTCTGTCATTGAAGATAATGAAAGAACAAAGGTAACAGAGAAAATGAATCACTGCTGTTGATAAAGAACTTTTGTAGCTTTAATAATGATTATCTATATTTAATTTAGGCTGTAAATTATGCAGTGCAGACTGTTTGGTAACTTTATTCAATTTCTGTATTTTTCCTATCTGTTAGACAGGTAGGAAAGGCACAGGTAAATATGACATTTATTAAAAGTTGTTATATTTTTGAAGCCTAATAAATGTAAAAAATGATATAGCTTTCAATTACACTGTAATGTTGAATGGTTATAATTCATGTTTAAAATTGGGGAAAAAATTCTATTTCATGGAGACATCAGTAGCTGTAGGCTATTAGTATCAGTGATATTGTCCTTCATTCATAAAAAGATGCCATTAAACAAGTATTTAAAATATACTGTCTTCATGTTGTTTCTTTATGTTGTTTTAATTTGGAGATTAACTGTGAAATTATTACATTATAAAATATATAAAAAAACGATTAATCGCGATTAAACAGAAAAAATTTGTGCTTTAATCGAGTTAATTTTTTTAATCGATTGACAGCACTAATAAAAACAGATTTGTGTAGATTTGTACACAAGCTAGAGCAGATGCGCAATGAAGAAGAGAAGGAGAACAATATTATTTCCTTTAGTTTGCTATGTTAGCTTATTTTAGGTAATGAACCATAATTAACATCAATGTTACTTCTATTTTTCAGGGTAACATTTTTCAAGAAAACATTATAAATAAAATGTATTGCCAACCATATAAGAAGTCAGGTTATGTCTCATGTCTAGTTACCATGTGGGTCACTCGAGTAAAAAAAACAACAAAAAAACAAGGATATGTTACTGGCAGAAGAAAATGATCCATGTTGAAATGATGCAAGCCTACAGCTCTACACTGTGAATCCATGCATGAAGATTTACATCCCAGTGAGAGAATGTGAGTGTATGTGGGTGTGTGTTTTTAAACTAAGGGAAACCATATGAGGCCAGAGAGTGTATGCCACAGTCCTCAGCTCCTTACTAACCTCTCTGTAATGGTCTGTCTTTAATGCTAAGTCAACACTGGCAGAAATGCTCACTGCCTGAGTAAAATACCTCTCCTGTCTGAGCCCTGAGTCCCACTTTGTCCCTAAAATACACTTTCCTTCAGCCGTCATTGTGCACAGCTCAAAATAAGGAGCTGTGTTTATGCTAGACTTACGGAAAAACTCTCTTTTAGGCTCCCTGAGGTCTCCGGCTAACATGAGTCTCTTATTAAAGCTCTTTGCAGTACTAATACGGTCCCCGTGAGGCTCGGGCCCGCTTCACGCAGGCAGTAGCTAGCAATCCAGCATCCATTCAGATATTCGACTCAGAAATGTTATCGACCCCACCCAGCCAAATCCCCTCATCTTTTCCACCTTCCACATGCCAGAGAAATGCAGTCATGCAGACACCCCTACTGCAGGTTTGGGTGATTGTAAATGCACATGTTGAGAGTCAACAGCCGGAGAGAGGGAGAAAGAAAGAGAGCCTGGGTGAAGGAGTAGAGATGGCTACTTTAATTGAGCAGAAAGATTTGCGGCTGACTTACACAATCTGTGTTCACTGAATCCCTCAGCCATGATGTGGGCACTTGAGTTGAAGTCATTTTGGGAACTGTCTGTTTTTTGAGATCCTAAGATAAAATATTATATTTCCTGAGGGGGTTCTCTGGTTTCTCAGCTTAACATCACTGACGTGCACATTTAAAAAGAGGACAGATCTTATTTTACACACATAATGGAATAATTTGCCATCAGTGAACAGCTGTCATTGAAAAAGCGACAATCAATGGCAAATAAAATAGGGTTAGCACTGCTTTATTTTTTGTTTAGAAAGAAATTAATACTTTAATTCAGTAAGGGTGAAAAATTAAATAGGGTAAATAAATAACAGAATTTGTATATACAAAAGGACCACGTCAAGGAAATGTCAGTGCTGTTTAAACTGCATTTGCATACTTGCTATCTGGCCTAACAACACAAAATAGCACCAACCATGAGATATACTCTAATCAGCAGTAGTATATAATGCAGTATTATGTTCATGGTTCCCTCTGCTGGTTTTATTTAAAAGAATGTGGCCAGCAGCCCAAAAGTCCCCCCTAAAATAATGCTTCTCTGATTATGTAACATATGCTGATGAAAAACGCAGTGGGCATTTCCCGGTCTAGACAGCAGTTCAGCTCATCAAAACAGCAATGTGCATCCTAGAACATGAGATGTCTAGCTTCTGTGTTTTATTATAGTTGTCCCCGATTGAAAACAACACAAATATTGCCAACAGCAAGTTTGCTTTTGCTTAGAGCCTGTGTTATATTGCAGGAAACCTCAGGGATCAGAGTAAGTGCACCCCATGCCATTTACAAAAGCTATCAATTATCAAATAAAGAGGTCTGTAAAGATACATGGTGAACAAAGTATTATTCTATTAGTTCTGGAGTGAAGTAGACCACTCATGGAGAATTAGTGTGTGAGCTCAAATGGTAGAAACTTTCCAAAAGCTTAATTAGTTTGGATTAAGACAGAGGAAATGGGACAAGCATTATTAAATCTAACCCACGGCTATTGTCTGGCCTTGTTATAAACCCAGAGGGATGTTTGGAACAAAACCATTATCTTCCTCATTTCATATTCCGCCGCTGTGTTGGAAATGTTCCTCAATGGAATTTTAATGCCTATATATCAAAGCTATTTTAAATTTTGCTTCAGTCCATTAAATACATTCTTCCATGTTTACAAATGAGGCTAAACAAACAAATTAAATCGTTCTGAAGTGAATGGTTAGTGTTGTAAGGGAAGCAAATAGAGATTCAAGATACAATTTAAAAGGGATAGTGTCAGTACTTACCACTTGCATGCAGTTCAGAAGCTCTTCACTAAAAATCTTAAAGGGATAGTTCACCCAAAAATGAAAATTTGCTGTTAATTTATTCACCCTCAGGCCATCCAAGACGTAGGTGACTTTTTTAAGGCTCTGTGTACACCAAAGCATTTTTAGCCATCTGAAAACAATAGGTTTACCCAAAGTTGAACATTCTTCAACTCTTGGGCTGCGTGTCCACCAAAGCATTTTTTCTGAGGCTAGCATATTTTTCAATTGTTTAAATGGGAGCGCTGCGTTTTTAAAACGTCACGCTGAGCATCTATTTCACGCTGAAGCGCTCACTGATTTTTACCGGTTGCTGAGAGTTGAAGAATGTTCAACTTTGGGTAAAACGCAGCGCTCATCACAGTCACTTTGTACCCAGCTGTTCAAGTGGAGGAGGGGCGGGACAAATACCACTCCGACAACCGCCACATTCTGCTCGTACAACGTCAACAGATGACAACAACAAGCATAACAACGGAACAAAATAATTTAAAACAAGAGCCAGAGCAAATACTTTACATTGTATCGCACCATTGGCGAGTTCGCGCACCTGCCGCGGCCAAAGTTCAAAATAGTTCAACTTTCGCCGCTGCGCTCTGTGACGATTACCTGCGCGGCCAATAGAAACGGGGCATGAAATGACTAGACGTATAGAACTCCCGCTAAAAGTTTTGAAAACTCCGCCTACTTTGCTCTGGCCAGCGTAGCACAAATCGCTTTGTATCTGAAGGCTACGCTGAACCCAGCGCAAGGCCATTACACTCCTGGAGTTTTAAAAACGCGGCGCTCGCATTGAAACAATTGGAAAAATACGCTAGCCTCAGAAAAACGCTTTGGTAGACACACGGCCCTATTCAGTAGAACAGTAAAGAAGATTTTTAGCTGAAACCGTGGTCTTTTGTGATTCATATAATGGAAGATCATCGGCTGCTGTCACTTTGAGATTCAAAAAAACATATGCAGACAAAACAAAATTAATACCCGCAGCTCCTTACAATACATTGAGGTCTTATCAAGCGAAACGATCGGCCTATGCAAGAAACTAAACACTATTTACAACATTTTTACCTCTAATCCACAGTCTTGGCAACAGTTTGGAGTGTGAACTTCCAGTCGCATAATGACGTATGCGCGGGAGCAACCTCACACGTGAGCTAATGCTGTTTGTTTACTACAGAGAGGGAAGATGCGTGTGTTGTATTGTTCATGTTCACAATTGTTCTTACCCTGGATGCCACAACCTATATATGCTTGATCTCAATCGGGAAGATTGACTTTTCTTGGATTCTCAACGTTTGAGCTCCTGCGCAAACGTGAAATTTCCATTTCATGTCGACTTTAACATTCGAATGAATTGCATCATGACATTTCGGATGTCGCAGATATCAAACCTGGCACAATGAGCCCTGAGGTGCCTGTTTTGCATTTGAGAGTTATGGCAAATTTCTGTCTTTTCATCACACAAAGCTAGAGCATGGCTTCTGAGGACTTGGAATTTATCGCATGAGTCATATGGACCACTTTTATGGTCCTTTTCAACTATTCATCCTCCTACAGATATGCAGTAGAGCCCAGCCAGAGGTATATGGGAGACACGTATGAAAGAGAGAGAGGAGGGGTAGTGAGAGCTATCTGTGAAGAATAAGAACATCAGCTGTACTGGCAGTTTGATGAATGTGGGGGAGAGGGAGGTGCGGCCTGCTGAGATGCCTGGATGAAAGAGAACCAAATTACCTCAGCAAATCACTGACGCCATGTCTGTCAGGAATTATTTACTAACGGACGTAACGGGTGGAAACAGGACATGTCTGAGGCTCTGTTTAACGACGTGCAGGTGGCTGATAGGGAGGGTGGGCTGTTTATCCTCCTCTGATCAGTTACTTGAAGCTGGCCACACACTTGAAGATTTTATGCCCGATTTTTGGCCTGATTTGCAACCCCCATACGATCTGGGAGGTGAGGCCCAATTCAAGGCTTCTTGCAACTGACTTTTTGTCCAAAAAATCCTATCTTGTGTCATTACGATTATTTTACTGCTCCCGATCGCGTCGGAGCCTGCACGATCCCACATTGTAAATATCAAACATGTTTGATATTTAAGACTCTTAATCGGGCTGCCTCTGACGTACCACGTTTTTACTTTTACTATGGTAACATTTTTTAATGTTGTGTCAGCTGACACCTTCATCTTGTATTGTTTAGTTTAGCGAAATCATTTGCTGAAGTCTATTTCATATATAGATATTCATACATGTGTCTAAATACGGTTGCAGATGCTGTCAGCTTAAGGTTCACGGACCACTCCAATATGGCGGATGGCTTACGTATAGCGGCCCATTGAAACGGCAGCTAATGAGGCATCTATGTATATCACATCTGCGATAGCCAATGAGAGTGAGCAAGCTTCACCAACCAGATGCTGTGTGCAGGGTTGCCAGGTCTGTGCAACAAAAGTAGCCCAATGGCAAGTCAAAAGTAGCCCAAAATAGCCCAATGTGATTTTCTCCATTGGGCGGCTGAATTCTCCACTGAACTTGTACATCTGGGGTGTGTTTTGGGGGTGCTGGAGCGCCGAAATCATACTTACGGGGGTTGGAAATCAACCCGCGGCAACAACATAAAAGCGGCCCAATTCCATGGGAAAACTCTGGACTTGGCAACACTAGTTGCATGCTTCTATAGCTGAAACTTGGCAGCCACAAACACAGATACATATAGGTAGATTCCTCATTCCACCACTCCAGACACGTCAGTGCGCCCGCCAACAGTCAGGGTGTCGTCACTCACAGTAAGAATCAATGATTGCGCAGCTTTTGGTTGTGAAACCATCAAGATTTAAATTCCCAAGGAAATGGGATAACCTTTCATAGGTGAGAATGTGTTGGTTTGTGTTTTTATATGTTTTATATTCCATGTTTTTACAATGGTAATTTTAATGTTTTTACCTTTACAATGGTAACTCTTTAATGTTGTGTCTGCTGACGCCTTCGTCTTCTTGTGTTGTTTAGTTCAGTGAAATCATCTGCAGAAGTCTATTTCATATATAGATATTCATACATGTGTCTAAATACGGTTGCAGATGCTGTCAGCTTGCTCTCAAATGTTCACGGACCGTCCAATATGGCGGACAGCTTACGTGTAGCGGCACATTGGCTAATGAGGTATCTAACATGCCACAAAAGTGGAGTATTGAGGAAGAAGATCACCCATATTCTTTTTTCTCCTTTGTTTTTCTTCCTCATAAAACAAAATTCATCCCAGGAGAACCAGCTGATGATGTCAATCGTCCTTCATTTGTTTTTCTTCTCAAGTCTCGTTTGATCTTGTAAGTCTCAGCGAGATCTCGTCTCACTGTGAAAATGTTACTACAATTGACAGGTGTGTGGTCTTGCGGGACAAATCTTCTAGTGTGTGCATTCGGAGGATTATAATGCTAAAAATCAGTTGAAACTGCCCTTATGTCTGTGGTCTTCCACAATTTAAAAATCGGTTAAGATTTGAAAATCGTCTAGTGTGTGGCCAGCCTTATTCTGGCAGGTTGTCTGTGGAGACAGTATCAGAGTGTAGAATGAGTTAAAGTTTACACTGGCTCTCTCTCCTTTCAAACCTCTAAATACATTTGCAAAGTAAAATTATTATTCATGAAGATTTTACAATTATATTCTAAAAATTAATCCACGCACGTTTAATTTTTTTCTTACTTTTTTGACTTGATCTTTTTATTCGAAATGTCAAAACTTAATCTTCCAGAAAAACGACAGACTTCTCGAGTGACATGTACTGGACTTCTCCTTTAATTTAATGCACTTAAACTCCGCCTCTTTATTATAATCGACTACAAGCTCACATTCTAATCTGCCTTCATTCAAAAACTGATGGAGAGCCTGCCCTGCGTATTTTTAGTTTTTGAAAATCACTTTCACTTGGATGTACAGTACTTCACAATATGAAGGAAAAGATCTGTCGCTACACTGTGACATTAAAAATCCATTAAAAATGCACTGAAATGCATTAAAATTAGCAAGAACAGCATAGGCAAAATACTAAAATTATTGCAAAATTATTATTGTAGAATAGAAAGACTAACAATTCTGCAAACACAGAAGTGATTTATCAGTATAAAACTGATTTCACACAAAAATAATCATAAATATTTCCAGCATGCACAGCAAAACATCCAGTGTTAAATTAACACTTCCAGTGTTTATATAATCCACACCGGATTATATAAACACCGGCAATGTTAATTTAACACTAACAGTGTTCATTTAACACTGGAGGTTTTACTGTGTGCGTATAGAATCTGAAAATGCAACACTTAACTGTCAAACTCCCACATAAAATGAGTATTCCACCGATGCACATTCTCAGGGCTCTACATAGGTTTCATATTTAGTAAGAGTCAAAAGAATTATAGTGACACATGTGACACAATATTCTGAGAGCTGATTAAAACTGTGAATGTTTACAGACGCCCTTAGCAAGTGATTGAACACAACGGTTTTGATCCAGTCCCAAGTACTCATTTCACATGTATTCAGATCTCCACTTAGTGTGCTGAAATGCAACCTCCCTTCCCTCTCATCCTGTCTGTCTCTCTTTGAGGTCCCAGAGAACCGGCTAGAGTGGATTGGAAGATCAAAAAGCAGGTAAAATCCCTTTTATCTTGGGACGACACTCTAAAGGGGGGCAATTAAAAGAACATCGTGTGAAGGCACCGACGTTGATGGAGACATTAAAAGGCGAGTTCTACAAAAAAAAAAAAAAAACCTTGGATTTTACCTTACTGCTAAATAAAACGGAAATACAAGAAATTAAACTTATTTTTGACTATTCGGTAACACTTAGTTAACATTAGTTAACTACATTAGTTAACATGAACTAATAATGAACTGCACTTATACAGCATTTATTAATCTTTGTTAATGTTAATCTCAACATTTACTAATACATTATTAAAATCTTGTTAACATTAGTTAATGCACTGTGAACTAACATGAACAAACAATGAACAACTGTATTTTCATTAAGTATTGTTAACAAAGATTAGTAAATACAGTAACAAATGTATTGCTCATGGTTAGTTCATGTTAGTTAATACATTAACTAATGTTTAACTAATGAACCTCATTGTAAAGTGTTACCGACTATTCATATTTTATGCATTACCGTCATTTCACTAATGCCATTATTGTAATGCAAAACAGGGTTATTAACTAAAGTGTTGTTAACTAAAACCAAAACCATTAAAAACATTTCTGTTCATTGAAATCAAGCTGAAATAAAATAAAAATATTAGATGAAAAACTTACACTAAACAAAAATTAGAAATGTTGCCTTGGCAATAAACTGAAATAAGTTTAAGTTGAAGCACTAAAATTATTAACTGGAAATAAATAAAAACTATAACTAAAATTGAAATAAATTAAACCTAAAAAAAACTAATAAAATGACAAAAGCACAACAAAATGACTAAAAAAATTTAACTAAAATTAACATGAAAAATATAAATATAAACATTTAAAAAAGCATAAATTCATGGCAGTACAACAAACATTGAAATGATGTATAATTAGACTAAAAATATGCTCCATTTCATATACAGAGTTTTGAAAAGGTGTAATTTTAATAAGATTAAGCGTTCAGCAGAACTCTCCCTCGTCTAATGAGCTCAACTTAAGCTGTGTTTAAACTTGTTAACCTTTGCTGGGTGGCAACGGCAGATTCAGACCATGGCATCAACACATGCTCATGCATGCTTGCACACGGGTACACACTTGACAGAGGTACACTCGTACACACAGTCTTGGGCTCTGATTAACATATAATGTTTCCTTCCTAATTGCAACCTGTAAGTGATTTCACACACAAAAAAACAAAACAAAAAAAAAAACTTAGAGAAGAGAAACAGAAAGCTGTTAGAAAACAAGCGCACAGGTGTGAATATCTTCTCTATTTATTCACATCTCTGTAAAGCCCTTGGGCTGATTATTACTCCAAACAGAGTTTAAATATGTAAACAGCCTGACACATTTTACAAAGACATATATTGGAAATGTCACCAATTTTTGCTGTCATTACAAAAGAAAGGCCTGCAGGGTAACAACAAAGTACATTTCAATTCTTAACTTCATGCTTAACTCCCCTGAATGTTTAACATTACATACTTACAGTACAAAACAAAGCACCTTTGACTTTAGTGACTTGCAACTACAGCCATACTCAAATAGCAATCAGGTGTACATTATCAGGGAGGTTTTAACCACCCCCAAAGGCGGATCAGGAAAAGGTGGTGTGTGTGCGTGTGGGGGTGGGGTCCAAATAATGCATTCTTTTACATATAACTACATATGTTTCAGCAGCGTTATCAAAATATGATTCAGTAACCACAACAGTTAGACTATGAGTGTGTCACTTGCCGCAAAATAGATGCTTGCGAACAGAAATGTTCGTCTGAGGAGGTAACCATAGCAACAGTATGCTGCTCAAGCACTTTTTGTTAGTATCAGTGCTGGACAAAACACTGGCCAAAAATGACAAGTACTGTCATAATTTATATAATATCTGGGGGTCAGTGAAATGTTTTTTTTTTTTCTATGCTCTTATGATCTTATGCTCACCAAGGCCACATTTATTTGATCAAAAATACAGTAAAAACAGAAATATTGTGAAATATTATTAAAATTTAAAATAACTGTTTTCTATTTTAATATATTTTAAAATGTAATTTATTAATGCGAAGGCATTATCATCATTATCAATCATTCTAATATGCTGATTTGCTGCTCAAGAAACATTCTTATTATTATTACCAGTTATTAACAGTTGTACTTAAAAAAAAAAAAAATAAAAATGTATAAACTGTGATGCATTTCTTACAGGTTTATTTGATAAACAGAAAGTTCAAAAGAACATTATAAATGTCTTAATTGCTACTTTAGTCAAATTAATGTGTAAAAAGTATAACGGTATTTATTTATTTATTAATCTTACTGACCTTTTGAACAGTAGTGTATATATTGGTTAACAGTGTTTGAGAGTTCAAGCACTGAAAAAAAATCCCTACAGAAATCCATTGAAACATGTCAACATCTCTGAAAGCCATTGTATAATTTGCACACTGACAGATACAGATTTTGTGTGGAATGAGAGGCCCATCTCATCACATGGCACTAAAAATAGGCCTACCATTTCCTAAATTACAAGCAACATGATGTCTGACTCAAAATCCAACTGTGAAGTCCCTCTAGACGAGATGGTCTAATGCTCATTTCCTCTTATTTTATCTTTTTGACCTCTGACACAGCTTGGTCACATTACATCCCATTACTTCTCCATATTCCTGTACCTGCTTTTGTCTACGTGCTAGTGAAAATTACGCTCTTAGAGATATGTTTCTCTGTACACATTCATGATACTGGCAACAGAATCAGAAGCAAAAGAAATAATGTTTGAGAAATGACTTCTGCTGCTCAAAGGTCAGACTCATATTTATAAAGAACAGGAAGGCCCAAAGGAAAGAAATACCATGAATGAGATCTATTTAATATTTCAATTGCTTCTCCTTGAAAGTAATAAGATAAAGTTTTCTACTTGTCAGTTGATTTTCTCCATAAAAGACATCTCCTCTAGAATTTTAAAAGAGATGTGCTTAGATTTGCCAAGATTCAAATAGCTATCAGATATTTTAATATGACCTCAAACATTTCTCATTAAATTCTTCCATGACTAAATTATCTGAGCTATGCTCTCATTTCATTTTACACATCTTTTATCTCTGCAAAGGAACTTCAAGAGAAACATGACAAAAATTATACTCAAAACAATTAAACCTATCTAAGAACATTTCATTTCCTGAGCTATGAAAGAGCAATCTCTGAATGTAGTTGTAATAACAATAGAAAGGTTCACACTTCTAGTGCAGGAAAAGCACTGTAAAATGTAATTAGGTGTGATATTTATTCCATGTCATGGAGTTACATGGTTACAAGCCAAAGAGTTAACTATAGACTAACTATAGACTTCTACCGCCACCTGGTGGTTTAAATGTTTACCACTGACTATTGCATAACACTATTGCATGATTTCTCTAGTATGTCTAGGTTATTATCAAGAATGTCATGTTTAATGACATGTTTGGGGAATAGTAAACATTCATACAATGCACAGTTTGTCTGAGGTTAAGTAGTATTCAAGATACCTCCTTTGAATAGCAGTTGGAATACGCACATACGAAATGTTGGTAAATAACATGATAATGTTGTCTCATGAGAGTATCTCCTAAACAGACGCATCAGCCTGTAATTTATTTTATTTTCTGACACTGTGAGTGTCAACTCTGAAGGTTACGCCCCACACTCTCATTAATGAGGGATTAGTGCTCTTTTGAAGTCTATGATTCATATCCACGTGGGGGCAACAAGTCCCACAAAAACAAATCTGTTGTTGCCTACATTTTCATAAAATCTGTGTTTGTGTTAATTGGCGAGTCTCGGGAGAAGCTCTCAAATATTCAAAGCTAATGGTGGAGCGGTGGTAAAATATATTTCAAGAACCCAAGAGGCACTTATCAGAGAGTGGACTGCAATTTATAAACATGTGTTAGCCTGTCTGTGGTCTCTGCTTTTATAATCTATGCACTGCAGCATTGCATTGCTTAAAGCCTTCATGAAGGTTTTGTGCCTTTGAGGCCTTCTATGTTAGTGCACTCCTGAAACTAAACATTTTTCTCTTCCTGGGTGAAACACTGAAAGTCTCACCTTGAAAGCAGACGAGAGGTCACAATCAGGGGATGAGCAATAAAGTAGTTCCTGATGAAACTTTCTGTTTGATTTCCAATCATCTCAATGAAAGTTGCTCTGTTGGTGCAGGACCCCCAAAAGTACATAGTTTGAAATGGTCCATCGTTGCTCTGAACTAAATTGTGAAAGGAAGCAGATGATGAAATTTTTTTAATAAACAGGAAAGGAAACTGCATTCTTCAAACCATTCATTAGGTCTTTCTACAAATATAAGACAGAAATTCTAAAACTAAAGGAATTTTTATACAGCAGGTCATGAGGTCATGGCTACTATTACACATTGCACTTCACATTAAAGGCAGCATGAATTAAAAAGTCACTCGATCCATTCTCTAATTGCATGTTATACATCCTAATGTGAAAGAATAATTCATGCATATGTTCTTTTTTTCTTTTCTTTTTTGACCTCGTGATTTTTAAATCAAAATCTCACAACTGGATATTGTAAAAACAACAGATTTCTCTCTGGTGACGTCAAAGCGTACCGCACAAGTCCTGAAAAGTGAAGCCAAAGCATCTCAATCAGCCCCAGGTGGTTGGTCCCAGTATAGGTCATAAACCCCACCCTCTCTATGTAATGTAATGGGACGTGAGACAGTCTAAACAATTAAATTACACTTCAAATATTTTTTTTAGAAAGATGGTTTGTCATTTTATGTAGTTATTATCATGCTGATGTAAGTTCAAGTGTTCGTTTTTTAAAATAAGTTTGGTTTTAGTTAGTTATTTGATGCTATAAAAACGGGGGTGTGATGTCATGATTGACAGCTGTGATTGACAGCTTCTCTGAGTGAAGCAGTCTGAGGCCCCAACAGACTTTTTTCAGGATTTTTTGGAGGAGATCGGAGCTTTTACTTTAACTTCTACATTTCCATAACTGTTTATTTCACACTGATATAATAAGTTGTTCTGCAGTAAACTGTACTAAACTATTCTGCGGGACTGTAGACTGTGTGGGCGGGGCCTTGACACTTTATACTCACTACTGCACAGAATCGGGTCCCAAGTTCACTACTGCGCAGACTCATTTCCCAAATCAGCACAAGATGTCAGCGCCATATTGGGACATCGGCGGCTTCACTTTTCTGCAATGGAAGAGAGTGGAGGTGCGTCATCCATCTTTTTTCACAGTCTATGGGTGACGTACAGTATGGAGGACTTCTCCAATGGACCCTTTTCACAGACTGTGATAAATTTTTATTATATGAACATCACAAAACTAGTAAAAAAATAAATAAAAAAAATGTAATATACATTTACACTGCTATACTTATTTACACTGCTTACACTGTTGTGTTATATTACCTTGGCAGCAAATTACAAAAAGCAAATTAACACTGCTGTCAAGGAGTGACAGAAAATTTGACATCATTCTCACTTCTGATTGCTGTAATCAATCTCTCGATACTTTTCCCACTTTTGGAAAGTCGTAGAAATATGCTATTATGGATTTTTTTCTTTTGCTATTGGAGCAAATGAGAGTACAAAAAGGATATTTGCTGTCATCTCCCGTTCACCACTGTAGAAGTTTACCCAACTATGACAATGTCTGCTTCTGAGAACCCCAGAAATCCGTAAAGGGTTCATCATTTAGTCCTCTTAACCTCCGCCCATTCAAGCCTGCCTTCACTGTTGAGTGCAACAATCTCAACAAACATCTCAAAACCCACTCAACAACCAAAGCACAGAACCAAGTCCCCACACTAAATATGTTCTTTTTCGCTAATCAGTTACACTCAAATGTACGTCACATTACGGAAAAAAAAAAATCTTTCACTTCAGTTTCATTACAAAAATAGCCAATACATGTTCTGATTCTTTTTAGCTGTGTCTTATAACGTGTTCTTGTCTGATATATTACTGCACATGGCACTTGCTCGCTGACTTACACATATTTTTGCTCAGCTTCCTTCCTGTGCACCTCTTACAAGAAAATGTAGCATAATTCATTTCCTCATGTAACACTTTAATCACTCAAATCAAGCTGTTCAGGGTACAGACCACAGTTTGCAGGGTGCCCCCCCCCCCAAAAAAAACCCTCATCTGGCAACAATATTTTACCACAGCTTGTGATTTCACAATTACCTCACAAAGAGATTTTACGATCTCATTTGAGTTGCTAATGTACTCCCCCCTCTCCTTCCCACCTCTTTTTGTTATCTCAGGGGAAAAAAGAAAAGATTTTGTACACAGGCCAGTTATGATTCCATATTTACAACGTTTAATTTGAATGCCAAGCGAAATGTGGTGAGTCGAACCATATGTAGATTTAATTACACTCCTATCTCTGTGGCTGATTCCCACTCTGCCTTCGCACAGGATTAATAATAAAGATGGTAGACTGGTGATATTCACTTTTGCACATAACAAACGGCCAAATAATTGTCATTTCTGACCTGCTGTTCCTCTGAGCATGAAAATCAGAACATCTAAACCACAAGTGATTATTTAATAAAAGAGCCACAGTGGCTTCCTCAATGGCTACAACACTCATTTCCATTTCTATATGATGGAAAGGCTTTATTTGCGAACATTTTATGCGATATTCCAATTTTGAGCATAAGTTTGGGATGGAAACATATCTAATGTAGACAGTGATCTGCCACTGGATACCGTTAAGAACGCCTATTTGCAAAACTGTTCACTATCATTGCGAACACTTTAAAAAACCCAACACATAGAGCTGAAACCTTACTCTCTTATATTAAATCATATTTGAACAGGATAGCAAACCTTACCTTGGCATTGCTAGCGTCATGTTCCTCCAGTTGAGTGACAGGAACTTACAAGATTTGCAAGAATAATCACTTCTGAATCAACCTTAATCAAGAACACAACATTAATAGCTCACAGATGATCCCTTGTTGGATCTGAACCTGCAACCTTTCAAGCTGCCATCCCACAAACAACTATGCCACACCATGCCATTTTATGTATCTCTAGTGTGAATAAAGGGTGACTGAGTCATAACAAACGTTGCCTGCAAGCTATTAGATAAAGTAAACAGTTTGGGGTTTCTTTTCCCTAATCCATCCAGTCCACTGAGCTCCACTGGAACATTTCATCTCCACTCACCTGCAGCCATCCTCACATTAGCCACCATCTGAGTTTCGAGGTCATTTGATTTGTGGTCCACTCTGGTGGAGCTAATGTTTTCTAGATGGCCTTATAAAACGCACATCGCTCGTGGCTCCGTTACCGTGGATACCCACGGCCTCCGATATGTCACTCTCTCCTGCTTTGGCTTCACGGAGCAGCCTGACAAAACAACCTTTGGAAATGTCAACATGTTAAAGCTGCACGGTTCCAGACGAGCAAGGCCAGGTGTGTCAAACACCATTAGTTTTAATCCTATTTGCTGTGAATCTTCACTTGGAAGAAAAAGAATGTATATCTGTCTCGGCCCATCAGCTATGCTTTGTGCAGGTCTCTGTTTTGCAGGAGACCTTTTCTACTGCCAAGAGGCAAAACCTACTTTGAGATGTTGAGCTCTGAGGAGTTAAGCTGGCTTCAAAATGGGTAAAGGCACTTTTCTCAAAGGCTATTTCTCGCTTCAAAAAATGCCTCCTGTAGCTGTGGTGCCTGCATAACAAAAATCTTTTCTGTCATTGTGAAGGTTCGAACAAGGGAAGTAAACCTCCTTGACCTCCGTCTCATATTCATTGGATCTACTGTACTGCAAACAAAATGTCCTTTTCCTTTTCAACAGTTTATGCCACTGTTTTGTATGTAAGCTTGTTTCCACCACTGAATAAAAAATAAAAAAGGTAATTGCGACTTTTTACCTCACAATTGCTTGTTTACATCTCACAATTCAGACTTTTTTTTCTCACAATTGCGATATAAACTCTCAATTGCGAGTTATAAAGTCAGAATTGCGTGATAAAAAAATGCAATTTTGTGTTATAAAGTCAGAATTGTGAGATATAAACTCGCAATTGCACAATTCTGAGAAAAGAAATCAGAATTGCGAGAAAAAAATCAGAATTGTGAATTTATATCTCGCAATTCTGACTTTATTTCTCACAATTGCGTCTTTATATCTTGCTTTTTTTTCAGAATTGCGAGATGTAAACTCGCAATTGTGAGAAAAAAGTAAGAAATGTAAGATAAAAAGTCACATTTATCTTTTAAATTGTTTTATTCTTTGGCGGAAATAAGCTTCCATAGTTTTTGCAACTAAGAAACCTCAACTGAAAATCTCTCTCTAAAATCTCTTTATTCCAACTTTCGGTAAACAAGTAACGCCTTGGCATCGAGAACAAACACTGACTGCAGTGCATGTTTTTGCTAGTTTATGAATAACAGGATTTCTCTATCAACATCCTCTTTGACTGCTCTCACAGCGGTCAACAGACGTGCTATGCCACTTCCTCCTTTAACTACAATAGAGAGATTACCGCAACGGTTTCATTTCTCCTTCCTCAGGGGAGGTTGGTTTTCTCTGAGGATAAGTCGCTATGGGGCCCAGGAGCCACAACATAGCTGCTAAAACATCAACCGAGAAATAGCAATGTTTGTACATCCAGAGATGAGATATCCTTTTGATTATGCCGGTACCTATTTTGTGCAACATTTTGAACAACAAATGCTAGAGTGACTGCAGTCAGGTAGAAAGGAAAAAATGTGTTCAGTTTTAATTGCTTAGATCAGACCTCCAAAAACAAGGTCCAAGATGTTTTTTTTTCTGTTTCAGCCACTTCTCTGAAGACACAACCTCAAACTGGACAGATGTTCAGCTAAAAATCATACCAAGGTGAATGTGATGTTGTGGTTTGCACCCTCCCTTTGAGCGTTCACCGCAGGAGTGCTTCCTGTTACATCTGTGATCTACACTAGCTGACTGCATAGCTAACAACTTCTCTAATTGCCCATATCGAGAATAATCTTTCCCCCTTGTAGTGTGAGCACCAGATGGTTGTTTGAAGATCCAGCCTACCAGAGAGAATGGAGATAAGACCTTTGGACCACAGGCATAGATTGAGGCACATGGAGCTTATTAGTATTAAAAAATATATGTTTTGGTGGAGGCAGTAGTGGGTGGGTAGCTCAAAGGTCACATGTTCTGATCCTGGGTACAGGTGACTCATGGAATGGAACATTGCTGTAACACCCATTACCATTTTTACCCTGACCACAGCACTTAACCCTAGGTTGCTACACAGGGAGTGTAACAGCAATAGAGTACCTCAGGGATGACGTGTTTTTGTAGGCAAAACCCGGAAGCATTTTAGGACTTCCAGTTCCATCGCACTAAAGTCTATGGGTTTTTTGAATGGGTTTTTGCTAAATCGCCTGAAATAAGGTCTGTGGTTAACAAAGCCTCTAAATATTTTCACGTTTTGATCTATGACATAAAATACACCAGTTATAACCCGCTTGTGATTTTTTAAACCTTTATTGTGTCTTAAAAACGGCGGTTGCTAACAATTTGCTAAAAGGGACTACTTCCTTTGGCGGGGACTTTAGACGTCATCATGACAAACAGGACATTTGGACAGCATTTCTCATAAAAAAGTGGATAAGTATTCATACACAGCGAAGATCATAATCAGCGAGCATGTTTTTAAATAAAGTTTGAAGAAGCTTGGTGGTGGTGATGTTGATCCGCGACCATGGTGTGCTGTAGTCAGTTTATAGCCTACTGTTAGCTTTTTATATCTGACGACTTTATTTAGGCTTCAAAATGTATAAATGTTGTGTTAACTTGTAAAGATTATCTTGATAGACAAAACGTGTAAGTGTCATAACCCTTTGTTAAACACAGAGCTTATTTTTTGCAATTTTCCAAAAGTCTATGAGAAAAATGCATAGGCTTTCGATTGAGGGAACCCGTGCGCCGCTAACTTCCGGGTTGGCCTACAAAAACACGTCATTCCTGAGGTACTCTATTAGTGTTAAGTGAGTCCTGCAATAAAAGAGAACGAACAAGCATCTGCTAGATGTAAGCAAAGTAGCCAAGTATGCTCAAGCATATATTCCTTAAGCCCGGAACACACCAAGCCGACGGTCGGCCATGGGGCAGTTTTTGTTTGTCGGCCGACTAAATTTTCTCAGTGTGTTCCACACCGTCAGCTGAAGTTGGTCCTTGTCGGCATTTTTTCGGCCGATTCGACATGTTGAATCTGCGTCGGAGCTCGTCGGGCCATCTGATCATTCTGATTGGCTGTTCAGCTACTGCCTCCTGCTGGTATGGAAAGGCATTTCTTCTTACACAGGCGCAGAACAGATGTGCTACTTGGCCGTCGGGTGTCGAGCGTTGGTTTGGTGTGTCAGGGCAACTTTGGACACAGACGCTGCCGACGTGAGCCAACCCTGCAGTCTGCTTTCGTCGCCACTAGTTCGTCGGCGTCGGCTTGGTGTGTTCCGGGCTTTAAAAAGAATAGTTCATCCAAAAATGTAAATGCTGTCATTTACTCACCCTCATGTTGTTCTACATCCATTTGACATTCTTTATTCCTTGGAACACAAAAATGCTACGAATCTACAAGCTTCTCTTTTCCATAAAATGAAAGTGAAAGCTTGCAGGAGCCATCAAGCTCTAAAAAGAACAAAAGAGCACCTTAAAAGTAGTTCATATGGATCGTACATAATATGATAACTAAATGATGGTTTATTAACAATGTTTGGGAGGAGCACGTTCAAATAATCAACCAAATTAGCACGGGAGGAGCACATTCAGTAGTATATTTCAAATTAATGCTACCATTGAACCATCTGTTCATTCCTAAAAAAAGTCTCAAAAAGTTGTAAACAGATGTAGACCTCCACTTTTTCTAAGGCCGTTTTACACAGTTGTAGATCTCTTATGGAGAGCTTGGAGTGTCAAGCAGCTTTACAGTTTTCAATTGAGGGCAAAAAGATTTATACTGTTGTAGATCTCTGTCTCTATCTACTTTTCCAGTCATGCTGTAAATCACTGTAATGGATGCTGAGATGAAAAGCCAGGGACGGAAAACAAAACATGAGGGAAATGGTTATTATTATTATTAGCTTAAAGCTGACATGAGTCATTTTCCTTCAGAAACAGATTCCAATAAAAAACAACATACAATCTATCTATGGAATGAATTATACACTCACCTTGCAGTAGGGTAAATCAAATGTGAAATATAATATTTTTCTGCAAGTTAAACAAATACTGATTGAAATGCAACACTTGGGATTGTATGGCCTCGCAAACTAATTTAAACTATGCAGTCATACTGTTGGCAGCATTGTCAGAATTCTGATGTACGTATCTGCAACTTTCAGTGCTGAACACAGAATTGTTTATGCAAGCAATACACAACACTTTTCTTCACATTGCAATGGGAGGGCTGATTGCTACAGTCAAAAGTATTTGTTAGATGCTGAATGTTTCATAAACAAGCCAAAATTAACATATTCATGACAAAAAGTCATGGCAATTACAGAGGCACAGGAGGGGGTACTTCTGTTGCTTTCAAGTTCAGAAATTCATTATGCATTCTATTTAAATGTGCGCATACCTCACATTCCATAATTAATCTAATCATAAGTATAGCTTTTGGAGGTACTATTTGAGAGAGTCAACAATGTACAATCGTGTAACATTAACGCATAGACCGAGAAAGTATCACTCACACAAGCACTAACTGTTTATCAAAATTATCTTTCAAAGAAGTAGCCTGCTGTGGCACCGTGGTACAGTGATGGTCTCAGATGGCACCATGGTACTTAGATATAAAAGTACACAACTGAATGATACCAAGGTATTTACATACTAGTCAAGGTATGGGGATGAATTCAGGTTGGTTGGGACACTTTTTCCCAAGTCATCGCAATGGCTCATCTCAATCACTCTGAATTCACTCTATGACTAAAACATGGTAATGCTATGGCATTTGTGGTGCTTTCGTGAATTGTTAGTATTTTGGTACTCTTTTGATGAGAAAATTATTTTACCTGCAGTCAAAGTCGCTCACAAGCTCCATGCTCAGATCTTTGGATTTCATAAATACCAACGATAGGATGCAGTTTCCGGGTTTGTTCTTTCAACGGCTTGTATATCTACTTCATCCATAACAAATTATGTTTTCTGAGTTTTAAAGTATGTCAACTGAATGTGTTAGAAACCACTTCAACAGATAAAGCGCGCGAGCCGTATGATTCAGACTGAATTGCGAACCGATTCAAACCGTTTTGGCCAATTCATTGAAAGTATACCGCCTCACAAGAGTGCTTCATTTGCGAATTCGCTTCAACGTGAATCAGTGACCTGTTCAAAAGAATCAGACTGAACTACAAACCGATTCAACCCGTTAGGGTGGATTCATTGAAAAGAACCGACTCGTAAGACTGATTCATTCGCGAATATGATTGGCATCGCTAGTTCTGATTCTAAACGGTCGACAGAACAACATACGGGACTCACGGCATGTTAACAGTTAGCTAAAATGTTTGTTGTTGAAAATGATATAGTCGGTATACGGTAATCTCCCTCGTCAGATAAGGATTTATCAGTAAAATTGTGGCCTTTTTTGAGTGGACCAGACCTGTGCCCATAAATGCATCCGCTTTGAAGAATTCATAACAACTCGGTGTTAAGGTTTGTTTTTCCAAATGAAACTTTCTTCACTGAATCTAATGTTGATCTTATCACCTTCGTAGTAATAACGTAACTAGAGATCAATTGATTACACAATCACAGTCAAATACATTAGGGGAGGAGATGGTTCATTCATGTAAAATGAATAGGAGGGAAAATAATGCTGAATTTGTCAGGCTTTGACCGTTTGTTTCTTCTTGAATGCGCATGCTCATTACAAGGGCCAGAAAGGTCCGTGTACGTCACTGTGTGGACTGTCTTGTAATAAGCCTAGAATTGGATTTGTTTGTTTTTTTTATTATAGCGTTTTGACCATATAT
The DNA here is from genome assembly GCF_019924925.1 of Ctenopharyngodon idella. Taxonomy (NCBI): domain Eukaryota; kingdom Metazoa; phylum Chordata; class Actinopteri; order Cypriniformes; family Xenocyprididae; genus Ctenopharyngodon; species Ctenopharyngodon idella. Next base: position 35,101,571 of record NC_067224.1, read on the forward strand.
CTACTGTATATTTGCTACCTAAACGTAGCAAAAAAGTTGTTGTTTATATTTGCATGAGCACTTAAGTACATAGAATTATTATTATTTTATTATTATTATTATTTGTGTGTTGTTAATATTAATATTTTAATATCTTTATTATTGATAATTATTACTTTTTTGTCTTTATATAATATTATTTTGATATTCTAATGGATTCTGCATTAAAAACATTTTTATTTTTGTCATTATTTTTAAACTGAGTGTTTGAATGTGTGTCTTTCATAAAGCAGAACAGCAGATGGCAGCAAATACTTACACTCCTATTTCAAATACTCCCTGGCCTTGCATGTCTTCAAATTGTATTCCAGCACCTACAAGCGTTTTTTTTTTTTTTTTTTTTTTTAATTACATTTTGGAGAAATTATAGATTCATCCAATGAGGTTAACATAAGCTGATTTTTGCTATTCTTATTCTTTATTCTGCTGTTGATGGAGCCTCTTTTGAACTTTGCTTGATGAGATGACTTTCCTTCAAGAAAATCTCATCAAAGCAGAGACCCCCACCCTCATACAAGCTGTGAAATATGCTTGAAGATGAGTGAGTGTGCATATGTGTGTGTTGGTAAGATTAATCTCTTCTTTAGCTTCTTCTTGACTCATCTCCCCGCCTTTCTGCTGTGAGATGCACTGATTCAACCTGGATCAGCCATACGATTTCTCGAATAATTGAGATAACTGATGGTCCTATTGGAACCAACCTGGGGTTCATTGAATTGCCTGGGCATTATAGAAAATCAGATATCAGCTGATCTTGTGGCCAACCTGGTGAATATTACACTCTTGCCAGAATTAATACAAAACATCCACCAGCCTGGGTTCACGGTCACCTTTATAGAAAAAAAGGCATGAATTTTACATTTGAAATCATTTTATTACATATGTGCACATGTGGGAGGCTGGGAGCATGTTATATTTATGCGTTTTTGTTTTGTACATGATCACATACAATAGCTTTTGAGGCTTGTAATTTCAGGTCACTCTTTCTTGTCATTATACAGATGCAAAGAATAATATTAAAGGGGTCATGAATTGAGAAATCAAATTTTCCTTGAGGTTTTGACATATAACGGGTAATCATACTACAAGAATATCCTGTACATTTCAGAACTGAAAAATTTCCTTGTTAGTCCAAAAACAGCTTTTATCGAAACCAAGTCCAGATTACGATTTGTATTTATTATGTCATAGATAGGTGAAAGACTGCCACTGCAGAAGAAGATCAACGCCTACTTCTACATCGATACCACTGTAGCCTTACCCACTGATTCAAGCATGAGTAGGTAAATAACAGATGTGATGCTAACACTGGATCGAGCAACTAAGCTATAAACATGCCTTTGAAGAGTGCAAAATGTTGTGCAGTGTCAGGTTGTGGAAAAACACAGTAGCTGCATTGGATTTGCAGAGAACCTGAAATAAAAAAAAAAAGAAAACAATGCTATGCCTTCTATATTGGATCCGACAGGTACGGCGCAACACACTTATGTGAGTAAAAAGTTTTTACTGTTGTTACTATTGCTTTGTTACAGATTGTTTGATATATGGATTATGTGTACATAACCAAAATCACCAGTGATTCATGTAGGCCTACAGTCAGATGTTTTTGTCTCAAAATCGTTTGTTGTCAGTAAATCAAACCTGTAACTAAATGGTCAACTTCACGTTGTTCCTCTTAGTAGGATGAAAATAATATATAATTTAAACTGTGATTAAATTATATATAAAAAAGCGATCAAAGAACAATCACTGGAATTGTCAATCAAACAGCACAAGTGTTCTGGACTCTCACCAAAACTCCCATTAGAATCAACAAATCTCTTATTTACATTGTGTTTGCACTGTTAGTTATGATGAAAACATTCTTTAGTGTGCAGAAATCGAGTTACAATGATAAGATCACTGCATTCATGCACGCTACATGCTCATCACTGCAACCAGAAATGGGCACTCGAGTTAGTGACTCGGACTCAAATCGCACTCGAGTCACATTTTAATAGACTTCAGACATGACTCGGACTTGACCTGAAATGACTTCAGACTCGACACAAAAGACTCTTAAATATTTTAAAAACAACTCAAGTCTTTTACCAAACAAACAAAATCTAACCTTTAAACCTATCTCGATGGTTTATCAATCTTTTTGTAGTATATGCAGCTTTTCTCTTTCTTAATGTGTCCATAAGAGAGAGAGAGAAAAAGATGTTAATCCATTAATTACTTAAAGCTCATATCTTAACATATTGCAGTCAGAATAAGTATAGTTTTCTATTGACTTAAACATTCCAAGGCTTGATATTTTCTGATGACTGTCGTCAATAACAACACCGCTGTACAACAAACTGCTGTATAACAAACCGTGACTCACTGGCTCCATCTTGCGTCCACTTAGCGACTGTATTGAAAATGACTTCTCGTGTTGCCAGAATGATTGTTTTGTACATTGTAATGGATTATAAAGTAACAAGCTGGATGTACATTATCCCTTACATCATAGGACCTTTATTACAAACAAAACAGATGATAGAAAGATCATATTATTTTGTCTATATAATACAACTAGGATAAAAATAGGATTTGTGTATGAGAATTTTTTTTTTTTTTTTTTTAATGACTCAAGACTCGATTCGGACTCGTGACAAAAGACTCCAGACTTGACTCAGAATCCAGTGATAAAGACTTAAGACTTGACTCGGACTCCAGCTTAAAGACTTCAGACTTGACTCGGACTCCAGATAAAAGACTTGTGAACATCTCTGACTGCAACCTTTCATGCCACGATCTAAATATAATGCTATAATCAACACTTTTCAAGATTAGTAAACCTTGAGAACTGTAATAGTAGAAACATGCTAAAAGTGTTCCACATGTAATACTTAGCTATTTCCATGTGCAAAGATGTTAGCCAATCACAGCAGTGGGTGTTTACACTGAAGTCACACAGCAGACACACCCCTTAAACCAGAGCATTCAAATAAGACGGCTAAAATCAGAGTAGGAAAAATCCCTTTTATTTCTAAATTATGACCATTTTTGATGTAGAAATCATACATTATAAGCGCACCCAGGAAACATTATAAAATAATAAAATAATGGAGTTCATAACCCTTTTAAAGTGAAAGTGACGTGACGTTTAGCCAAGTATGGTGTCCCATACTCAGAATTTGTGCTCTGCATTTCACCCACACACACAGCAGTGAGTATTAAACACACATACACACACACACACACACACACACCGTGAACACACACTGCAGTGGGCAGCCTGGGGAGCAATAATACTTAATACATATTTACAAAAATAATGATGCTAATACAATGCTAAATAATATGAAATGATTAATATAAATAATATATAGTGTGTGTGTGGTATATATATATATATATATTTTTTTTTTTTTGCACATTCAGAAACCATACAAAAATCATGTGATTTTTCTCTGCAATTAATGAGATTATTCCATAAAGTTAAAAATTACCTTCTTTCTTTTCCTCCAGAAAAGTAAATCTAAAGGAGGCTTGTGTTTTCACCTCAGCATCACCTTTACCTCAGCATCAGTAAAGAGTGGCGTTCACTTGAGCCCTGTCTCAGACAGGGTTGACAAGACCCCCAATGGGTGAGTGACTGAATGAGTCAGCTCGGTTCCTATCAGGAGAAAGACACTGTCTGCATTTGCTGTCAGCATCCTTGCGGGAATGTATATGTCAGGATGTCAAAGCTTCTCTTTCTGGGTGCAGAACATATGTGTGACTTTCCATGTGATTTCCATGTCTCAGTGTGTCAAGGCTGTGCACACCGTATGTTATTTTTATGCGTCTGTGCAGAGTGTGTGTCCATGTTACTTTGCGCATGTTCCTGCATTGACATGGTGCATTGCAGTTTATGTGCAAATGGATATTGACATGATGTAATGTGTATTTGCCTGTCTGTATATCCATGTGTGTTTCTCAAGTGCATATGAAACATCTGAAGGTGAATGTTAGTGAACAATGCACTGAGGTATTGTTAATCTCTATAAATGGGTTAATGCTACATTAATGCCATGCTTGTCATGTATTGATTTTCAGAATATTAATGGTGGAGCAATGTTAATTAAGAATTCCCACAAGGTATGAATTAAAAGGTCTCGAAGGCGGCCCACAGTACTCCAGACATGCTTCATGATGACAGGCGATTTGATGGATGCAGTCTAGGAAATGGGCCTAAAGAGGACAATTAAGAGGGTAGGAGATTCTCTAAAATAGCTATACAATCAAATGCCTTTTGCATGCAGCAGCCTTATAATTATCTGTAATGAGCAATGTTTTGGTTGACCGACTATGTTTATTATTAAAATGTAACCCCATATTTAAGATTGGGGTGAGCTAATTTTATAATTTACACTACTGTTCAAAAGTTTGGGGTCAATACGATTTTTTAAGAAAATACTTATTGAATATAATAAATAGAACCTTTTCACAGACTGTGATGATGTGTTTTATGACAATGCCAAAAATGTTATCAAAAAATGACATCTTTCTCTCTTCTGACTGTTATCAATTGCTCTCTATTTTTTCCACTTTTTAAAAGTTGTGAAAACTCTATTGTGGAGTTTTTCTTTTGCTATGTGTGCAAATGGAAACACAAAAAATATATTTAATGAAGGTTCTCATTCAGAGCTATAAAAGTTTACCCAACTATGATGACTTCCGCTTCTAAAAACACAAAAATGTGAAAAGGGTATATTAATAATAATTAAATAAAAGTGAAAGTAAAGACTTTTACATTGCTCCAAAATTAAAGGTGCAGTATGTAATATTGACAGCTAGTGGTTGAAATGGGTACTGCAGTCCAAATTTAAAATATTGGAGAGGGTTATTTCTCCCACCCCCTCCTCAGACTCCACGCTCACGCTGGTTGCCAGGTTGAGAACATGCAGCAGGAACAAGCACAATTGACAATGGAAGGCGACGAGCCTTACACTTTAAGGTGATTTATCTGCGTTTTAATATACCTCTTGACATAGAGTTTTTAGATGGATGCTGAGGCATTTTAGGTCGGATAGAATCTGCTATCTCTGACCTAGTTTGTTTGCTGGCTTCTGTGGCTACAATACGCTGTGTTTTCCGCCAAATGGCAACCAGGGGTGTCGAAATACTATTGGGTAAAATTGCAGCGGGCGTGATCACATACACAGACCGAAGTACAGAAACAGACATTCTGACACGGAAAGCACATTTCAAAGTGGAATAACAGGCTGTAGCATTGCTTTTTGGAGAAACAAGTATGTGAACTTAGCATGTTTCCTAAATCTCTGTAAACATATTATGGTATTTTTGTGCTTTAGTATAGTCAATTACATACAACACTTTCTATTTAATAAATAATCCTAAAAAAAGGTTTCCACAAAAATTTAAAGCTACAAGATTTTTGCAGTAAAATATCCAAAAACCTCTAGGCCAGTTTTATATATTTTGTTCAGTTGAGTACTTACAATATCCCAAATGTTTCCAACTATTTGTAAATCGTGAGAAAATCATTTTAACCAAGGATACGGGACGTGTCCGGGAGTCGCCTGTCAATGGCCCCATATCCGTGTTACCCTCGGTTTCTGGTTTTATTTTGTAGAAACCATGGAAACACTAAAGACTCTTTAATATATTACATGTTTTATTAGACAACAGAACTGTTCGGTTACATTTATAGACAGAAAACGAATTATTGTTGTATAGCTCAACACGTTTAGTCTTATTGTTTAAATCTAGCTTTCTTGATTTTCCGAGAGTACCATGCCTCAGAGAAAAACATTATCTTGTCAAGTAGCTAAGTAATACAGCATTTTCTCCATCATACAATACGCTTTAAAATGAATTGCATGCCATTTATCAACACAAGCCACACAGCATTTATTAATATGATATTCTAAAATCGATCTAGCTTTCTGCAGTGTGCAACAAGTGTCTCACAGCAGCCGCAGAGCGAACGCACAGAGTAACGTCATAACATCATTTTCAACACAGTCTAAATGTATCTAATATGATAAACAGCGCTGTGTTACCCCACATATGCTTGACCGGAAGAAGCGGAAGCGGCGATTGCGGCATAATAAAAGTTCCGCTGCTAAGAGGTGTGTCGCACTCGTCTCTCATTAGCAATTTCTCCAGCGGCGGCGTTCAGCTCCAACATCACTCGGCCCTGTGCTGCATACTACAGTAATGTTAATAATCTCATCCATGAATATGATTACTGCCCGAGTCCCGTCCCAATTCTTTTCCACTGGCTGTGAGGTGAAGACGACATTTCCCAAGATTCCGCGCTCAAACTAAGCATCATCAAGCTATGCCTTTGTTTTGAACAGGCGACCTCGAGCGGCGAAAAATCTACATGTTGTAGCTTTAAGCAGCACAGCTGTTTTCAATGTTTATAATAATAATAATAAATATTTTTTTTAACATATTAAATTAGAAAACTGTATAAAAAATTGTAATAATATTGTACAACATTATTGTTGTTATTGTTTTTACTTTTATGCACACTTCAAACATCAATTGGCCAGTTAAAGGTGCAATAGGTGTGTTAGCAGCTGTGTGTGTGTGCGTGTTCGTGTGTTTTGGAGGTGGCGTGGTGATTTGCAGGGAGGATGGGATCATATGCTTTCAATACTAGCAGGCTAACATTAGCATTTCCCAGCTCTCCTACTGCACCTTTAAATTAGAGGGCTTATTATTGTGGCTTATACTGACTGTGCAATTCAGTTTGTAGGCATTTTGTGTACTGATGTGAAAGATAATGGTAAAGCTTGCCTGTAAACACTACTCATTAGCTGGTTTATGTAGAGAAAGACTTGTGTAGCCAAACTACATTTTCCATTATTTCTGTGGCAGCACAAGAATGATATAACAGACAAATAAAACATCAATTATACACTTATATGTGCATCACTTGTTTTTATTTTGTTGTACTAGAGCTAAAAAGCTTTCTTTCTTTTCTGGAAGTGAAAAAGAGAAAAAGAAATATGAATTTGTCCAGAGAGTAAATTTTGCAGTATTTGGCTTTTTCAAACTCATAAGAAGGAACCAGGAGAATTCGAGCTAATTTATTCAGGCACCACCATGATGGCATGAGTGTGCAGAAGTCTTCACCTACTTTCTAAAATAATGCAAATCTGCTTTAACACCACTTGCTGCCCTAAATCACTCTAATTGGATCCAATAAAAGCATAATTCTTTACACAATATACATAAAATAGTCTAGATGTGCAAATCACAGTGGGATATTTCTTTTTTGTCAAATTAATTCAGCTACAAAGATTAATGCTGCTTTGTTGTTCCTGTCAACATTTCCATAAGACTCTAACACCAAAGTTAATTTCACTTCAAAATTTGATTCTGAGTCTTAAAGCAGATTCAAAGAGATTTGCTTTGAGTGAAACGTTACATGCTGATCCTGTTGTTGATTAGGATTTAATTTTAAATAGATGTTATAATATCTTCTTAGTCAGAAGTAGAGATCACAGTGCTGTTTTGAGACATAGGAGAGCCTTGGGATGTCTCATAACCTTTTGCAACCTTGTTCGATCACACGTAGGACTCTGGACCTGGCAGTCACACTGAAGAACGCTGCTTAATGGTGTGTGAATCCATATAGGGCAGGTGCTGACACAAGTCATCTTGAAACATTGACCCTCGGGTAACAAAAATCCCCTTGAGTGCTGAGTTGATGCATGTTCTCTTAACATTGGCATCTGTAATATCTAACTTGTAGTATACTGAATAGACTGACCACATAAGGCACATATTTCAAAAGGAACAGCACATACTGTGTATTTCCAACCTTTTTTTGGCTGTATGATGATTGAATCCAGATGAGGTTGGAGTTAAAATCACAGTCGCCGTGGTTACCTGAACGACTCTGACCCTTCTCTCTCCTGACAGGGACTGTAATGATATGCTGATGCATTCTGGGTAATAGGAAGAGGGCCCTGTTAGAGAAGAAGGTGGTGCACCCTTGAGATTGAAAATCAGATTTCGTCCTGAACCCTTAAACAAATTGATTCCTTAACCTGGCTCACTTGTGAGATATGTCGTATTGAATAATAAAAGATCAGTACTGCAGACTGACATTTTGGATGGAGGAAACCTTCTACTAAAAGGCACTGATGTTTTGCCAGAGTTACAGTTGCAATCTTTCGTACTGTAGGAACAAAACATTAAGGGTTTATGAGGTATAAATGCACGAGTATGATATGAGTGCTGTAGATTTTACTGTATATTTGTGTTCTGTTAAAAGGACATACAGACCTGAATGATACCTGAGAAGAGGTCTGCTATGTTATGTTTTTAAGTGCTGGCATTTATGGCCCCACATAATACAGTATAAGGGCGAGAATATCAGACGTGGGGGTAGTATTGTATGAAGCCGTCACGGTTTTTTTCAAATTGAACTTCTGGATTTGGGTGTCTGTACAGTTTCAAAAGTACATATAGGAAACTGGGTTCTAGTTCTTGAATACTACAGAGGTTGAGTCTTGATTCTTGTCAGTATTGCAGGAGAGAACATTACTTTCAAAGTGCTGAGGCTTTCCTTTTGCTTTTCCCTGTACACCTGGCCCAGTTTCATCTACGGATTACAGACAAATTAAAGCTCACTCTTACATTGCACACAAACATGGGCGAAATGCCACATAATAAATTACCATCTCAATTAAAAGTGACGGTGTAGCTTATTTTAAACCCCAAAATGAAAGGTAACTGGTTAGTGGAATGGAGAAATAAGTGAAGCTATAAAACTACAAAAATAACTGATGAGTATGTTACGCTTTGGTGTACTTTTTTTTTAAATCGTGGAAACTATTAGTTTTGATAAACTGGGTATTTTAGTCTGCTATAGCTCAAAAATTCTTCAATTCTTCTTCTTTTTCCCCCAAATTATAGTGTTGAAATTTGTCCAGCTCCTTCAACTCTGTTACCTGAATTATTTTAAGATAAAATGATAAATCAAGTTGCTTTTGTTTAATTTATGGGAAATATACGTTTATAAATAACTACAAACCAATATTTGGTCCAAAATTCTGTAGCCCATTTGAATGTAGGCTAATTTTCAACCCTGTAACTTGTTACAAGAATAGTTTTTTATGTTGTTGGGTTTTATTATTTATTTATTTATTTTGATGGGATATGTCTATTTATTCAGGGTTTAAATTGTATTTAGACACACAAATTTTGTTGCTGAAAAAATGGCAAACCTCATAAAAAATAGAAATACCGGCAGTATTTAGTTTGACTTGCTGTGATTGACAATCATAATTTTCTGTTGAGATTTCATGAAATTTTGATTACAAAGAAATATAATTACTTAAAGGGTTAGTCCACCCAAAAATTAAACTTCTGTCATTAAGTACTCACCCTCATGTCGTTCCAAACCCGTAAGAAATTTGTTCATCTTTGTAACACAAATTAAGATATTTTTGATGAAATCCGAGAGGTTTCCTGAACCACACATAGGCAGCAACGTCATTGCACCTTTTGAGGTCCAGAAAGGTAATAAAGACATCGTTAAAATAGTCCACGTGACTACAGTGGTTCAACCTTAATGTTATGAAGAGATGAGAATACTTTTTGTGCGTAAAAACAAAACAAAAATTATGACTTTACTCAACAATTTCTTCTCTTCTCTGTCAGTCTCCTACGCAGTTGATGTAGTGAACACAGTGCAGCACTTCCGGGTTCTACGTCCGAACGCTGGCTCAGTATTGGCCGACGCCGTTCACGTGAACACCACGACGCATGTGTGTGATGCTGACGCAGGAGCCAGCTAATAATGAGTCGGCGTTCTGACGTAGAACATGGAAGCGCTGCACTGCCTTCACTACTAATGACAGAAATTTAATTTTTGGGCGAACTAACCCTTTAATTTCTTGTTTCAGGTCCTATTTTGAACTCCATTCAAGGAAAGTGCAGATTCTATTTAAATTCTGGGAAAGATCCTGTTAAAGTAACACATTAAAAGCAAAGAGCTGCCAGGACACATATGTCTCTGACATTAGCAGTCTCATCGAGACAAATCTGCCAGATTAGATTTGGTCATGTCAAGATGACACAAGTATCCCGTGGAGAAATATGATGATTCCCGATAGCTGTCTCAGTGTGCCTGGCGTACGGATGGAACCAGGGTTGTCACACATGCACCATGTCTTGCCAACTTACATCACATGTCCCCATTTAGCGGTGTCAAACTGCACAGCATATGTGACATCAGGCTTTGGACAGTAGTTTCAAAATGTCAGTAATATGCCTGTTTGATTAAGTTAATATTCATTCAGGATGCAAAAGGAATGGTCCAGATTCAGTCCAGCTCTGTTGATATATAAGCATTGCACTGTGTCTGTGTAAAGTTATACATACCTTCAATATGCACAATTATACTAGTTAGTGATGTAACTGCAAACTATGTTGTACTTGGAGTGAACTCCACTCACAAGAATTAATCTGTAATGCAAAGTATGTGAATGCAGATGCGTCTAGCTATGCACTCTCAGTGTCACACATGCAAGTATGTGTTGCTTCAAAAGGCTTTATAATGAGGGTTAATGGTAAAAGTTTTCCTATACTATCAGTTTTCTCTTTCATGCCAACTACTCAACAGATAATTTGCACTGCTTTCTTGCAATACATTAGCCAAGAATTCATATCTGCTTATGCTTTCTTTTCAGCATTCGTTAATGAATAAGACATTCATCAAATGAAAAGGTGTCATGTAAAAGTCTTTTTCACAGTCTTTTAATCAATTTAATGTGTCCTTGCTAAATAATGCTGCAAATACCATTAGTAGAGCTTAATTTGTATTGAAACTTGAATATTCCTTTAAAGATGGGGAAAGAACATCAGGTATATATACTGAATAAGCTTTGTCATAAAGAATTTTATAAGAAATGTTAGCAAAACGCAATGGAAGGTAATATATTTGACCAAAGATACATATCAAATGGAAATTAGAACATGTAAACTAAATTGATTTCATCACAGTAGAACCAGATTTGTGGGAGGTGGGAATCATGTTTTGTGAGAGATGAACCTGCCTCTGTCAATGTTTTCTCATTGTGACAGTTAAATTACTTCATACAAGAACGTTAAATGAAACATAATTTCATTTTCGGGCAGTAATGCTGAGGGAAGGTGGGCTGATGTGGGATGGCGGGTAAAGTAATAAAATGAAAGAACTAATCCTCACATATTGAGTGATCTTAGCTCACATGTACAGGAAAATTTGACCCCCACGTGAATGAATGTATGGCAAACATCATTGGATTTTTTGTGTGTGTGTGTGTGTGTGGAGTGTGAGGGCTTGGGTGTATGTGAGGGAGGGTCAGCTGTGTGTGTGAATATGTTCTGGTTTCTAAATTTGAGTTCAGTTTAAGGTCTGTCCATTCCAGAACTCAGCGGAGCTTGTCTGACACTGACAAATAATCTCCTCCCATCCTCTAGAGAGAAACAGAAAGCCAATAACGAAAATGGGAATGAGAACATAACAGAGTAGTTAGAGGTGAATATGATGAAACCAGAAAGGAATAGAACAAAGAAAGAGAGATGGAAGAAATCCTAACATCTTTATCTTTGGCGTCATTATGTTTCTGAAATGTGTCAGAACACTGTGGCGCAGACTCCATACCGGCGTAACACTTCTCTCCCGGGTTTTTAGCACCACTGTAACAATGTTAAAGGCTCAGGGAAGAAGGAGGTAGGAACCGGCGGACAGTAAATGTAAATTTAATCACAAAATAAACATAAACAGTCTCTACACAAATAGCAATCTCATATAGCAACAACCTAATGCCAAGGCCTTTGGGAAAAGGTTTGGTTAGCTTATATTTACGTTTCACTTGGTCGGGTGATCAGTCCAGTGATGGGAAACGTCTTCCACTGGTATCCTTCTGTTTGCAGTGGGAGAGATGGATTGCTTTCCAACTGTTGCAGAGCTGCACTGAGTGCTGGGGGTCTTTGTGTAATCCAGAGAACTGTAGGTCAGATGGTGGTCGATCCGCAGGATCTTCTGTAGGTTGGAGGTACTTAAGTTATGCAAGTCAGGAGCCAAAGTCCTCTGCAGAAGCAGTTGGGCTGCTTGAAGTTCAGTGCGATGAAAGGTTTACTCGCAAGAGTATAACCTTGGTCGTGCTGTTGTTCTTCTCTCGTCAGGTCAGAAACTCAGAACAAGGGTTTTTCACTTGGGAAATCTTTTATTCATTCCTGTTGGGGAGGGGATTACTAATTCCAGCCTTTCTTGCTGTGGTGATGTGATTGGGTTGTAGCATTCCAGGTGTCCGCCCATCACGTCCCACCTTTCCATCCTGTGGCACTTGTTGCATTGTCCCAAAATACACAGTTAAATAAAACAGTGTCTTTAGAACCTTGGAAATGCTTTATTTCTTTTCCAAACCTTTCTCAAAGTCTATGTGGCAGTGTTCTGAACTCATAAAGTCCAGACTTGATGTGAATTGGTTGAGGTATCACATTTCTCAGTACGTGCAATTGCATTGGCTTTTATTCCAGGTGCGGTTTCCATTGTGTGTGCACAGTTTCCTGGATGAGTAAAAAGATGTATAGGACATGTTCCTTGCAGTATTCCTGTCCATTTTTGGTAGTTTCAAGCCAATATGTTTAGAGATTGTCTTTCTCTTGAGGCCTTTCTTTGTTCTTGCTGTGCTCTAGCCAGAACCGGTTTGGTAGCCCTAGGAGTCCATGATCGTTCACACATTGGTCTCAGGCATGAAGGGCTGAGGTGAACAAAGGCAACCCTGTGATCAATGGGCCGTTGATGTCGTTGAGGGTCCAATCACACCCTTTTGTGGATTCTTGTTTTGACGTGTGAACTTCTGTTGTGAAGCTCTGGTGCCATCATGTCTGCTGTTCACTACACAACTGTTGCATAAACTAAAACAAAACACCAACATAAAGTCCGGGCCTGGTCCTCTCTCGTCTTCCACTTTCATCACTCCTTTTATCCTCCCAGAGCTCCTCTGTGGACCTTGAGACCGGTGTGCCGTGCAGGTGACATTCATTAACACTCGCTCCATTCCCATGGCACTTGGCCCCACCCTACTTACCACAAACGTGATTCAGAATTCAACAGTCTTGCTGTAAGGGTGCATTAGTGGATGTTAAAGGATTAGTTCACTTTGAAATGAAAATTACCCCAAGCTTTACTCACCCTCAAGCCATCCTAGGCATATATGACTTTCTTCTTTCTGATGAACACAATCTGAGTTACATTAATAAAGTTTCCTGAATTTATATTGATATGAAATCTCCATTTCTTGTGTCTGTTGCACAATGATTCAATGCTGTACTTTTATAAATGTCATGCCAAATAATAAGCTCAGGGTTTAGTTGTAGCCTCCAAAGTTCAAACAAGCTGTAAAATGATAACCAGTGTGGAATTATGGGAAACAAGCTTGAAATTACACCCTGGGCAACCTCTTATATTACATCCATTGTTATGTCTCTGAGTGGTATGAATGTGCTAGTAGTATTTCAGCTGGATTTTAATCTCCTTGTGTCCGCACACATACCTGGTGCTGTCCAGAGGCGCTGGACCATTTACTGCCGTCACTGAATTTACTGCCAGTGAATTAACACTGCAATGCCACAGTTATTGCCTGCAGTAATGGAGCTATAAACTGAGGGGAAATTGTGAAAGCTCAGAGAAAGCCCTAGGCAAAGGATGCTAAAAACATTAGCGTCAGCTTCTGTAAAAGAACCATAATACCTCTATAACATGCTAAAGTGTAAATTGTTAGGACTTTTTTTTTTTGGTTGTATTGTCTGTACAATAGAAGTCAAATGTCACAAAGATACATTCTTCAAAATATATATCTTCTTTTGGGTTCCACAGGAAAAAAAATAAGCCATTCAATTTCGGAGCAACATGAAGGTGAGTAAATGATGACATATATTTTTTTTCTATCCCTTGATTTGTTGTGCTGCACAATGAGAAAAAATCAAACTGAAAACACTGCTGTACACCAGTCGTGATAATGGCCATGAACGACTCTGAGTAGGTCAACTAGTCCAACAGACCACTCATATGTCATAAATGTTTTTTTTAAATCATGAAAAATGTTTCTTTCATAAAGAAGAAATATTTCTAGGAAAATTCATTTAGCTGGTTTTCCCCATTTCTGCATTCATCTAGGAACATTTCATATTGATGAGGTTCAGTTCCCCTATGGGAAACATACGGCATGTTGCATGTTTTTTGCCTTCAGAATTTAAAATCAGTAAAGTTAAACTCCTCGAGTGTTCTTCCTTCCAATGAGCAGCTGTGATAGCTCGTATATGAGTCTTCTCATGGTGAGTTGAATGAATTTATGCTGCATGGATAATCTGGGATTTTCAGAAACTCCAGGGCCAACTGCTTCCAATTTCCAGGACCCCACCAATCAAAATCCTGCCTTCCCCCACTCTCTCTTCACTTCCCCACCCCCTCTCTTTCTTATATGCACACACATGCACACCTCATGCTTCAGCAGTGTCTTTTGTGCTGTATTGATCTAGCTTCCCAGGCTTGCATACATCTGTTTGTTCTGTGATGTGGGCAGCTACAATTGCCCAGGATTCACATCCAAATCTCTTCGATTTCAACCGACAGTTTTTCACCTTAAGTGGCCTAAATTGCACTCTAATTGGAGGTGGACTGTGTTGTCACACACAGGGTGCACTTTTAAGACAGAAAGCAATCTCGTGCACCAGCGTGATACAACAGGTCTAGATTGATAAAGCGGTTTTTGGAGGGAGGAAGAAAGTTAAAGAAAAAAAAAACCTCACTGCAGGGGTTAAACAAACAATCTGGGCCATAAGCACTTATCACTTGAGTTAATTTGTGTGATGACAGCAAATTGGAGTAGTTGAGGACATGGTGACTCGTCACAGGGACTCCACTGTGAACTTGTATTCGCAAGAAAATGAACATTATCAGAAAATGTGAGACCAAAATAAGACCCTCACAGTCAATTGAAGACCCAGCAGGAGACAATGGCTCTCATTAAAAGATGTTTCCTCTATTTCTATCAGTGGCATGGGTTTCATTAGAACATGTTATGTACACTCACCAGCCACTTTATTAGGTACACCTTGCTAGTACCTGCCTTTGTGGCATAGATTTAACAAGGTGCTGGAAACATTCCTCTGAGGTTTTGGTCCATATTGACATGATAGCATCACACAGTTGCTGCAGATTTGTCGCTGCACATCCATGATGTGAATCTCCCATTCCACCACATCCCAAAGGTGCTCTATTGGATTGAGATCTGATGACTGTGGAGGTCATTTGAGTGTGGTGAACTCATTGTCATGTTCAAAAAACCAGTTTGAGATGATTTTAGCTTTGTGACATGGCGCGTTATCCTGCTGGAAGTAGTCATCAGAAGATAGGTACACTGTGGTCATAAGGGGATGGACATGGTCAGCAACAATACTCAGGTAGGCGGTGCTGTTGAAACTATGCTCAATTGGTACTAAGGGGCCCAAAGTATGCCAAGAAAATATCCCCCACACCATTACATCACCACCACCAGCCTGAACCGTTGATACAAGGCAGGATGGATCCAGGCTTTCATGTTGTTTACACGAAATTCTGACCCTACCATCTGAATGTTGCAGCAGAAACCGAGACTCATCAGATCAGGCAATGTTTTTCCAATCTTCTATTGTCCAATTTTGTTGAGCCTGTGCAAATTGTAGCCTCTGTTTCCTGTTCTTAGCTGACAGGGGTGGCACCCGGTGTGTTCTTCTGCTGCTGTAGCCCATCTGCTTCAAGGATTGATGTGTTATGCTTTCAGAGATGCTCTTCTGCAGACCTTGTAATGAGTGGTTATTTGAGTTACTGTTGCCTTTCTATCAATTCGAACCAGTCTGGCCATTCTCCTCTAACCTCTGATATCAACAAGGCATTTTTGCCCACAGAACTGTCTCTCGCTAGATATTTTCTCTTTTTTGGACCATTTTCTGTAAACCCTAGAGATGGTTGTGTTTCTGAAATACTCAGACCAGCCCATCTGGCACCAACAACCATGCCACATTCAAAGTCACTTCAATCACAATTCTTCCCCATTCTGATGCTCAGTTTGAACTTCAGTAGATCGTCCTGACCATGTGTACATGTCTAAATGCAATGAGTTGATGCCATGTGATTGGCCGATTAGATATTTGCATTAACGAGCAGTTGAACAGGTGTAGCTAATAAATTTATTTTATAATTTAAAATTACAGTTTTTTATATATTTTAAAAGAATTTATTCCTGTGATATCAAAGCTGAATTTTCAGCATCATTACTCCAGTTTTCAGTGTCACATGATCCTTCAGAAATCATTCTAATATGCTGATTTGGTACTCAAGAAACATTTCTTATTATTATCACAGTTGGAAATGGTTGTGCTGCTTAATATTTTTTGTGGAAACTGAGATGCATTTATTTACAGTATTTGTTGATTAATAGAAAGTTCAAAAGAGCAGTATGTATTTGAATTTTTTTTTGTAATAATTTAAAAGTTTTTACTGTCACTTTTTTCAATTTAATGCATCCTTGCTGAATAAAAAGTATCAAATTCTTAAAAAAAGAAGAAAAATTACTGAGCCCAATCTGATCCCAAAATTTTGAAAGGCAACATGTGCATGTGTGTGTATATATACAGAGAGAGAGACTGCAGATATTGTTGTGACTTGGTTATTGATTTTTATACATGTTCTGTTTAGTAATTGTAGAAGCCTTGCACTTGTGCATCAACGATCGTGAGCCGCACAATGGTCGTGAGTTTTCAAACCAAAAACACTTGAATGCATTCATGAACTATCTGGACTTGAGAACCCTCTACTGTGATGCGTGTTATAGATGTTTGTTATGAGTAATGAAGTAATGCCATAGCAACTGATTTTGATTATTAGTATGTGAAATGGATTATGACATCTACGTCAGGAGCCTTATAGTAGCTCATCACCATAGATGATCCTGCACTGAAATCTAAAATATGAATCTCCCTCTTTTTCTTTGTAGATACCCTCTCAAAGCAGTTCCTATTTCGTCCCACTTGACTGCCCTATCAGTCGCCATGACACAATGATTTATTAGATCAGAGATGTTCTGTGGGGTGGTGCAACCCAGGATAGGAAGAACTGTGAAATGCTCCTTGACTGTGAATTGCTTTGGACCCAGTGCTGCCGCATATGATTTACCTGGTGGAAAAGGTAGTATTTTGTACTTTGTAAGGGAGATTGGGGCTAGTCATCACACAGGGAAATGGTCGCAAGGTCTGTATCTCAGCAACTGTAAATAGAATTAAATATTGGTAACACAGGATATTTTTTATAGAACTTTCATTATTTTTCCAATATTTTTTTTTTATCTTGTCATTTTTTTGTGTGTCATTTTTACTGTTTAAATTGAGCTATTTTTGACTTTTCAGCAAATTTTAATGGTAGGTCCGAGGTTCCAACTTAATATAGTGTGAAGACATACCAAATATGTTTAATGAACTATTTTCCTAAAGTGTGATTCAGCAAACAGGTCTGTGACACAACAGTGACACAATGTGAGATCAAGTCTCAGTTTGAAACTGTAGTGCTATTCGTCACACCTCATCATATGCTCTGAATTATCAGATCAGAGTCAGACCTCACCTGGTCTACTGTGACAGGACAGGATTGATGACAGGGAGTTAATCTGGCTAAGAGACGCTGTGTACTGCACACCTCTCTGTGTGAAGAATCTATGAGATGAGATAGATTCAGACAGTTAATACTCACGCTGCCAAGTCACTGAGGGAGATTCACAATGACAGCTGCAGATAACAAGCTTTACCCAATCACCTGGTGAAAAAGAAAAAGTGATAGAGGAAGAGAGTAAATAGACAACTGCTGTCTTTGGAATTCTGCAGTCTATCAATGTGTGTGGTTTTGTGATCAGAATTTTTGTCTGTCCAACAGTAACCAGTACTGATTATTATTAGAGGGAAATAAACCAGAATATGCAGTACTGGATATCTACTTTGCCTCAAGCAGAACTCTGAATATCTTTTAAAGATTTCACACAACAGACTTTTTGTCCAGAATTTTGTCCAGCTCTCATAATATAAACCTTTACAGTTTTGGTTGCAATATGCATCCGGTAAACCAGTGTAGAAACATTGGGTGGAGTCTAACAGGACCTAAATCTGTCATAAGGAACAACAAGTTGTTGCAGAAAGAAACCTCAAGCTAAGTTCAGCCTGAGATTGACGTGGTGTCTTCTCTGCTTGGCCTGGGAGACCGGTAAGTCATTAACCTTAAACTCATTCAACAGTTAATTAACAAGAATGAACAGTGAATCAGCTAGGCACAGCTGGAGTTGGGTGAAATTTCTTTATTAAAGAAGGGCTGGGGTTTCTGTAGTTTAAACAGAGCATGGCACTAGCAGAGCCATGGTCATAGGTTTGTTTCCCAGGAAACGCTACACTTGGGATGTATAAGTGCATAAATGTAATTTAATGGAAGATGGGTCAGATAAGCCTTTTTGTGGCATCCAGTAGTTGATGAGTGTCCAATCCTGTCAGCATGAGTGTAGTTGTTGAATCTTAAAACAGAGGTATACTTTGGATCCAAAAAGAAAGGTAAACTGTTCAAAAGGAGGGCAGCATGGTAGCAAAAGTGTGCAACATAATGTGCTTATAATCGAAGTAGAAATTAAGAGAGACTGGCATATATTAGGATCATTTCAAAAGTGCTAGATTGAACGTCAATAGCAAGACACCACAAGCCTGGTTGAAAAGAATGGAAGAACATTACCTTATTGTTTTTCAAAGACTATCATTCATTGCTTAGGTACAGGGGTTGGACAATGAAACTGAAACACCTGGTTTTAGACCACAATCATTTCTTTGTATGGTGTAGGGCAGGGGTGCCCAATCCTGTTCCTGGAGATCTACCTACCTGCAGAGTTCAGATCAAACCCTGATCAAATGCACCTGTCTGTAATTATCAAGTGCTCCTGAAGATCTTAATTAGCTGCTTCAGGTCTGTTTGATCATGGTTGGAGCTGAACTTTGCAGGAAGGTAGATCTCCAGGAACAGGATTGGGCACCCCTGGTATAGGGTCTCATTCTGTGGCCAATACAGCATCAGTTTGTCTTGGGAATGACAGATACAAGTCCTTCACAGTGGCTAGAGGGATTTTGAGCCATTCCTCTTCCAGAACTCTGGCCAGGTCACTATGTAAAGCTGGTGGAGGAAAATGTTTTCTGACTTGCTCCTCGAAAATACACCAAAGTGGCTCAAAAATATTTAGATCTGGTGACTGTGCAGGCCATAGGAGATGTTCGACTTCACTTTTATGTTCGTCAAACCATTCTGTCGCAAGACTTGCTGTGTGTATTGGTGCATTATCATGCTGATACACGGCATCTCCTTCAGGGTACAGTGTTAGGTGCACATGGTCCTTTAGAATGGCTCGGTAGTCCTTGGCAGTGATTCGTCCATCAAGCACAGTAGGGAATGCCATAATATTGCAGCCTAAACCATCACTGATCCACCCCTGTGCTTCACTCTGGGCTGGGTGTTAAGCATCTTTGGGGCAGACATTACCCTGGATACCATAGCTCTCGATACACCACAAATACTTGCTGTCCTGGTCACAGATGAGCCAGCAAGATGCGTACCAACAATTTGTCCTCTTTTAAACTCTGATATTTTATGTACAGTTGTGCTATTGCTCTGCTAATTCAACCTTCACACTTTGCTCTTGCTGATGGAATGTAAATCAGTGAACATTGGCCACCAGACCACGTATATAGAGGCGTGAATCATCCAACACATTACGGTTTCATTGTCCAACCCCTGTATCCATATCATGCAAATTATATGCATAAACTTCAAAGAATATGTTGGGGTTTTGCTTTTAAAGGGTGCACATTCATCATAGGCAGAGGTATTTTTGAGCAGTATTACCCCAAATGCTTTGTTTTCCATTTGCATATAATTTTTTATATTCTGAAATTCTTTTTGAATTCACTGTGCTGTTTCTTTTTTCTGTTTTTTTTTTTTTTTTTTTTTTTAGCATTCAGAATCTTCAGTATTTTGCTGTTGAATTAGGAACTGTCATAAACTGCTTATATAAAGTTGTGCCAGTTAAATGCCATAAGCTTTTAAAAGGCCATAAAAGCAATGTAGGATTAATGCAGCCCTGATGTTTATGAAACATCCTAGAGACTAAATAGATGATCTGTGCCTGATTGCAGATTTAACACAGAGCCAGAAAAGTTCTTGAAAACAGCTTTGTCAATATATTTTTTCAGCTTGTGGCTTATGAGAACTATTTTCCAATGCAGAGCAATGGTCTGTGGCCTTCTGATGAGACAATAGAATGATTAGGAGAGGCCATGTTCCAAAAAACATTAATCAAGTGTATTGAAATTAACTTTCAATTGACTTTGCTTCCTGAAAGGAGGATCCCATGTTGACCATGTTGATAAATTGTGAGAGAGTGTAGTCTAGTATGCTATTCAGAAGGATCTTTGTCGATTAACCAGCCTGCCATTTGCATTCGATGTATGACAAAAGTGTATTAGACTTTTCAGAGAGGTGATGCATATTACCTGCGCATTTCTGCACATACTGTATATTTGCATATATATGCACATATCTGCTTTGTACTATATTCTTGATTTTCCATTATTGTGATATGGTGTTGAATTCTTGATAACTCATTTTAAGGTCTCTGTTAAGAGTAATCAACAGAGCCTGATATACATATTGTTTCAATTTGTAATGTTGTGATTCATTCTCAGAGCTAGTGGGTTTGGCTCCCTATGGAAAACATGAATGTGAACAACTTCTGGAGCCAAGGCCGCTGACAAAATGGGCTGTTGCGCTCAATTAGTGACCTGCAGATCCTCACCCAGTTTGTCCCCGTTCTTCTTTTCTCCATGTGACCTCAAAAATCTTAACTTTTTCTCTAACTTTTGTCATTTTTAAGCCACAACCACCCTCTGTCACTTTACTTAATTATTTTCTCGAGGACTGCCATGCAATGCCTCTATCTTTAATTACAATCACATATGAAGGCGGGGTGGGGGAGGATAAGGGAGAGGAAGTGAGAGAAGAGCTATATACTACTTTGATCTTTCCTTGCTTCTGCATTGCCTCGTCTGTTGGAAATAAAAAATAATAGATTAATGGTTGCTCAAAGCTATGCTTCTCTATACTATACAGTATACACTATAGAAAGGTCATGTTACTGGAAATTGGCCCATTAGTGTACTCCTCTGTTGTGATTTTTGTAAAGTTGCAATGCTGTGATGATTGTGTGATATCGTGGGAAGATGTGATATGTGACAATTGCTCTGTAAGATTGTGTGATATTAGAGTGTTGTTAATAGTTGATGCCTGGCATGTGATTTCTGTATGTGATTTTGGATATTATATTTGACTAATGCTGGTGTTCTGATTTTCTGTTGCTGGCATGTCAAAAGCGTGATGTTAAAATGTTATTGTCAGTTTGTATCAAAAGTGAAAACTGACTGGTCTGCGGCTATGCAGCCCCATACGCAACAAACCAAGATGCACTGTGTATTCTGACACCTTTCTATCAGAACCAGCATTAACTTCTTGAGCAATTTGAGCTACAGTAGCTCGTCTGTTGGATCGGACCACATGGGCCAGCCTTCGCTCCCCACGTGCATCAATGTGCCTTGGCCGTCCATGACCCTGTCGCCGGTTCACCACTGTTCCTTCCTTGGACTACTTTTGACAGATCCCGACCACTGCAGACCGGGAACACCCCACAAGAGCTGCAGTTTTGGAGATGCTCAGACCCAGCCTTCTAGCAATCACAATTTGGCCCTTGTCAAACTCGCTCAAATCTTCGTGCTTGCCCATTTTTCCTGCTTCTAACATGTCAACTTTGAGGACAAAATGTTCACTTGCTGCCTAATATATCCCACCCACTAACAGGTGCCGTGATGAAGAGATAATCAGTGTTATTCACTTCAACAGTCAGTGGTCATAATGTTATGCCTGATCAGTGTATGTCACAGTAGTGACTAGGGGTGGAACAATATGTTGTGTCACAATATATCGCGGATAGTGACAATATGTATTGTGTATAGTTTACCCAAAATGAAAATTACTGTGTAAGGAAAAAAAATCAAGTTTACAGAGTTTTAGTGTCAGTTCTACATTGAACTACTATATATAATGTTGAATATAATGTATAATAATGCAATGGGGTGATATTTATGGGCCCTGATAATGCCAAAGGCCTTGTGTTACCAGTAAAAAGTGGCCCACATTATTTTAAATCTAGTCTAGTCAATGACAGAGTGCAAGCATATTCATATTTTTCTGTATTTTCAGCTTCAGAATAATGAATATTTTTATTCTGTTATCAACATTGTCCTGTGCATTGGGTTACCAGCACCAAGTCCAAGCCTATACATTTCCACCCCCACTGTAATACCAAATTTAGCCTTTTAATCAACAGTTCATTTTTGTTAACCTTTTATCATATGTCTTGTAGTATCGCAATAATATCATATTGTGATATGTATCAAATTGTAACATGAGGCTATTGTTACACCCCTAGTAATGACACTACCTGTATGATGCTGAAATGTTGCTTGCATGATGCTGGGATGTGTTTATATAATATCATGGTTTTTGTGACGCTATTGTGTGATGATTATGTGATGGTATGATGTCACTGTATAGTGGTGTGATGTTATTTTTTGGCTTGTTGTGACTGTAATTGTAGGAATTTGGAATGGTTGTTTGTTGCTGGGATGTCAATTGAAAGATGCTGTGATTGTGTGATGTTGGAATGATGTGAATAAGCAATACTGCAATGTTATATGTTGTTGTGATTGTGTGACGCTTGAATGCTGGGGTTTTCCTGGGATGTTCTCACTGTGTGATGTTATTATGCTGTGATTGATGTTTTTGTTGATGTGTGGTGTGATTATGTTTTCTGATGTTGTGATGTATAATTGTCGGAATTTGGAATTTTGTGGTTTGTTGCTAGAAAATGTCATAAATGTAAGATGCTGTGATTGTAGAGTGAAGTGAATGAGCAATGCTACAATGTGATTATATGTTGTTGTGATTGGATGATGCTGGAATACTGGGGGTTTTCTTGGATGTTATGAGTGTGTGATGCTGGTATGTGATTATGTCAGTGGTTTTCAATCCTGGCCCTGGGGACCCACTGCTCTGCACATTTTGTATGTCTCTCTTATCTGACACACTCAGCTGAGTTCATGGAGCTCTCACCTAATGAGCTGATGATCTGAATCAGGTGTGTTAATTAAGAGAGACATACAAAATGCCAGAGCAGTGGGATTGAAATCCATTGGATTATGTTATGTTGAAATTGCATGGTATGATTCTATATTGCTGTGATTAGTTTTTCTGGTGACCATGTGATGATGACAGTTGATTGGATGGGTGCGGCTCTTGGCTTGCTGCACTGTTGTTCTCTAAAGTCCTGCATTTCAGTCTCGCTGTTTGATATCTAGCTCCCAACTGTTCTCTCGGCTGAGGGTGTGTGAAGGGATTCGTGTGAGTGTGCGCATGTGTGTGTGCATAACTGCCTGCTAAAGGAATGATGAAGGGGATCTGACCATATGTGCATGTTTGTATGGGTGTTATGTGTCTGTTCTGCTGTCTGTAGTAACATGATGTGTATGTAACACATCATAACCGTCAAGACAATAACAGCTGGTCTGTAGATGACCACAGATGGACAGAGAGCATGCACATCCCCCCAAACACACACACGCACACTCTCTTTCTCTCTCACACACTCACACACACACACACACACACACACACATACATATTGGCCTGTTTCCCTGGTGACTAGCAGGCAGGTGCAGCTCCTGCCAGTTTTAAACTTTTGCAGTGGAATTGCAGCAGAATTCCTTGTGGTTTTGTGCCAAAGTCACAGCCAGACGCTACTGGTCCTTCTTAAGTCCTGGATACACTGCACGATTTTAGCAATCCTATGAGATCATTACTTTATCACACTGTGCGACATGGATCTACTAAACCTGGATACGGCATGCATGTAGACTGTACGATGATGACACCTATTGAATCATAGGCTCTGATGCATGTTTCTATAGAAGAATAAAACGTCATCAGCATGTGCTAGTGGTAAACAAAACACCAGGTTGAATCACACTTTGGCAGTTGTAGAATTTATGTGTGCTGAAAATAAAAAGGAAGAAGGGAAAAGAGCTTGAGGTAAGCAGTTTTAAGTTTTAGCGCCATGTCGCTTTGATTTCATGTCACATTTTCATTGGCTGGTCAGTATACGTAGGTCGTAGCAGCAAACACACTGTGCATTGATCATGCTGAATTTCTGACACTGTCAGAAAACTATCGTGGGCTATCTTTGGTCACAAGACCGGGAAAACGGCTGTCTTTGAACCTCTCTCACTGTACAACATAGGACCACTGATTAAGAGCCATGATAACAGAAATCGCCACGATTGTTTCACGATGGCAATCTTTCGTTTGGGACAGCCAAAAATCGTGCAGTGTATCCCAGGCTTTAGAGAGCCATCTTAAGCCTCTAATTAAAACATAACCATAATAATTATCATCATAATTATCATTATCTCTCTGTCTCTCGTTAAAGGACTTAAAGTGGCCTGTGGATGACCTGCATGTGGGACACTGTGTATCCCAGTTTTTTTATATACCTTAGTCAGAGCAGACCACATATTTAGCTTGACATGAACTAAACAGGGGGTATATATATATATATATATATATATATATAAGCAATAATAATAATAATATATATGTAAGCAATAAGGTACGAGAGGCTGTGCTGTATCGTGAATAAGTCACGGCTGAAGGGCGTTGTTAGGCACGACGCTTCAGCCGTGACTTTTTCATGATATGGCACAGCCTCTCGTATACCTTATTGCTTTTATAAAACGCAATAATATATATATTTATAAAAAGCTTTTACCACACAATACAAATATTAAAGCCAAAAATATCATTGCAACTTTCATGAAGTAAACCTTAACTAAAAGCATTCCTTCTGCCAGAAAAAAATAGTCCCTGACAGTGAACAGCAACAGAAGTTACATTATTACGCCATTAGATGGCAGCAAAGACTGTCTTTATGAGTGTGTTGGTCAGTAGCGAAGACTTTTACATTGAAAAGAATGAATTGTTGTGAACACGGAACAAGACGCAACTGACAAATGCTTTGACTAGCGCTGTCAGTCACGGGAAAACCCCTTAAGTGTTAAAAGGACAAGATAATACATCAGACATTTTTAACAGATTTTTTTATTGCGAACATAGAACAAGTATAAGCATCAACAAGACAACATCATTTAAACAGAGGATCTTGTCATTACACTACAGAAGATAAAGTAGGTAGCAATGTACTTATGTCAAAGCATAATTTGTTTTTTCAGTCAAGAATTCAGATTTTTATTGCAATGCCACAGCTTGCATGTAAATCTGAAGGCACTAATGTTAATTATTCCATTCTTGCCAGCAGACTGCAGCAGAAAGGACAGTTGCTTGAGCATAATTTGCATACAGTTAAGCTTTGCCCTATGCTCCTTAATTGAGTCAGACCTTTATATTTCAAAACTGATTGTTAACGAAGCTTTCTTGAAAGGAAGGTGAGTGTGAGGGAGCTGCCACCAATCAATGGACTATAGCCATATTATCTGATTAAGTCAATAAACTTGTTTTTAACTAAATATATAATGTTTCTTGCATGTTTAATAAGCATATTAATGTAATCAGGCAGGACTGGGTAGCTGCAGGCTACCTGGAAGTGATAATGTACAACTCAGGCAGACTTGTAGACACTCCAGTAGATTAATGTCGTTATATATTACACTAAAAGTTCAGAACAAAAGGTTTTTCTAGGACAGTAATATGGGGCTAATATGGCTAGGATTTTCTCTCTGTCTGTATGTTGATCTATCATTTTATCATTCTATCTATCGTTCTATATGTATATCTGTCTATCTAGTATTGTTGTGGTGCTGTGGTAATGTCATCAATATCGTACACTTACATCACCTTTTTGGGCTCACAGGAGAAGTGACTGTAAGCAACATTGTACATTTTATGACCAAAAAAATGATTTTCAGGAAGGAAAGTTACAAATTTTATCAAGATTATTTTTTTGCCTAGCAATCATTGTATTGTAGATATAGTTATTTGACTTGTCATAACCTAAAATAGATTTTTCTCTAGTTTAATGTGATGCTTTCCATATATGCTAACTTTAAAACAACATGCTATAACAGTTAGCTAATTTATGGCTGTTTGGGGTGGGGATAGTTGTAACAGTTCATTAAAAATGTTACAAGCAACCCCTTATGATGATTCCAGTTATCAATCACATCCCCTGTTAAGACAAAATCATGTGAGTTTTTGTTGCATTGAGGGATTTATGTTGTAAATTTGTTTCCATCATAGTTTATGCGCATGTCTTATCAGATTTATATGAATTTTTAGAATTTATGCGCATCTCAACGTTTCTATTCAGCATTTTTATATGATTATTCCAAAATTCACATAAAATAGGTGGATGGCAACATAACTTGTGACTGAACTGTTATGTGACAATAATACACACATGAACACTCACACAAACACACAGCAATTGTTTTTGTGCTATATTTGACGACATCACGGAGCTGGTGGATGTTAGAGACCTTGCGCTCCTCCACCTTCCAGTTGAGGATGCCTCACAGATGCTCAATAGGGTTTAGGTACCCTCAGCTTCTTTAGCAAGGCAGTGGTCATCTTGGAGGTGTGTTTGGGGTCGTTATCATGTTGGAATACTGCCCTGCGGCCCAGTCTCCGAAGGGAGGGGATCATGCTCTGCTTCAGTATGTCACAGTACATGTTGGCATTCATGGTTCCCTCAATGAACTGTAGCTCCCCAGTGCCAGGCAGCACTCATGTAGCCCCAGACCATGACACTCCCACCACCATGCTTGACTGTAGGCAAGACACACTTGTCTTTGTACACATCACCTGGTTGCCGCCACACACGCTTGACACCAAATAAGTTTATCTTGGTCTCATCAGACCACAGGACATGATTCCAGTAATCCATGTCCTTAGTCTGCTTGTCTTCAGCAAACTGTTTGTGGGCTTTCTTGTGCATCATCTTTAGAAGAGGCTTCCTTCTGGGACGACAGCCATGCAGACCAATTTGATGCAGTGTGCGGCGTATGGTCTGAGCACTGACAGGCTGACCCCCCACCCCTTCAACCTCTGCAGCAATGCTGGCAGCACTCATATGTCTATTTCCCAAACACAACCTCTGGATATGACACTGAGCACGTGCACTCAACTTCTTTGGTCGACCATGGCGAGGCCTGTTCTGAGTGGAACCTGTCTTGTTAAACCGCTGTATGGTCTTGGCCACCATGCTGCAGCTCAGTTTCAGGGTCTTGGCAATCTTCTTATAGCCTACGCCATCTTTATGTAGAGCAACAATTCTTTTTTTCAGATCCTCAGAGAGTTCTTTGCCATGAGGTGCCATGTTGAACTTCCAGTGACCAGTATGAGAGAGTGAGAGCGATAACACCAAATTTAACACACCTGCTCCCCATTCACACCTGAGACCTTGTAACACTAATGAGTCACATGACACCGGGGAGAGAAAATGGCTAATTGGGCCCAATTTGGACATTTTTACTTAGGGGTGTACTCACTTTTGTGGCCAGCGGTTTAGACATTAATGGCTGTGTGTTGAGTTATTTTGAGGGGACAGCGAATTTACACTGTTATACAAGCTGTACACTCACTACTTTACATTGTAGCAAAGTGTCATTTCTTCAGTGTTGTCACGTGAAAAGATATAATAAAATATTTACAAAAATGTGAGGGGTGTACTCACTTCTGTGAGATACAGTATATAATATGCACACACACACACATGTTGGGTTTCCATGTTTTATTGGGATTTTTATGCTGTACATACTGTATATTCTATCCTCTAACCCTAACCCCAACCCTCACAGAAAACGTTCTGCATTTTTACATTATATATTTACAATATTATTTAGTATGATTTATAAGCTGTTTTACTCATGAGCACCAAAAACTGTCCCCACAAGGACAAGGATTTCGGATATTGCCATCTATGTGGGGACATTTTCGCCTATAATATAGCGTTTACCTGAACCACACGCAAGCACACACACACTACCAGTCAAAAGATTGGAATCATTAATATGTTTTTTTTTGAAAGAAGTTTCTTATGCTCACCAATACATTTTCCACAAAAATATTAAGCATTAAAAACTGGTTTTAACATGGGTAATAATGTTTCTTGAGCACCAAATCAGCATATTCAAATGATTTCTGAAGGATCATGTGACACTGAAGACTGCAAGTCATTGCTGCTGAAAATTCAGCTTTGCCAAATCTAGTTTGTATTATTCTAATTTGAAAGCTGCTGTGGATAGAAGTGTCTGCTAAATTAATACATGTAAATATATCATACCATACTATCATTTCATATACTTCAAAGAATATTTATGTAAAAACATGGTATTACCACAGTACATGTCCAAAAATGTCTTGGAAATTGTGATACTAATGAGCAAAACCTTTAGTTGCAATACGTTTTGTGTAGCCACTTAATTTCTGAACTACTTCTGTTTATCTAAAACGCACCTTCTGCCACATAAGTGGAAACAAACCAATAAATAAATAAATAAATAGCTTAACTTGCTGATTATGCACCTTAAGTAACTGATAAATAACAGTTACTCAATTTGCTGATTAATGATATGCTTGTTAATTTGGAACGGCTGTGTAGAAGAGGCCGGTGGTCTGAATTACAGAGGAGCTGCTGGGTAAAGACACATTACTTCAGCTCTCCCTTAAGTACTCTTACTCTTTCTTGCTCACTCTCTCTCTCACTCTCTTCTTTTCAGGTCTGGTGAGATTGGTGTCTGACAACTAGGTGTACAAGGAAAGACTGGCTTCCCCTTGAGCTAATGCCGCTAAAAGCCCTGAAAGGCAAGTGGCATCGGCTCTTAGCTTCTGCGTGGAGTAAAAGCACAAATAAAGCATGTCACTGAGGATCAGCTTGGTGCAGGTATATTTCTATTTTCTGTCTTAGTGTTGAACTTCAATAAAATACATGAAAACTTTAAGCAGCACCTGTGAAGAAAATTGGTCTATAGCTTTTTCTTCACCTTTTACTTTTTGATTATTATTATTATTTATTTTTTATGGAATATTGCAGTGTTTATTTTGAATGATTTACCTGTGTGTAAACAATCCAATCAATTCCTCATGGACAAAATCAAGTCCCGCTCTATATTTTTTCTTGTTAACAAAGCCTTTCACTCAAAAATATATGTCACAATAGAGAAGAAAAGGCTGTTGCAGTTTCCGTTTCATGCCAAATATGGCCTACAGTACGTCGCACACCTGTGAACAAAACTGTGGCTCAAAAAACAAAACAAAAAAAAACATTACTGATATAAACATTTAAATATTTTACCCAGTATGTTTAGAATTTGTTCAGGAACTGAAAACTGCTATTATAAGTAACACTACCACAGTAGCTTTAGTCGATCAGCAGCAATCACGTTCTTTCTATTGTTTTGGAGAAAATGCAAGCATTTCCCAGTCCCATCTGTTTTAGCAGACGTCTTAACAAACCCAATCAGCATTTTCTGTAATGCAATTCACATTAGGCAGGAAAACTAATTAAATTCTGCAAAGACAGCCAGTTCTTGTTTCGCATATGAGAACAAATGACATACATGTCTTAAGCTACAGTAAGGAGAAGACATACAAGACATACAAAAATATCCATATTTAACTAGTTATAAAGTAAAATATCTAGCTTCCACCAGACCATCTTCAGTATTTAACTTACGAAGAACGTGTAAATCTCTCGCAGATTTACACGCTACGTCCTACACCTTCCCTATTCAAATGATGAAAAAAGCGTAACTGACACGACATCAGTTACACTTTTTTCTTAAATTGAATATGGAAGGCGCTTTGGCAGAAGCTATTTTACTTTATAACTTGTTAAATATGGATATTTTTCTTACACAAATGCATCGCTTCGCTTCCTTGAGCCGTGTGGAGTACGTTTATGATGGATGGATGCACTTTCTTGAGCTTCATTCTCATTGGTCCCGTTCACTGCCATTATAAAGCTTGGATGCGTCAGGATATTTATTGATATAACTCCAATTGTGTTCATCAGAAACAAGAAAGTCATATACACCTAGGATGGCTTGAGGGTGAGTAAAGCTTGGGGTAATTTCATTTTAAAGTGAACTAAACCTTTAAAAAAAGAGATTTGGGGTGGATTCACAGGAGTGTGGCAAGCGGACGTTTATATACCCTCAAGCTGCAATGTGATTGACAGGATTGGATGAATACATATCTCCTGTTCTTTCATTTCGAACTCCCTTATTTGTAGGTAGAAGACTATGTTGGCTTTGAAGTAGGTAAAACTGAAATAAACATGAAAGAATGCGTGGGGGAAAAACAGGTGAATCTACACGATTTCTGAGATTTTTTATTTATTTTTGAAAGCATCATGGGAACCATCGTATCAGTTTAACATTTCAAGTCAACTCACGGCCAACTCTCTCAAACAGCACGCATGCATTAGGATGTTATTGAGTGAATTCTCCTGAGTTTTTCTATCTTTATTCTTTAAATTATTTATTATTTTATTTTGAAGATGCCATGTAACCGAGGCTGCATGGGTTGCTTTGAGAGGATTAAACTCCAACACCTCCAGGCGAGGTTTGCTCATCTTACAATTTGTGTGAGTGTTTGCAGCTTCCATTCTACAGTCAGACTGGCTGAACAAATCTGAGTTAACACAAACAGGGCACGATGTTTTCCACAACAGGATCTTTTTAATGATTTTTTAGGATTCATATAGCAGAAACCTCTTCACCTGCTCTTGACTTATGACTTATTTGATTAGTCTAGCAGAACAGCTGTTACCTATGAGCACTATGTTTGTTGATACTATCTTGACAGCAGTGTGAGGTGTAAGAAACCTTACGAGACAGTAAAATGTGTCTGTGCCAGCTCACAGTTCCCACCCTAGCTGCTCTGTAAATAAAAGAGGCGTGCATTGAATACGGTTAACCAAGATAAATTCAAATGCTAGTATAATACATCCGTGGAAATGAAATTTAATTTGGTGGCCCACTTTACTGTGTCTAATCAGGTGAAAGCATTCTCTCTCTCACACACATAGGCAATGTTCAAAATTAAATATTAGCATACTGCATATACTACATTTCACATAGTAGTATGTATGTGGCATCTAGTGTTCATCTAGGAAATGAGACATGCTTATTCTGCATTTTTAATCCTATTTAAAAAAAAAAATTAACTTTTGACATTCTAATTCTAATCAGATCACTCTTATAATCACTTTTGGTTCACTGAAATGGAATTGCATTATGGGATACAATGTTCTGTACAGTGTGCTTTCGCTGAACACTGCACATTGAGGCAAATATAGTAAGTCGTCTCATCTCTGTATCTATTAATACAGAAAAAAATGCATGTATGCAGCAGTATTCATACTGTATAGTATAAAAATGTATGCATTGTATATTGGTATGCTATAGCTGACGTTGCCATTCTTTTTCCTTCTCTGTTTTTTTTTTTCTTTCTGTCTCTCCATCTGTTCAGCTGCAACTTACTGGATTCATTATTTAGATTGAATCACTGGTCAGGCAGCTCCCATGGCAAGCATTCAACATAGCATGGTGTTAGAATTGCCCGTTGCTTTGTGCACGTGTCTGGTCTGCTCATGTGTAAATGAGTGTGCTCAATACTGTTTATATAAAAAGGTTAGTTCACCCGTAAGTGAAAATTCTGTTATAATTTACTCACTGTGAAACACAAATGTTGAATAATGTCTTTACAAGCAATGTATTTTCTTTTTATATGAATAAGGACTGAATATGTCAAGCTTCAAAAGGATGACAGATCACCATAAAGATGTGGTCACATTTACTGTTGTTGTGTGAATTTTCACAGACAGAATCCAGTCATTTCAATGGAAACCCATGCGATTGAGATGCAGAGTTTGCAACGGGTTCAAGTTGGTCGCGTGGATTCACCTCATTGACCTACAAAAAGCTGCCTGGTTTGAAAATGACTTCTGTGTGAGCTGTGCTTCATACATCATTACGACATTGACTATAGACAATTGACCGAAATGTGATTGCCAGTGTTGGGGGTAACGCATTACAAGTAACGTGAGTTATGTAATCATATTTCTTTTTTCAAGTAACTAGTAAAGTAAATCATTACTATTAAATTTACACAAAATATCTGAGTTACTTTTTCAAATAAGTAACTCAAGTTTGTTTTCCCATTTATTGTCTCTCCTGTCCCCAAGTTGAGAGAAATCAGGAATAAGCAGCACAGCTGAAAGGTTTGTTTGAGCTGCGCCCTCTATTGTACAGGCGTGAATTTGCATTTCCTTCAGCCTGACCCCTTTTTTACACTGCATGCATTTACATGTTACGGCTCCGACACGGCCACCGGAGTCGATCCTGGCAACTCTAGTCAATGCTTGTGTTTACACTGGCCGCGCCACGGCACGTTTCAGAAGCGTCCCAGAAGTAGGGCATAGCAATAAACAACTGGACAAAATATAACCATTTAGCTATTAAAAACACAAAAAAACAAGTAAAACAACGTTGGACAGGCAAATCTCGTGGTCTTGTGAATCCAGCCGCTTCGCTTCTGAAATGATCCTGGTGTGAGTTGACACCGCATAGAGGATTTTTCTCGATTTTTTTTTGTGTTCTAACATGGGTAAGTTAAATGTTTGTTTTACGCATCCGTAACGCGCTGCAGACGCGTGCAGTGTAAACAAGGCTTAAAGGTGCAATATGTAAGAATTTTGCAGTAAAATATCCAAAAACCACTAGGCCAGTGTTATATATTTTGTTCACTTGAGTACTTACAATATCCCAAATGTTTCCAGCTATTTGTAAATCTTGAAAAAATTGCAGTTTTAACCAAGGCTCCGGGATGTGTGAGGAGTCGCCTGTCAATTGCGTCATACCCGCATTACCCTCGGATTACGGTTTTATTTTGTAGAAACCATGGAAACACCAAAGACACTTTAATATATTACGTTTTAATAGACAAGGGAACAACTGTTTTGATATATTCATAGACAGAAAACTATTTATTGTTATGTAGCTCAACACGTTTAGTCTTAATGTTTAAATCTAATTTTCTTGATTTTTTTGAGTACCATGCTTTACCATGCCTCAGAGAAAAACACTATTTTGTTAAGTAGCTAACATAGCATAATCATATGCAGCTTTATTTTTAGTAACAGTAATACAGCATTATATGATATTCTAAAGTCAATTTAACTTACTGCAGTGTGTAACAATGTCTCATAGCAGGCACCAAGCAAACGCACAGAGTAACGTTATAACATCTAATATGATAAACAGAGCTGTGTTACCTCATACACATGAACGGAGAAGCGGAAGCAGTGCCGGCAACTGCGGCATAATAAAAGGAACGCAAAAGTAATGTAACACATTACTTTCCTTAAAAAGTAACTGAGTAACTCAATTAGTTACTTTTTGGGGGGAGTAATGCAATATTGTAATGCATTACTTTTAAAACTTTAACCAACTGGTGAGTGCAACTTTAAAGTATCGTAAAGGTGGTCCATGTGACTCGGGCCCAATTCCAGGTCTTCTGAAGCTATATAAAATAACACAATTGATTGTCTACTGCAACGCAAATGTACTTTAAAGATATTTTAAACAAAAGTTTAAAATGACAATTATTGATAAAATGAAGTAATATGACAATTAATCTGCTTATTTTGTCGATGTACTGCTGTTAGATGACGGAAAATGCTCGAGCAACCTACGATTTAGTAGCCTATAACCTCAGATTAATGTAACTTTGCGAGCATATTAAGTGCATCCTGGCTGACTCACTATTATTTATTTTGCTTTTGTGGTTACAGAAACGTTTGAAAATGCTTCTCGGAAGACTTAAGTATTCCTTCATGGTAAACATAAGTAAGAGGGTATAGAAGCTCAGGAGACAGTGCCAAGTTAATGCAAGAAAATAAAAACACAGGTTCAAAGAACGAACTGGCAAGAGACACAACGAGAGAACTCAAAATAGAGGAAGGCAAGTCTTGCAGAACAATAATGATATATAAATTAATATTGTAGGCTATATTGTTGTGTCCGTCTTGATTGTTTCTATTTTATAAAGGTCTGTTTTTTCTCATAGCACAAGCTCTACGATCATTTACAAGTAGCCTAAGATGATGCAAGTACTAAAAAAAAGTTCATGTATTTATTAATTTGTTAATGACCCACTGATTGTATTAGCCTATTCCTTGGAAATATGACATTTACACTCGGGCGTAACATTGCAAACCATTTTACTTATACAAACTCTACGAGTTGTAATTCAATTGGCCAATCTCCGTGAAAACATTAGAATGTAATCCAACAGCTATCCTCATCATCTATCATATTCCAGCCTTTCATCCCCTCACACAGTCTGTTGAATATTTATGAGTTTGCCGACGTCACCAGAGCGCTGAGCAGCGCGTGAAAAGCGGGATGTGAGGGAGGGAGCATGCGGGGAGCGCGAGAGAAGAACGCTGCCATGCAAACCGTCGCTTGACAGCGTCCTTTTTACTTCCACCTGCGTTCGTTGCATAAGGATTGTGGATTTCATCTGCCCGCTCATTGAAATCGTGTCTTATTTCGATGCCCGAGCGCGATGCATCTTTGCTTAACAGATAGACGGAGTCGCGTGAAGGATGCTGCACACGGAGGATCGTTGTTTGACATGCACTGACATTTAAAATGAGCCATCTGAACCGTGCACATCTCATGCATTTTGACTCATGAGTGCACAGCGTGATTAAACGCGTGCTTTTAATCTCCGTAGGCTGCTCTGACACATTTCTAAACGTTTGTAATGGGGGTCAGCAGAAGAACCCGAGGCGGTGGGATTTGATTGCAACCTCTATTGCGTGTTTTACTTATATATCACATATACTTGCATCATCATATACGCGCGTTGATCAGCTGTTAAGCTTGTGAAACTGCGGAGCGCGCGGGTTGTGTGTGGTGCTGAAAGGACAGCTCCCACCACAGCGGATCATATGGATCAATATTAGGGGTCTGACAGTGTCGCTCTCGGGCTTTTAATGGCTGTGGCACGCAAGATCAAAACTCTGCTGACGGTCAACATTCTGGTGTTCGTCGGGATCATCTTGTTCTCGGTCTACTGCAGGATCCAGGACCGATCCGAAGAGCTCGTGCAGCTCGGGAGGCTGTCGGATCAGAGACTGCGAGGCAGGAATGCCAAAGTTACGAACTCCATGGACAGACAGTCCATTCTCAAAAGGCTCGAGCGACTAGAAGATGTGGTCTATAACCAGTTAAATGGTATGTGAGCTTTAATCATCTTTGACTTGCATTAATAAGTCATTTACAACAATTATATAATGCATAATAAATCAGTGCTTTATGGACATTTAGATGTGATTTAATCTAGATTTACACTTTGGGTTTTATTGTGAAATTTACTGAGATTGTCAAAGGCTTTATCACATGACAATTAACATAGACATGTTTATGATGCAATAAACATGCCAGGAAGATCAAGACAGGATTAGGTGCACATAACCCTAATTTAACCTATCAAAATATATCAATCACAGTGTTAGCACACTCTTAACTGATTAAATGTAATGATCTATTAAGGATATAATCCTTAATAGATCATAATGATTTCATAATGTCATTGCTGAAATATAAATTGCTAAAATAAGAGAAAGGACAGTGTTACCTGATTGTAACAGTAATACATTTTGTCCTGTTTCATGTTGAGTGTTGTTCTGAAAGTTTTCTTGCTTCTCTGTTATATTATGACAGTTTCTCAGAGTATGTTGTGTCTTTCAATATGTGTTTTATTCTTTAAGGCCATTTAATTACTATTTAATTCAAATGCAATTCTATATACTCGTCTAAATCTGGAATGCAAAACTGACCTCTCTTGTACTTGAAGTTGTACACGTTATGTGATAAATAGTTAATTTTTACCAATAGGCTGTTTATTTATGTATTTATTTTGACAGCAAAAACAATTCAAGAATTTGAAGCAATGAATCAGAATTGTTCTAAATTTGCCAATCATGGTTAGGGAAAAATTGGCGTATTCACAGAAATTCATGTCCGTATAAAATCTGCAGATTTCCACTGAATTAGACGCTGCGTAAATTATAAAACTCAACATATTAGCTTTCCCCTTCATGTATTTTTGGCTAAATTGATTATGCTTTTAGTTACCAATAAGAATGTGGAACTCTCAAATTTGTATTAGTAGATTTGACCATTTTTAAGTCCATTTCACATAAATCCCACAGGTCAGTGCAGAAAAAAAGTCTAAAGATTCTCTGTAAGCCTGTAAAAAGAAATTGTCCTTCTGCGATCTTGCTTCCCATGCGCTCGTATCTGTTCTTGCCATAACCACACTTGTGCTCCCACTTCTGAGTTCTTTTCTTAGAATATTAGAGCCCATTTCCTCAATCATTATGTTTCTAGACCATAGAGCATTTTCCTCCAGAAAACATATGAAGGTCATAGTTCACGTGATGTGCTATCCTTCCTTTAAATGTCTGTTAAAAGACCTATCACTCCCTGCTTTTCTTAGCGCATCTATTTGATCTGATTGTTATTCCGTAAGACCGGCACCATTTGTGTGTGAAGGGGGTCACTCTGTCAGTTTGAATTATCCTTCTCACATTTGGAGGAAAGCCAAGAGGCACTGCTTTACAAAAAAAAGCCCTCTAATGTACCCTACTGATTGAAAGGGCTTTCATTCTGCACAAGTGCCACCACATATTTCCCCCGGAGGCTTTTCCACTCTGTAGAATTCACCAGTCTGTCACAAATCTTCTTGATGTTGGGGGCGTTATACATTTTATTTCGACACATTTTTATCTGATGTGCATAAAACTTGCGAGATTGCATTCACCGACTGTATGTGATATTGAGACTGGAATTGGTTTTCCCTTGAGGTTTTCACATTTCTGTTGCCGTATTTGCTTCCAATGGTGATTTGAGGTAATTGTCCATTTTTCAGTTGTTTATTGTCCTGACAATGAGACCCAAAGGATAATGCCAAGGTCCGATTTCATTTCTAGGACACAGTGAGTTTTACAAGAAAGCAGTAATTGTCTGGCTGTTGATGGCGCCCTTATCCCTTGAAACATCTTAGCAAATATGCTGTAAATGTTTGTATGAGCATTACTTTGATGAATAATTTCACAGAAAACATTTGAAAACATAATCACAGACAGTGCTTCTGGTTTGAGATGGACAGATGTATCATCAGTTACAACCCCCAACATTCATTAGATGATAATCATAGTACACAGCATGATCATGCACCTGTTTTTTGAAGGGGCACCGGTGGTGGGTCTGGCAAAATTGCCATTGAACTTGACAGCCAGTGATCATCATGCATTGTGTTGCATGTAGTTTGTGCAAGAAGGTGTGATCTGACTAAATGGACCACATTGGTGAACATTGGTATTAATTTCTCTCTGATTTTAGGGATAAGTTATGGGTAGGGTTAGGTTTAGGGGTAGTTTTAGGACTATGTTTTCGGACAAGAATGTTCCAGGATTAGCAAAATGTTGAAAACATAGTCCTAACCCCTGTAGTCAATAATTTTATCCCTTAAAACTCATCTTAAAACTCACGAAAATTACATATTTAAACGTTTTTTTGCTGTGAAAAAAAATTCTTTATGCCTTAAAATAACTCTACACCTTTGCCTCATTTAGTGAAATATAGTTCATCATAACATTGTAATATACATCATACACCCGCCATATTGCTAAATATACACAATTTTTCATATCAACAGAAAAATATACAGAGATAACCTGGCTTCTCTCGAGGCTCCCCTGCTAGTCCGCTGTTAATGATATGCTAAAGCCCGCCGACACGTTGGCGTGATTGGTTACAAGGTAGTTTGTGACATCACAGACACCAGCAATTTTTTTTCACTGCAGTTTTAAGGAGAAAATACTCAGCAGTGGTGCTGACATATGAATTTGTACATAGTTAGTCTTAAAGCATATTACAAACACCACATAGACAAATAAACAACATTAAAAACTTGATTTTCACCACAGGGGGTCTTTAAGTCATATAGTGACATTCCTCATTGTTTGCTATAAACGGCATGATGATTTTTCTGTAGGATTGCTTTACTCAACTTAATCTAACCTTGAGGGATAGTTGTGAAGCTAAAATGTGAGAGGGAGGTGGAAATGTCACTTTAAAACCTGAATAATTTGGCAGTTACTTAAATAATGCATGTAAATCAGTTAACTTGAGTCACAAGAGTCAAATTAATTTACATTGTACACAAGCTACACAGTACAATAAACTACGACAGCATAGATTAATTTAATTAGTGCAGGAAGTGTAATGGCAATTACTTTTTGGACAAAACCAGGATGCAAAGAGCCATTCAGGGATAGACGTAGGTCCTCTCCGACACAGTTGTTTAGAATGCTGGATTATTGTGAAAAGACCCTTTATCTGACTGCTATAAAAATGCAGAGCTATGAGAATGTGCAATTAGTCCCTTGATTAGGCAGCAGATCTACCGTGAGCATTACCGCTAAAGTGTGCTTAATTTCTACAGCTGTAGATCAGTTTACCTCCGCAAACACTGATGCGGTAGACTGAACCGATTTCTACCTGGGAACTGATAAATACAGAGAAGACTGCACCATTCAAAAGTTTAGGTCAGCGCGAATTATTATTATTATTATTTTTAATGTTTTTAGTAAGTAAATAAGTATTTTATGCTCACCAAGGCTGCATTTGTTTGATCAAAAATACAATAAAAATAGTAATATTGTGAAATATTATTACAATGTAAAAATGTTTTCATAAAATATAATTTATTCCAGTGAAGACAAAGCTGAATTTTTAGCAGCCATTACTCTATTCTTCAGAGTCGCATGATCCTTTAGAAATCATTCTATGGTGCTCAAGAAACATTTCTTTTTATTATGATCAATGTTGAAAACTTTTAAGCTGCTTAATAATTTTGTGGAAACTGATACTTTTTTTCAGGATGTTTAAAAGAACAGATATAGGTATCTTTTGTAACAATGCAAAAGTTGTTACTGTCACTTTTGATCAATTTGAGTATTAAAAAAAAAATCTTACCGACCCAAAATTTTTGAATGGTAGTGTACATTGAGTGGTGTACAGTACCTTGGTGTCCTTACCAGCAGTGTTGGAGATATTTGGGGCAATTTTGCCCTCTTTTAAAATATTTTGTATGTAATATTCCTTTTTATGTGCTGATATATTTTTAATTAATATTTCTAGATATATGTTATTTAAAAACAGGGATTTGATGCCAAGGACCCCCAAATATGAGGATCCCCTTTGTGAAGGACCCCCTTTCATAAAATATAAGCTCGGAAGCCTGAACATGCAGGTGTGATGTGCGAGAACCAATGAGGGCTGTTTGAGTTTTGAGTTTGAGTTTCCATGTAGCATATTTGATGCATACTTTTGTGACGAATCACTTGAAAGCAATTTATTTACTATTTATTTTTATCTGCCATCAGACTATCTGAGACGTTGTTGTCATAACGCATTGCTATGGCATTCTGACACCGCAAGCTTTATGCTTTCTAACCTTAAATCCCTATTTTTTTCTTTTTGTTGCAATTATTCTACATATTGTACATATAAAATACAAGAAGTTTATATCAGTAGTCCCAAATTCATAATTGTGACCACACAGTCTGTTTACAATGCCTACCATTGTAACATATGTTTACATTTGCTAATGTCTAGGTACACCTATTCAACTGCTTGTTAACGCAAATATCTTATCAGCCAGCCACATGGCAGCAACTCAGTGCATTTAGACATGTACACATGGTCAAGACAATCTGCTGAAGCTCAAACTGAGCATCAGAATGGGGAAGAAAGATGATTGAAGTGACTTTGATGTGGCATGGTTGTTGGTGCCAGATGGGCTGGTCTAAGCATTTCAGAAACTGCTGATCTACTCGGATTTTCATGCACAACCTTCTCTAGGGTTTATGGAGAATGGTCTGAAAAAGAGGAAATATCTAGTGAGTGGCAGTTCTGTGAGCGAAATGCCTAGTTGATGTCAGAGGTCAGAGGAGAATGCCCAGACTGGTTCAAGCTGACAGAAAGGCAACAGTAACTCAAATAATCACTCGATACAACTGAGGTCTGCAGAAGAGCGTCTCTGACCGCACAACACATCAATCCTTGAAGCAGATGAGCTATAGCAGCAGAAGAACACACCCCTGTCAGCTAAGAACAGAAAACTGAGGCTACAGTTTGCACAGGCTCACCAAAATTGGACAATAGAAGATTGGAAAAACATTGCCTGATCTGATGAGTCTCGGTTTCTGCTGTGACATTCAGATGGTACGGTCAGAATTTGGCGTAAACAACTTGAAAGCAAGGATCCATCCTGCCTTGTATCAATGGTTCAGGCTGCTGCTGGTGGTGTAATGGTGTAGGGAATTTTCTTGGCACACTTTGGGCTCCTTATTACCAGCTGAACATCGTTTAGACTCCACAGCCTACCTGAGTATTGTTGCTGACCATGTCCATTCCTTTATGACCACAGTGTACCTATTTTCTGATGACTACTTCCGGCAAAATAATGTGCCATGTCACAAAGCTCAAATCATCTCAAACTAGTTTCTTGAACATGACAATGAGTTCACTACACTCAAATGGCCCTCACAGATCTCAATCCAATAGAGCACCTTTGGGATGTGGTGGAATGGGAGATTCGCATCATGGATGTGCAGCGACAAATCTGCAGCAATTGCGTGATGCTATCATGTCAATATGGACCAAAATCTCTGAGGAATGTTTCTAGCACATTGATGAATCTTTGCCACAAAGAATTGGGGTTCAATCCGGTAATAGCAAGGTGTTCCTAATATAGTCGCCGGTGAGTGTGTGTGTGTGTATGTGTGTGTGTGTGTGTATATATATAATATATATACACTATATTGCCAAAAGTTTTGGGACACCTGCCTTTACGTGCACATGAACTTTAATGACATCCCATTCTTAATCCGTAGGGTTTAATATGGAGTTGGCCCACCCTTTGCAGCTATAACAGCCTCAAATCTTCTGGGAAGGCTTTTCACAAGGTTTAGGACTGTGTTTATGGGAATTTTTGACCATTCTTCTAGAAGCGCATTTGTGAGGTCAGGCACTGATGTTGGCGAGAAGGCCTGGCTCGCAGTCTCCGCTCTAATTCATCCCAAAGGTGTTCTATCGGGTTGAGGTCAGGACTCTGTGCAGGCCAGTCAAGTTCCTCCACACTAAACTCGCTCATCCATGTCTTTATGGACCTTGCTTTGTGCACTGGTGCGCAGTCATGTTGGAACAGGAAGGGGCCATCCCCAAACTGTTCTTTTGGCAATATAGGCTGCATTTACATTGCAAGTCTTAATGCACAGATCCAATCTTTTGACCATATCCGATTTTTTGGCCAGTGTGTTTACATTCACTTTAGACGCGACTGGTATCCGATATCTATTTTTATATTACTACTTCCCGCCTAAAATGATTGTCATTGATAGTTTTTATATGCACATGTTAGACCCACAGGTTTTGAAAGGCCATGCTATTAAAATTATTTATAAATTTCACGTCGGATGGCCATGATTACCTGCCAGAATGGATAAGTTAAAAGCTGTCAGTGTCATGGATGTTTTGCAGCGCGAAATCTGACTGAATGGATATAGACCTGAAAATAAAGGTAATTTTCATTTGTTATTTTATCTATGATCGTTAGATCTATAATTCTGAAGTGAAATAAAGTAGCGGGTAAGATTACATTTATTCGAATGAATTCGAATATGAATGATAACGAGAGCGAGGGAGGGAGAGAGCGTGCGCACGAGAGAGGGTAGCATACCCAGTGAAGCTTTTAGTTTATTAAGAAAAACAAACAAACAAAAAAACACGGTGGGCTCTTTTAAATTAACCGGGCAAAGGTTGAAATTCAGCTGCTGAATGTGTGTGTGTGTGTGTGTGTGTGTGTGCGCCCAGCGCGCGCAATTTCTTTCTAGGAAAAAATATAGACATATAAAGTTCCCACCTCAATAATAAAGCTGCAAATTTTTAGTGCGACTGCATACAGGCACGTCTGCTTCATAATATATACATAAAAGCTACCTTTTAGTGAGCAAACGTGCCACCCTCACAGTGTGATGGCTTGGAATTCCAAGAGGAATCGGATATGCGTGTTTAGACGTAGGTCGTATGTCCATAGATCGGATATGTATCTGATTTAAAACCACATTTGGAAGTGGCTCAGATCAGATGCGAAAAAATCAGATCTCGTGCAGATTTTTGTGTTTACACGTGTGCAACTAATTCCGATCTGTGTCAGATGTGAGCAAAAAATGCGCCAGTGTAAACGCAGCCAACGTGTATATATACATCCCGCTTCACAGTAGAACACATTTGGCACTTAGAAGCAGCTTCTATGTAGTGTTAAATGGCAAGCTTAATCATTATATATTTGGCTTATCACACCGTGTGGGAGCCCCCTATAGGGTTGAGGCTGTGTAGGTGTTCCGTATGCCATACATCTATAAAAAGTATGACCGCCCCAACATTGTTCTGATATAGAGTGTAGGTACTATGGATAATGTAATTTCCCTGGCACTAGTAATTTAGAGTTAAAATTAAATTCAATGGAAGAAATTAGAATATTAATAAACTAACTTCTTGCTAATCTCAGTATAGTTAAGATTATAGATTTGATTTAAATCTTTTTTTAAAAAAGTTTTTATAATTTATTTCATAATTTATATGACCTTCTGGGTATAAATCAGCCTTTTGAGTAGGCACCACCATCGATGCTTTATGACCCAGCACATTTTACTGTCTAATGCATTCACAGTGGACTCTAAGGGGACTGTCCAATCCTGCCATTCATGTCCCCTTAACCACATTTTCTTCATGAATATTTATGCTGCACTAGCAACAGTTTTGACATGAATTCATATATTCATTCAGCCCCTAAATCACCTCAAAAAGAAGTATCTCTTGTCCTGGAATCCATAAAAGGGCCAGTAAGACCTTTTTTTTTTTTTCTTTTCA
Source organism: Ctenopharyngodon idella (assembly GCF_019924925.1). NCBI lineage: Eukaryota > Metazoa > Chordata > Actinopteri > Cypriniformes > Xenocyprididae > Ctenopharyngodon > Ctenopharyngodon idella. The sequence continues at coordinate 35,144,849 of NC_067224.1, forward strand.
AATCTTGTTACATAATTTAAAGCAATTCTGAGTAAAAGTGTATCAGGCCTGAATGCTGTCAGAGCACTTTACAAGAAAGCAGGAGATAAACTTGACTGGTAGTAACACAAATGGATGGCTGAAAGACCTCCACAAACACAGTGGATTAAACCATATTGGTTTGAGCCAGTGGCTGAAAGGGTCACGGTTGTTGATGTTATTTAAAGGACATAGTTGTATGTTCATAAACAACATGGTCTGTAACAGTAGGTTTTTATAGCATCTTTTTAAAGACTGGTCTAGTAATTGTATTATAATTAAATTGATATGATTGAAATGTTTAATTTTGTTGTCTAGAATTTATATATTTTATTATATTATATTTTATAATTATTTTATTATATATTTTCAATGTTATAAAATATGTTGTATTTATCATAATATTGCATATTATATTATTGCAGATATTATATTATCGCATATATATAATGTAATTCACTTCTTTCAGTTGGTTCTCTCTGGGTTCAGACTACACTATATCAGCCCTATTTTGGCACGATCCATTGACGTAGGGTGTCGTGGTGATTCGTAAAATGTCAATGGGCGTCAGGACGCAAGAATCAATTGTTTTGATCTGATTGTGGACGACCACTTATTACTCTTCACAACGCCCCATCAGAAATTTTTTCAGTGTTCCATGACGGGTTCCGTCACATCGGTGACTGGCCAATAGGAGCACATAAGCTCTTCCACAGCTCTTCCATAAGCTCTTCTACACAGCTTTCAAACATGGTGAAACAGAAGAGAGGTGATGGTATTGTTGCTGCTAGGTTATGCAAGGTTCGTGGAGCTATGGCAACAATACTCCTGCCTTTATGTTTCCTCGAGGGAGTACCACAACAGAGTGAAATAAGATAAAAGCTGGCGAACGATAACGGAGGCGCTTCAGTAACCCAGTGAGTATTGAAACATCACAGTAGTTATTGGCTATGTCCGAAATCGCCCCTTATACCCTTAAATAGGGTACTATTTGAGGATACAGCCATTTGTAGTGGTGTCCGAAACTATAGTGGACGTTATCAAGTGCACTCATTCAATCCCATAATGCACTGCAATAACGAGTGTACAACTGATGTATACTCAACGACTAGAGAATACCCATAAGGCACTGTGACGGTCATGCCAAATGAATTCTTGCGTCTCGCCAGAAGATGGCACCCGCAGCTGAATCATCCATCATTTTTTTAAACCGCTGGTCCAATGTGGGTACAGCGTAATATCTTACAGGTAGCCTATAAATTCCTTTTTAATTGATTAATAAATTGTTTAATTAAGGTTTATATATGCTAGTTTCCATGACAGAGTTCAAGATAAATCTTTTCATTACTACTGGAGCTGCCAGTTTGCTGTTTCAAATGATTATTAAACGGCAAGCACAAGCTATGCGAGAGCGGCAGCCGTTCCGGCGCACTCAGTGTCCGCTTGTTTTCATTCACTCCTTCATGTGTACTGTATTATAGTTGAGTAGGGGGCGATTTCAAACACAGCTATTGTTTGTTTACGCTCTTGTTTCTGGAAGTCGGTCGCTAGTTTCGCCTTTTCGATGACATCACACACATCTTTAAAGATAGTAAGTGATGATTGGTTGGGAGGCAACATATAGTATAGTCCACGACACAAGAATTTAGGAGTCAAAATTGCATAATCTTATACAGTGACTATCATAACAGACAAAAAAATTGTGTAGTCTGAACACAATATTAGACAGCAATAAGATCAAAATTAAGATTTTGGAGAGAGAACTTTTCTGGTCTCCTAATTCTCAGATTTTTCTTCTGAGATAAAGACTTCATGACTCTTTTCAGCAGAGACCTATACAGGGTCTCAGATTGTGATCACATTTGCCAAAAGACCAAAGTCTGCACTCAAAAGTAAGAGATTTCAGTTTGAGTTCCAACATTTCTCATGAAATTCTTCTCTGATCAACGATCTAAGCTATGCTATCTGCACTTTTTTTTTTAAAGTTCTGTATTGATATCGTATATACCAATACAGTACCAACTGTCTCATTTGTTTCTATTCTTGTTTCTCAAGTACCTTTAGAAGAGACATCTGAGATCAGGTTGATACTTAATGAAACTTAAACTGAAAACTCAGTTAAGTCTAGTGAGCTATCAAACAGTAACCTCTAAGTAAAAAGAAAAACTTTCCTCTGGGCTGGGATCTGAATCCTGGTTGTCAGGACTGTAAAGCTTATCATGAGTGAGGTATTCATGTTTCTGAACTACACATGCACAGAATATGCTTCTAAAAGAAAGTGGAGCTATCTGTCAAGAAATTCAAAGCTTTTTGCGAAAAGTAGCTAACAGGATGTGTTCATAAGCCGTTTCTCAAAGACAGACTGCCGAGCAGCCTGTTAAAATAATGAGTCTGGAAAGGCCAGTCCATTACAGTAAAAGAGAGAATGTCAGAGAGAGAGTTACTCCATCCCTCTAATCATAGTATCATGAATTTCAGGCACACATCCTTCACTTTTTCAGAAAAAAAGTGCTGTCCTATATTTTTTAGCGGACATTTTGAGACCAAATTAGAGTCAAACAAATGTGAACAAATGTGTTTTATAGAATGCCTGAAACAATTACAATTCCAGTGCTGATGTATTTCCTATAGAAACATTTTTATTACCATCTGATGCATGAATTATTAGCCTATATCACAGGAATTATTATTCAAAATAAGAATATAATAATACCCTTAGAATCATTGTTTATTTTTCTTAAAATTTAAAATTAGATATACCATCAGCCATGGTTAAACAGTAAATAAGTTATCATTTTCTCAGTACTTTGGTCTGTTTTTCCAAAAAAAGAAGTCTGCAAATGTTATATGTGTCCTAATATATGTCAAATTTGTGATTGGGTGCAGTTTTGCAAAATCATTAAAGGGTTAGTTCACCCAAAAATGAAATTTCTGTCATTAAGTACTCACCCTCATGTCATTCCACACCCGTAAGACCTTCATCAGCGCTTCCAGGTTCAACGTACGAACGCCGGCTCATTATTGGCTGGCTCCTGCGTCAGCAGCACACGCGTACGTTGTGCTGCTCACATGTTACAGCGTTGGCCAATACTGAGCCGGCGTTCTGACGTAGAACCTGGAAGCGCTGGACATAAACAGCATAGCAGAAAGACAGTGGAGAGAAGATATTGTTGAATAAAGTCGTTATTTTTGTTTTGTTTTTGCGCACAAAAAGTATTCTCGTTGCTTCAAAACATTAAGGTTGAACCACTGTAGTCACGTTGACTTTTCTGGACCTTGAATGACGGTAAGTATGTTGCTTTCAATGGGCGATAAAAAAAAACTTCTTGGATTTCATAAAAAATATCTTAATTTGTGTTCTGAAGATCAATGGAGGTCTTGGAATGACATCAGGGTGAGTAATTAATGACAGAAATTTCATTTTTGGGTGAACTAACCCTTTAAAGTGTTTCTTGTTTGTTACTTTTTTTTGTGAAATGTATTTCATAAATTGGTGTAATTGCGACATTACTTTTCATGTAGAGCAAAAAATACAGAACAGTTTTAATGGTTTAGAAGCAACTGCCAATTAGTTTCTAGACTTCACATTTATCTTATTACTGAAGATTTGTAAACTAGAAACGTACAAATCCCCAGTCTCTATCATGCTCTTTTCATTTGGAGGATGAAATAATGGTAAGAGGGCTGTAGATTTTTTAAGAGGGAAGAAAACAGAATAATTGCTCGTCCACAAACAGAGCCTGTTTTCTTTGGTCTTTGTAACTTAATTTCTTCAGCTCAATGTAATCACGGCTGTCTCTTTACAGCCTTCAAAGCATATTATTATCTGAGTACACACGCATGCACACACACACATTTACATAGACACCGATTAATAGCATCTCTGAGCTGAGCAGCAGCAAAAAAAAAAAAAAAAAACCTTTGCCAAATTTAATAGCAGACAGTAAAATAATCTAAGAAAGTCAGTCAGCTAGTTAGCTTGGAGTTTGAACTACCTTAAGTCTACTTTCATGGTGGATTTTGCTATTTTGCCACTTCCAAAGGACGCCATCATTACTATCTGTATCACTGCAGAGTTTAGCTCCAACCAGCTCCAACACTCTTGCCTGGAAGTTTCTAGTGAGTCTGAAGACCTTGATTAGACCTTGGTTCAGGTGTGTTTAGTTAGGGTTGGAGCTAAACTCTGCAGGACACTGACCCTCCAGAAGCAGGTTTGGACAACCCTGGTCTACTCTAGATGGCCTCCCAACCTGGATAAATTGGTGTTCAGATTGTCTAGATGTCCTCACAGCATGGTCCAATTGGTTTTCAGCTTGTTTAGTTGGTTGGCCAGCACTTGACCAGTGACCAAAACCTTCTAAACCAACGAACCATCTTAGACTGTTTTAAACTGTAGAGAGATACAGTAAGTAAAAGCATTGTTGTACTATAACATACATGCAGTTTGAAAAAATTGTGTCCATGAAAATGATATTATCACCTCAACGTTTTGCATTGTATTAGCAGGCATTAAGTCATTGTGATTTGCAGTTTCTCTCTGCCATAGACAGCTGGCTCTCAGGGATTAGTGTCAAAATGCCAGGCCTCTATCTAATAGAATTCTCTAAAACAGCCAACAGAGGCAGCCTTCGAGACAATGGCAAAACAATGACAGTGAAAGAGACACAAAACCTCAGACGGCTACAGAGAGACATTACCATTTCAGCTCCAGCTTGCAAGAACATCTATGATGCAAGAACTCAACCTCCAAGACAAATCAACACTCTGGGAGGTCACAACTGCCAGGAAGAGAGACAGACCTGGAAAACTTTATGTAGATCAGCTGGGACCCAGCCATTTGTGGTTGCTTTATAGGGTTCAGGGTGGAATAGGGTTTAATGCTGCACCAACTGGTGTTTGTGGAACCGACTGGTTTGGATTCCAAGACACAATCTGTACGTTCTGTTGCCAAGCATGGTTATCCCCCAGAGCCAAACCATCCCTTCTCAAAAATCACTCTGAATAATTCTGTAATTATATCATATCAATTCCAATGATGTTTGTGAAGGGATAAGCTTATGATCAGAGAAGCTTTTTGCCTGGTAGACAAGGTTTCAAATGTGTGGTCTTGAAAAACATGAACATCCAGAGTCTGAACATAATGAGCTGAAATATCAACCCTGAGCACAGTAAAATAACACAATATGCCACTTGTGTATTTTACGCAGTTAAGGGATGTCCTTATGTATGCCGTTTTGAATAAGCTTTTATTTTTATATTTCAGTGTAGTAAAATATCTAGCTTCAGCCAGACCACCTTCCGTATTCGAATTACGGAAAAAATGGAACTGGTGTCGCGTCAGTTACACTTTTTCCGTAAGTTGAATAGGGAAGGCGTTGGAAGTAGCGTAAGCTTTTTGAACTGCGAGAGTTTTACACTTTCTTCATAAGTAGAATATGGAAGGCGGTCTGGTGGAAGCTAGATATTTTACTTCATAACTTGTTAAATATGTATATTTTTTTACACAAATGCTTCGCTTCACTTCAGAAGGCCTTTATTAACCCCCCGGAGCCATGTGGAGTATGTTTATGATGGATAGATGGATGTGGATGGAGGCACTTTCTTCAGCTCATACTAGTTGGTCCCGTTCACTGCCATTATAAAGCTCGGATGTGTCAGGATATTTATTAATATATCTCAGATTGTGTTCATCAGAAAGAAGAAAGTCATACACCTAGGATGGCTTGAGGGTGAGTAAAGCTTGGGGTGATGTTCATTTGAAAGTGAACTAATCCTTTAAGAGATGGCAACCCGTTTTAACCGGAGCTGTTCATGTCCTCAGACTGCGTTTCCATGTCAACAGTATCAACACCGAAATGAATCTGCCGCAGTCAGGTACAAGCTCTCTAAGTTGTTTACGTGCATTATTATTGTAATGTTCGGTGCTTTGAGACATGAGGTAGTTCTTAACTTCGTCTCTTGTGATGCTTTGTGTGTGCGCACGTTTATGTGTTTTGGAGGAGGCGTGGCTTTGGACGGCGATTTGCAGGGAGGGTGGGATCATATGCTTTCAATGCTAGCAGGCTAACGTTAGCATTTCCTAGATCTCCTACTGCACCTTTAAACTTATCTGTTTGTTGCCAAGTCAGCATTTCTAATCTAATTTTAATTTTTTATGACTTTCTTCATTCATCTTATTTCTCTATCTTTCACTTCCTATGAAACCTTGTTCGAAACCTAAAACTTTAATTTTTATTTTATGCATTGTTTTAGGTAGTTTTAAACTGTATTTATGTATTATATACGCACTGTCACTTAGTATACACTAATTGCTTATTGCTTCTAGAAAACAACAACCACAGCAATATGATAAAAGTCACAGATGTTTAATGAATATGTGTATGTGTATTAAAGGGTTAGTTCACCCAAAAATGAAAATAATGTAATTTATTACTCACTCTCATGCCATTCTACACCCGTAAGACCTTCGTTAATCTTCGGAACGCAAATTAAGATATTTTTGTTGAAATCTGATGGCTTAGTGAGGCCTGCATAGCCAGTAGTACAGTGGTTCAATATTAGAATTATAAAGCGACAAGAATATTTGTGGTGCGCCAAAAAAAAAAAAAAAAAAAAAATGACTTAGTGATGGCCGATTTCAAAACACTGCTTCATGAAGCTTCGGAGCGTTATGAATCAGCGGTTCGGAGCGCCAAAGTCACGTGATTTCAGCAGTTTGGCGGTTTGACACGCGATCCGAATCATGATTCGATACGCTGATTCATAACGCTTCAAAGCTTCATGAAGCAATGTTTTGAAATCGGCCATCACTATATAAGTCGTCATTTTGTTTTTTTTGGTGCACCAAAAATATTCTCCTCGCTTTATAGTATTAATATTGAACCACTGTACTCACATGAACTGATTTAAATATATTTTTAGTACATTAATGGATCTTGAGAGAGGAAATGACATTGCTGGCTATGCAGGCCTCACTGAGCCATCGTATTTCAACTAAAATATCTTAATTTGTGTTCCGAAGATGAACGAAGGTCTTAGGGGTGTGGAACGGCATGAGGGTGAGTAATAAATTACATTATTTTCATTTTTGGGTGAACTAACCCTTTAATGGTCTCGCATAGCCAGACTTTCAGACTGATGTCAGAAGGTCTGGACCTTTCGCAGCTTTCATTGGCCAAGGACCGCCCAAGAGGACGTTTGACTGACATGTAACGCAACCAATCACAGTTGGTTTAGTCACGTTTAGGGGCGTGAAAATGTAAAGTCGATGTCCCTACAATAACAGACCAGCCTGCTTCTATAAATTATTCATTTAAGAACAAGTTTATTGCAACAATGGAGCTGCAAACTTCGCATACTTTTGAAAATCCAGTGTTTAGTTGATCTGAAGTGCTCATTGTCACAGTTGTAAACACGACTAAGTTCCTCCTCCATGAGGGGGTTTGGCGTCAAGGCATTTGTTTCTAGGTGGACCATTAAAGAACGCGACACACACGTCTCCCAGACATCCTGTAGAATTCAATCGACCAGATGACAACTTCGAAACTTCTGAAGTGTTTCCAGATAAGTGTGCCATATGCATCAGACGTTCAGCCAACGGTCCGTGGGCGTGACTTCTGAGGCTGAGACTAGTGTATTAATAATGACAATGGGGAAAAAACCTCTGCCAAGTAGTTTATTAGCTTATTGTAGGCTGTTTATGGTTGCAAAGCTGCATAGAAACATTGATATAGAACGTACGGTTATATACATGCTTTTACTGATATTGTGCAGCAGCTTAGAACATGCTACTTTTGAACTATTCTGAACTTCAATGACAGTTTATGAAAAGAGCAAGTAAAATATAATCAGTAAGATATTTCTCTCTTTTAATGTAGTACCAGTTAGAAACACTTTTGTTATTCAAGGCTTTAAAATGAACATCTTTGGATCATACACTTATTTCTGAAACGTGATAGAATTTTTATGTAGCTCTTAATAATTCAGTGAAACACATAATTTTGCTCTTTTAAATGTCAAAATGAAACAGCATCTGTAATGGATGTTACACGTATTCCATCCCTTTTAAAGAGCACGGCAAAGGTTTAAATCCAGACGTCAATTATTCTGACCATAAACTTCAGCAGTTCAACAGAAAGACTAATGATTCTGATTAGGAACAACCATCTGGCTCTCTCTATCTGGTATAATGGATATATTCTGTGCAATTCTTCAGTGTCATGTTCTTTGGGTGTCAAACTACATAGCATTTGATGTCCCTTGTGCCGGAAACAAGCCTTGCATCAATCCCATTCTAATTACCATAGAACGAGAGGATACATTAGACATTTTTAGGTGAATTTCCAAAGGGAAAGAAGTCTTACTCCGCACTGACAACCCTTTAAACACAGTTCACTTGCTTTCCACCTTTTCCCCCCGGGAGGTCTGTATGAAAGAGGTGACAAAAGGCGAAGGTGGTGTCTCGGTGTCCAACATCCAATTATCGCTCGTACTCTTGCTCAGCAGTTGTGATTTGCGTGTCACCAGTGGGTACTCCCGCGGTAATGAACCCAGTTTTGCATTACTGTACTTATGGGATATGCTGACCTTTGTCATGTTAACTGAAGTCAAACCTCTATTCCCCCCATTGCTTTGCAGGTCTAGCCAAGCCCATGGGTCTGGTGGAGGGTCCTGGAGGTCTAGGACAGGGCGGTGCAGCTGCCACGCTGGGGGAGGACAGCCGAGAGAGCGAAGGGAGGTATGAGGAGTATGGCTACAATGCCCAACTGAGTGACCGCATCTCTTTGGACAGGAACATTCCGGACTACAGGCCGAAAAAGTGAGTATTCTGCAATGACTTTAAACACAGAACATGCCCTTGGAGGTTGAGATAAGAATAGACGTCTAGGCGAGCCGCAGTGTGCAAAGGCATTTGTTATACTCTGGCACACACTCCTAAAAAAGGCTGAAATTTAATTTGTCTGATGCATTTAATTTATTTTTCAAATGTTTGTATACTGTAAAAAAGAATTGTTGGTTTAACTTAAAAAAGTAAGTTACCTGGTTGCCTTAAAATTGTACATTCATTGAAATAAAAAATTTGAGTTAATACAATGAAGGGGATTGGTTTAATCAACAGAAACTCAAAATATATGTTATCTGAACCACATTAATTAAGTTGATTTGACAAAAGAAAAAATGTTGTGATAACAAATCATGAAAATAATTTTTTACAGTGTACCAATGTTATTTTAGTACCATTGACACTTACGGCTTTTATTAATAGTTTGAATTTGTTTTTATTTTTATATTTTCCATTTTCATTTTATTTTTTGTTAGTTTTAGTAATTTTGTTGTGTGTTTTTGTCATTTTTTTTTTATTTACATGTCTATATAGTTTTTATTCATTTTTATTTTAGTTTTAGTTGTTTTAGTACATCAGGTTAAACTAAATGAAATTGACAAATGTTTCTTTGGGAACTAGCTGAAATAAAATAAGTTTACAATTTTTAAAATATTTATTTTTAAATCTTTTTTTATCTAGTTAATGTTTACTTTATTTCAAGTAACAAAATGGTTTTAGTTTTAGTATTAAGGGTTTCAGTTTTAGTTTTTTCAACTATAATAACCGTTTTTTGCATTGAAAATATGAAGCAATTAAATTCCACATATTCTTAAGGAGATTGTTCAAAATTCTGTCGTTATTTACTAACCCTAATGTCATTCCAAACATATATGACTTTCTTTCTTCTGTGGAACACAAGAGAAAAAAAAAAAGTGTGTATACATTGTTTTTTTTATTTATTTATTTATTTACTTACTTTTACCTTTTAACTTTTTTGCCATATAGCCATGGTAGCTAGCATGGTGTTAAACTATAAACAAACAAACAAACAATTTTTTTTCTCCATTAAAAATGAAAGTTAATTGGGTCTGATGTTGATTTGGATCCCATTGACTTTCATTGTATGGATAAACACTGTTAAACTATTCCTCAAAATAGCTTCTTTTATGTTCAAATGTAGAACGAAAGGTTTGTAATATAGGTTTGGAGTGGCATGCGGGTGAACAGAATTTTCTTTTTTTGATTAACTATCCCTTTAATTATTTACAGAAAATGTTCACAAGATATTTGAGAACATTCACTCCATTGTGTGATATGTTTTGAAGGAAAAGTAAAATTTGGAGTGGTGTGCAACAAAATGCGAATTTATTGGCTGCTTTGACCTGTCCTGCCATAAATGCCATGGCCCAAGTACACTGCAGGGTTGATTTTCAGACGGCGTTATACAAAGAAAAGGGGTTTATAAATAACCCAGTGGCTGAATCACTCCCCACATTTTAGCATTACAACGCCCTTCAGGGAAGAAGCACATTAATAGAGTCAATAGCTAGCAGTGAAAAAGCATTGTGTTAGACAAAGGAAATATCACTGTGTGGAATAGTATCCCTGCCCACTAGGATAGTGTTAATGGTAGGAATGTTAATAATGCAGAAATAGTCCAGGGGTATTTTATAGCAGGGCAAAACGACCTTAGAAACAGCACTGGAATATTAATGGTCATTCATAATAAGTTATATATTTAGAACATGACTCAAAGCACAGATCCAGTGATTGAGAGGAGATAATATAGGCTATTCGTATCTGCTTTTGATCTCTTTTGATAGCTAGCTTGGTTTGTTGTGGTTAATGGTAGTCAACTTTAAAAACTAAAGATAAAAATATGCATTTTTTTTTCAAATATTCTATAGGCAAAAGTTGCTTTTATCATACTGATGGGTCTGTGTCTCATTTTAGCCATTGTAGATGATGGTAGTTGTCTTGCTATTGCTATTCTGAAGCCGCTTTAGTTGTTGTGATTCAAGCTGTGTGTAAATCACGATTCATTGTGTGTGTGCATCTTGGCAAAAATGCTTCCTGCTTGCATCGCTGATAAACACAATCATTCACGCTCCTGTACACATAAATGTGTTACCTAAGATATCTCCGTCTGACTTGCACAATCCAAGCCATCACAAATCCAATCCTCACTCTGCACGAGGGGAAGGAACTATTATACACCACACCTCTATGAGAATGAAAACATAATTATAATAATGATTTCTTTAACACGTACTGCAGGAAGAGAATCGTGATAAATAATTCACATGCTCCTTGTTTGGTAAGAAACATGACAAATATAAATGAACATGTCGGCTTGCTTTCATAATTTTGCATGTAACACTGTGAAATGTGTTTGTATCATTCTCATGTGTAGTGCTAAAATACGTGTTTACACTAGCATTCAAAAGTTTAAGTCTGTAAAATGCTTCTGAAAGAAGTCTCTTATGCTCACCAAGGCTGCACTTATTTGATTAAAATACAGTAGAACAGTAATATTATAATATATATACAGTGTATATATATATATATATATTTTCAAATAACGGTTTCTGATATATATTTTAAAATGTAATTTATTTCTGTGATGGCAAAGCTGAATTTTCAGCAGCCATTATTCAAGTCTTCAGTGTCACATAATCCTTCAAAAATCATTCTAATATGCTGATTTGGTGTTTAAGAAACAGAAGAATTATTATCAATGTTGAAAACAGTTGTGCTGCTTAATATTTTTGTGGAAACCATGATATTTTTTTTTTCAGGATTCTTTGATGAATAGGACGTTCAAAAGAACAGCATTTATTTAAAATAAAAACCTTTTGTAGCATTATAAATGTCTTTACTGTCACTTTGGAACAATTTAGTGCTTCCTTTCTGAATAAAATATTAATTTTAAAATATTAATTTAAGTTTTCTAGTCAAGTCACCCTTATTTATATAGCGCTTTTGACAATACAGATAGTTTCAAAGCTAGTAGAGAATATTACATTCTATACTAGAATACTAGTGATCAAATTTCAATAGCAACAATGTCTAACAAGAAGTTTTGAATTGCTTACATATAAAGCATTTATCATTTTAGATATATTGTTATGCTACTGAGATTCAGTAGCATAACAACTGCTAGGCCTTTAGCATATTTTGAAGCGTTAACATAAATGATCTGCACAGGATGAAAAACCATTAATTTGAAGCAATACCTTGCTCGGGAGCATTGAAAAGAGTGTGGTTGTTTGTTAGTTTCCAAAAGTGGAAATTCTCACTGGGCCTGTTTACACCTGGTATTAAGATGCTGTTTGGTTTATCGGATCACAAGTGGATGATGCTAAATACATGCAGGTGTAAAAGGAATGTGAAACATTTTGAGCTTGTCCACTTTCAACCACTTCCAGAAGTAGTCGAAAATGCATTCCACTGGATTGCTTTCGTAGTGTAGACACTAATGCGTAAACATTATGGGAAGCGCTCTAGCCAGACGGGATTTAAACTTTGTCGGCTGAAGACCTAAGTTTGGTTTGAAGATGAAAATTGTACCAAGAACAATGTTCTCTCACCATTCCTGATTTCTAACGCACTCACTGTGTTCGGTGTGGTCTTGCGGATATCAGAGCAGAAACAAAAGCTGCTGCTCTCCGTGTGTTTTTCTCTTGTCTCTGGTCATGTTCATATATAAATGCATTAGCCTATTTCGTCCATTAGATCTAAAGATCTGCAAAAAGCCCATATACTGACCCACCCATAGACCTCCCCCTTGATGAAATCAGAACTGAAGTGGTTTAAAGTGGACAAAAGAGACGGATTAACACACCAGGTGTAAACGGGAATGTGTCTCCCTCGTCTACTTGTGATCCGATCGACCAAAACGCATCTTAATACCAGTTGTAAACAGGGCCATTAAATGTGTGACCAGATCCTTCTAACTAGGCTGCTTTTCACCAATAGTGTAAGTCTAGTGTAAATTCTTCACAAGATCATTCAGCCTCTTCTCTACCTGAACAGCAAACAAAAAACTGAGGAAAGTACACAACCCTCAAAAGTTTGGGGTCAGAAAGATTTTTAAACACTTTTTAATACCTAAATCATCTCTCATTCAGCAAGGATCCATTAAATCAGTTAAAAGTGACAGTCAAGACATTTGCAATGTTATAAAAAGATTTCAAATAAATGCTGTTCTTTTGAACTTTCTATTCATCAAAGAATCCTGAAAAAAGGTAACATGGTTACCACAAATATTTTAAAGGGTTAGTTCACCCAAAAATGAAATTTCTGTCATTAATTACTCACCCTCATGTCGTTCATCTTCGGAACACAGATTAAGATTTTTGATGAAATCCGAGGGTATCTGAACCACACATAGGCAGCAACGTCATTGCACCTTTTGAGGTCCAGAAAGGTATTAAAGACATTGTTAAAATAGTCAACGTGACTACAGTGGTTCAACCTTTCAGCATTCAGCCAGCAGCATTGAGCCTCAGAGTGGTTTGTTCCTCTGACGCAAATCCCATGCAAACAGTTGTTGATGTGTTATTTGGCTAATTGAGGAGTCATTCTCCAAAGGTCTTTGATGTCCAGAAGGGGCAGTGCATTGATGGCCGTTTCTCTTTAATGTATATTTAATTGCAGATCTCTAGGATACCTTGTTCTTCGGTCTCTCTGGCCGAGGGTCTAATTGATGTGTTTTCTCAAATAAAGGCTGCATATTTTTATGCAGGCACAAGAAAAGTAGTCTCTTAAAAAGGTCAAGCTGACCTTAGCTCAAAGTACTTGACGCAAATTAATTTACCACCAACCAAAGAAAACAAATCGATATAACTACATCAAGGAGCCATTTTATTATTGACTCTGCAGCAAAGGATGAAGCAGGAAACTGTATAAGGAGATTGAACAATCACAAATGAATGAAATATATTGGCACATTGTGCATATGGCATCAGGAGAGTGTTTCTGTATTGAGACAACGTGTGTAAAAGAATCAATGGACTGTACTTCTTTTGAGCCTTTATTTAGAAGATGAGATGAAAAGGGTGTTGAGATCTATCAACATTCCTTCTTATTCTACTGATGAGAAGTTATCAGTGAAAACATGGTGCGGTGACAAGGCAAATTATGTTTTTTTTAGCAGAGGTATATGATCACAATCAGAAAGCTGCTTCTAGACTGGAACCAAAAAGGAAAGGAAGTGTTAGAGGTTAATGTGAAGTCTTATGGAGAGAAATGATTCAGGGAGAGGCAGAGGGAAGAGAGAGAGAGAGAGATGGGAATACGTCTTAATCTAGGTGTCTGTTTCTGTCATGCTTTGTTCCAGGTCAAATTATGATAACTGGACAGCCAGCTTTGGCTCTATTTCACACGGATGAGTCCATCTCTCATCCTGTTACAGCCCGCAGCTGCCTGCCCCTGTCCAGCGGTACAAATTCAGACTTGAGCAATGGCCTAGATTGCAGGTAGTAACTAGAGCAATGAAAGTGTAACATTACTTATGGTCGTGAAGCTAAATGAATACACGACACAGCGCAGCCCACATTGTATGGAAAAGCATCTCTTTCATTTGAAATGTGCATATATATATGTACACTAACGTTCAAAAGTTATATATATATATACACACACAGTGTTGGGGAAAGTTACTTTTAAAAGTAATTACAATATTGCATTACTCTCTAAAAAAGTAAACAAATTGTGTTAGTTACTTTTTATGAAAAGTAATGCATTATATTACTTTTGCATTATTTTTCTCACCTGGGCTGGGCTTGGTAGTTTGTTTTTCAATAGCAACAAAAAAAGGCCCTTTCACACCAAAAGTGAAATTAATACGCCTCAGGTTGAAGGGAATGCATATTTATGCCTGTACAGTCAATAAATCTGAAAAAGTAACTTGAGTTACTTATTTGAAAAAGTAACTTTTTTTGTTGTAAACTGAAAAAATAATGCGTTACTTTACTAGTTACTTGAAAAAGTAATCTGATTACATAACTCAAGTTACTTGTAATGAGTTACCCCCATAGACTGTAAAAAAAATATGGACGTAGTGTTCGTGACATCACCCGTAGGTTTCCAAAGAGCATTTTTGAAACCTAAAGCAGGCCGTTGCCATCTTGGCAGCACGTCACTCCCGGATAACAGAAAGTGGGCAAAGAGGCGAGACTTAAGTGGAGCTGAGGTGACATGACGGCAGCAGACAAATGGTTAGTGGTGATAGCAGCGGCAATCCACCTGTCACTCAAGTGACCACACCCTTAATTATGCAGAACTTTAAGGCTTAATATAATTTAAATGGATGAGTTATAAAAAAAATTCACCCCCCTCACTGTTGTCATGAAGAGCAAAATTAGCTGTATAGACCAAAACCACAATTTGTACCAGGCTGTAAACATTTTTTTTCTGCTGTAAAGTTGGGCATTTTAACACAAGATTCAATGAGATTCTGCTCTCTTTTGGAGTCTGTCCCTAGCAGCCAGTCAATGAATTGCAGTTTAAGTCTCTTCTGTTTTGGCTTCAAGAGAAACAGGGGGAGGTTGCCACTTGGTTACCCCAACACTGTATATATATGATCACATGATCACTATCATATTTTTTTATGCACTGGATTTTAACCATAGCTGTATGCTCATTTTAGCAGACTAACTGATATAATATAATATAATATAATATAATATAATATTACAGTTTTAACCTTGTGTGTAAACGTTGTTATCATGATCTTAATATGTTGTAGATGTTTATGAATATCAAACAATCAAAGATTACAAATGATTAAAAATAGGCTTGCTTTCAAGTGTTGATGTGTTGTTTTTGCACAATTGTGATTTCACCTGAACGCAGCGGTGCTTTTCTTTGTGATAACATGTAGAAGGATTTATTTGGATTTATTTTATGTATTCATGCACATTTTGTGGAAAAATACAGCTGGTGACATCAGTTTTGTATTCATGTTGCTTTGCATGAGCAATTGAGGAAGAAAAAAAAATAAGGGATTGGAAAAACAGCGACCTGCTGTGAAGCGGAAAAAAAATGCTTTAATGGCCTGATCAATCAAACCTTCCTTATGCTGCGATGGCTGCAAAACTACATGGTATTAGAGGACTGTTATAAATATCCTTGAATGATATTTGCACAGCTGTCACTGTTGAAACTATCATAATATTTTGTTTTTTATGCACTGGATGTTAGCCATAGCTGCGAGCTCGCTTTAGTACAGTGTGATATAAACAATATTCCATAATCAAGCAATCCAAGAATTGATCATTTTTTTGAGACTGTAGTTTGGATAAAAGTGTCTGCTAAATGAGTAAATGTAAGTATTGTTTTAGTATCATTGAGACTCTATTATAGATTTTATTAATAGTTTGAATTAGATTTTACTTTTTTCTGTTTTCATTTTCATTTTTTGAGCATGTTTTGTCATTTTTATTAGTTTTTTTTTTTTTTTTTTTAATATATATCTATATAGTTTTTAATAATTTTTATTTCAGTTTAACTTTTACTAATTTTTTTAACTAAATGAAAATGAGAAATGTGGCAACTTGCTTTTTTTGTATTGTATTTCAAGTAACATAATTTTTTGTTTTATTTAAAGCCACTTTTTTCATGGAATATTGCCGGATTTAATATAAATGATTTATCTGTGGACATCAATAGTTTTCTAATTCATGTGCCCTCATAATATTTAATAAAAATAACTTCCCCTCCCTCTTAGCTTAGTCTATTTGTATAGTGTACTCATTGTTTGCATATAGTTTATAGATAAAACTGGGATTTTTTAACACCTAATGTTATTTAACACCAAATGTGAATTGTGTTTTGATTATCTTTGGATTAAACCTACTCTTAGTGCTGCATTATTTCAGGCTGACTGTTCTCCACCTGCAGGTAAAACACTGAACATCACCATTACTGACTCACTAAGGCTACGTGGCTCTTTCACACGTGTGAGTGTGTGGGTGCAAGTGTGTAAATTCCCACAGGGAAAGCTGTTGCTCCAGATTGGGTGAGGGGATTTTCACTAAGGGGGGCAGAGCCATTAAATATTATTGACTGGCAGCAGGGGGATCAAGGAACATTATCCATGTCTTTAAGGGGGGGTATTATTATTAATTATTTTTTATTTAATTTTTTCTTTTCAGTGTAATGGGCTTGAGGAATACTTAGTAAGGCATATCTTAAGAAATATAGGTTTTTATGCTGGTTTGTCTGTATACTTTTATATAACTTAAACATTTTTGAGGGCCTCATTGGGTCTTATTCATGATGAGCAGAACGAATTTTTGTAAATCCATAAATCCATTCTTGCATAAACTGTTGCACTGAACTGAGCAGTTTATGTAAGAATGTTTTTTGTTGTTGTTTTTGTTTTAACATTGATTTACACAGGAATCGTTCTGCTCTTTTTCATGATGAAGAGTCGTAAATGTTACCCAACTACAGAGGTAAGCAATGTTAGCCTAATAGGCAACTAGCTAACTTCTGTAGTCTAAACCAGGGGTTCTCAACTCTAGCCTTCAAGGTCCACTTTCCAGCAGAGTTTAGCTCCGACCTTACGAGTAATCCTGAAGACATTGATCAGCTTGTTTAGCTGTGTTCAGGGCTTGACATTAACTTTTTTGCTCACCAGCCACTGTGGCTAGTGGTTTTCCAAATTGAGCCACTCAGCATTTTCACTGGCCACAATTTTGTTGTTTTGAAATTACGTTTTTGTTTTTTAGGGGTGTGACGATATGCTCACAAGACGATATTGGGCTCATGAGAGTATTTTCACTCTATTTTTAAGAAATCTTCAATGTCTTTTATTCAACTAAAAGTCACACAACTAATTGTGTTACTTAGTTACTTTTTATGAAAAGTAATTGATTACATTACTTTTGCGTTACATTTTCTCACCTGGGCTGGGCTTGCTTGATTGTTATTTAATAACAACAACAAAAAATTCTATTTTTGGCAAATGTTAAGGCTCTTTCACACCAAAAGTGAAATGAATAAGCCTCAGGCTGAAGGAAATGCATCTTTACGCCTGTACAGTAGAGGGCGCAGCTAAAACAAACAGCTGTGCTGCCATTCTGGATTAAAGAAGAATAGGATACAGGAGAAAGAGTTTCAACACTCTTATTTCTAAATGTAATCTAAAGTAATTTTTGCTTATTAGTATGGTTGAATTAGATCATTGAAGGTCAGCAGCATGGTTAATGAAATGAGATTAAATACAATTATTACAGGTTTGCATACAATTCTGAGATTACATTTCACTGTTTTTATTGAAGAATATGAGGAATACTGAATATTTTTGTGCAAGTGAGATGAGTAAATGCGTGTTAGTCTAGAACTACAATAACCAACATGTTCACACAGCACACAACGCCTCTGCACTTTATTTCTCTCAACACGGGGACAGGAGAGCTGTCAGTCAATAAATGGGAAAAAGTAACTTGAGTTACTTATTTGAAAAAGTAACTTAGATATTTTGTTGTAAATTGGAAAAGTAATGCGTTACTTTACTAGTCACTTGAAAAAGTAATCTGATTACGTAACTCAAGTTACTTGTAATGCTTAACCCCAACACTGCTCAAAGACCAGATTTGAGAAACCCTGGACTGCATCTCATCCCTTCAACCGCATACCTCCTCTCTAAACCTCCATCTTTCAAAGTCATTGCTGCAAACCCCAGTGCATAGTATGACTGACAGGTAGAGGTGCAACTCCAGGTTTTCTGATAGGCTATAACACACAAGCCGCGGTCAGATCCTTTTTGCCGTTTACAGAGCCTTGGGCTAAAACAAAGGCTTTTGTGATTTCTCAGGACACCTGCAGTATTTCAGTGATATCTGTCAGACAGGAACATTTTATGCTTGTTATTTAAAAAAAAAAAAAAAAAAAAAAAAGCCTTCGCCATTCAACATTCAGCATAAACAAACCAGTATTTGTGTTACAGTGATAGTGTGATTGTGTTGGACTAGGCACAATTGCCTGCTGTTCTCAAATCTTACAGGAAAATAATTTATGGAGGCTGTAATGAAAGAAATTCCCATGCATAAATTGCCACACTCACTGTTTTAGTGGACCATTAGTCATCTGTGATCTGTAATTGTTGTTTTGCAGCATGAATGAAAAAATGTCCTCATCTGACACACTGTATACAACTCTTCATATTAAAATAGTTCTGCTAAAATGTATATATATATTTTAAATTATAGGGAGCACATTATAGGGATGATAACATTTTTTTATTTGGCATAACAGCTGTAATGTACAAAATGTATATAATATATATATGTAATATATTACTGTACCAATGCTCATTATTAACTAATACCAGTTCATCTTCCAGCTCAAAATAAGTTTTTATGCAATAACAATATGCTTTTATTGCCTTGGTTGTATGTAATTCGATAAATATTTTGTTTAGTATACCTTTTTGTGAGCAAAATCTTTGGTATTCTTCAATAATGTGATTGCCCAGAGAATTTTAATCTGCTAAATGCCAAACCTAGTCTATGTAATCGTATTTTATGAAATATAACCTATTCCTGAGCTCCATAATCCTCAGCCATATTAAAAGAGCTGAGAGTAAAGTCCACATGGGCTGGAGCCTCATGCTGTTTTCCCAGAGCTCAGGACGGATAGGGAGAGATTTCACAGTGAGATGTTGATCAAGAACTTATGGTTGCCATAGTAACTAGTGAGCATTTACAATGTGAAATAATGGCTATGTTGGCATGCCTCAATTTTCCCCACAAGATGCGGGTAAATGTGGGAATGAATTTAGGGGCTTGTCAGCTTTTGTCAATAGCTAGAATGGAGAAGTGTTAGCAGCACAGTCAATATACGCATATTTTTTGGTGGCAAGACAACTAATCTTATGTTTTGAGACTTGAGATTGTATTATATTTCTTTAGCGCCTTGTACTAATATAAGAACTCCTCTAGTGTTCCTAAATGTAATAAAATGCTTTATGTTTCTAATATAGCCCAGTAAGACTATATAACTGGCATATCATGAAATTCTTATAGTCACGACTGGAGCTGTGATGACGTATTGACTGAAATTCAATGGGGTTTGAGTCCTGCTCACAGTGTGGAGAATAATGCAGCCTCTCCCTTTATGTGTGACATTTTTAATTTTCTTAAGACACCACAGGTGAATAGAGTGAAATTATTTTTCACCACTTATTTTGACAACTGTTTTGTAAAATAAAAATAAAAATAAAATATTTTAAATATGCAAATGAGGCATTATCTAATTAAATACGCAAAAATGTGCATACGTTTCCAGAACAGAAATCTGAACACTGGATTAAGCCAGGTTGAAATTCTTGTTTCATTTTGTTGATATATTAAAGGTTTTTACAGAGGGTTTTCTGAAATGTTTTGTTTAAATATGCAAATGAGCAGTGGTCAACCCTGGGCAATATATCAGCTGATATTTGGAATTTTTAAATATCGGTATTGGCCGATAAGTTTTTCTGTTTGGAAGCGGGACTTTTATTTTGACGGCGCTGTGAAATGCTGTTGTGTTGATTTCCTTTTTATTCATATTTATTTTTAACAATTTCTTTATTTGTGAAAAATACTGTCATAGAATTTTAAAATCCAGAAGTTGCCATCTAAAGTATATATCTGTTTATTTTACCGATTTATTTTTTAATGAATTAAACTCAACCATGTTAGACTACGAAGATACCAGACAACGAAACACAGGAAACTGAGGGCTTCCCACACGTTACACTCTCTAAGAAATCGGCATCGGTCGACCACTGCAAATGAGTCATTATCTCGTTAAATATGCACACATTTGCATACATTTCTAGAACCAAAATCTAAATATTGAAATATTTCAATATTTTTATTTAATTTTGTTGACATATTAGAGTTAAAGGTTTTTAGAAAGGGGATTTTGTTCACCTGATTTATATAAAATATTATATAAATCAGGCAAATTATAAATGAACCCCTCTGTAGATAGGAATAAAACTGGAAAGAAACTCATTTTGATTTATGTAAATATATGTATTGCAATTGAAATCTACAGATCTAAATAGATAAAGGTTAATAAAATAATCTCTTAAATGTGTGTATTTGGGATGTTGTTATTCCACTATGGAAGCCGACATGTTACGGAAGCAAAATAGCCCAAAATTTTTAAAATTGACCAGTGCAATGTCGTGCCTTAAAGAAAAGAAAAAATGGCATTTGCATTACATTTTTGTGATGTATTTTCAAAATATTTAGGTATCCAGAATATTTAGTGAAAAATCATTTTAATTTCAATAATAAAAAAATATTATTCATAAATAATAATAATAATAATAATAATAATAATAATAATACATTTTGTTTATGTTCTGATGAATTGTGCACAATAAATCCTGAAAAAAATTTATTAAGATATTCAATATGGTCAATTGTGTTTTTTTCATCACATAAAATTATTAAATGTTCTCATATATATATAATATAAAGCTGCAAATTGAATACACTGATGTCTGTTTTCTCCAGGTGTAAGCAGTTGACCTACACTGATGACCTTCCCCAGATCTCTGTGGTCTTCATCTTTGTGAACGAAGCTCTATCTGTCATCCTGCGTTCTGTACACAGCGTGGTCAACCACACCCCGGCACACCTGCTCAAAGAAATCATACTGGTGGATGACAACAGTGACAGCGGTAAGGATGCATCCCTTTGTGATTCCCTTTAATGATTTTATTTGTTTATTGCATTGTTTAGTCTGAAACGAATACAGCTGTTAAACGTTTACCAGTTTCGCTTGTTGCTCCAGACATAAAAGCTTTTATAAAGAAAGTGTACATAAAATGCTGTGTAAATAAACACAGCACGGCATAACAAGATAAAATATGACTAACCTTTTTGGTATGCAGCTACAGTCTGTTTTGTCTGAGCAAACAAACATTTTTGTTGCTTGGTTTGAGACTGAGCTTAAAGGCTAAGAAAAAGAAGAAAAATAAACAGCAAGAGACAAACACCTCAAGAGTAAGCCTTTAGGTGTGTACACTTGCACACAGCTCCAGATTTATAAATAACCTTTAAAAGAAAAGACAGATTGCTCTTTTTTTTTCTTTGAGACATTCTTACTGTTGCTACTGATCTGGTCAAAATGTGCTTAAGTATTGGACTTACGAAAAGTAGTGATGCTGAACATGTCTTAAAGGGATAGTTCACCCAAAAATGTCATAATTTACTCCCCCTCAAGTTGTTCCAAACCTGTATGAATGTCTTTGTTCTGCTGGACACAAAAGAAGATTTTTGGAAGAGTGTTTGTAACTAAGCAGATCTCACCCCCCATTGACTATCATAGTAGTTTTTTTTTCCCTACTATGGTAGTCAATGGGGGGTTGAGATCTGCTCGGTTACAAACATTCTTCCAAATATCTTCCTTTGTGTTCAGCAGAACAAAGAAATTCATACAGGTTTGGAACAACTTAAGGAGGATTAAATGATGACAGCTATATGATTTTAAATGATTAAATAATTAAATGATTTTCGTTTTTGGGTGGACTATTCCTTTAACATTTTTCATTAGTATGACAACAACTCAACTGTTCTCAAAATAATGTTTTGGGGTTTTTTTTGTGTGTTTTTTTTCAGTGGAACATGAAATGTTTTCTGTGTCACATTATTTATAGCATACAGCCTTAAAACCAACCAAGTAGAGCAATAAATAATCACTCTCTTCTAGAAACCTCTTCATCACTGTTGGGTAGTAGTTCATTTGAGTGCAGGTTTGGCTTGGGATCATAGAGGTTGCAAAGGGGGGGCACTCATGAGCACCCTTCTGAATCATAAAATGATAAATGGGATACCCTATAGGCTTGCGGACCTCATGGACACGCTTGAACGAAGGCCATGAGACCAAAAGTCTGCATCGAGTGTGCCATTTGACACAGGTCTACTCTCCGAAGTATTGTTTGAAATTCATTTTAGCAAATTGGTTCATTCTGAGGATTAAAATGAAACATTTTAAATCATTTTCTCTGATTCTCAGTAGTTCTCTGAGTCCTGAATTAACAGTTCCCAGAAATTGCTGTGCTGTCTTTTTAGTCTTTACAAAAAACAAAACCAAAAAAACCAAAAATGTATTTATTTGATCAACAATACAGTAAAAATACTAATATTGTGAAATAATATTACAATTTATACAAAAATTCTTTTTGGTTCTCGAATCTGATTGGCTGAGAGCTGTGTGATATTCCCCCAGCATCAGCACTGGAACCGCTTCACTGCTTGTATCACTCCGCTTGCGGTGGCTGTCATGGCGGTTGAGCAAATCCACCATATTTTTTTTTTTACAAATACTACTGTTGTTGTGTCACAGAATGTAGTTTTAGAGTTTTTTTAGGTGAGAATGTAGTTGTTTAGACCTCAAATATAACTCATGTATATAACATAGCGCCTATTTTACGATTTGTTCCGCAGATGCGAGCTCCAGGCCGTTAGCAACCGTTCAGCACTCATGTACCCGCAGAGAACAGCTTCATCTCGGCCAGTCATTTGGGAATTTGCTGCTGGCTCTTATGTAGCTAGTGGTTAAACATGAGATATCATTCATTTGGGGTATATCAAACGGGCAGTCTTTGGTCTTATTAATCTATTACTTGTTCCAGAGCAAACCGATTTGGGTTTAGGGGAAAATTAAGATTCATAAGTTTATATTTAGGCTATATTTAATGTAAATCCTGTACCAGAGCTCTGCTTTTGTATGTTTGACTGATTTGATTGCTTGTGTCTATTTCCTATTATCTAATGGTTATTGTTGTTAATTTAAATATTATTGTTCAATAAATATAATTTGCTTTATAAATAATATGCCGTATTTGGTATTGAGAAAGGGTCCATTAGTGATTGTGATTTCAACTTCAGTGAAAGTTACATAATTACATTATTGGCAGCAAAGACTTTCGTTATGAGTGAGTCAGTAGAAAATTGAAAAGGACTGGTTGTAAACAAGGAAGCTGTTTTACCGCTATCATGGGAAATCTTTTAAAAGGACAAAGACAAAGATATTGCTTTCCTCAGTGGATATTTAAACAGATTTTTTTTAATAATGGATATAATATTATGGACATCGACCTGAAGAATGAATGCTATATCAGATGCAGGTAATACACTCATTTAGTCGATCTCTCTCTCATAATACAATACTACTCTAATCTATATAATACAATAAGCTTAAATTAAGCGACTCAACGTTCCTTCGTTACTAATTCTAAAGTGACGTTTTAGATTTAGTAATGGAGGCTTGGGCTCAACTGTTAAACTGTCAACTTGAGATTTGAATCCATGGCGGAAGGAAGTAGTTCCTCACAAAAGAGGGTTTTTAAAGACACTCCGTTGTTGTTTCTTATTAATTTACTCACTTGTGCTGTCGAATTGTTGTATAAACGCAATACATTTTTATTCAGCAAGGATGCATTAAATTGATCAAAGAATCCTGACAGAAATGTATAATGGTGTCCACAGTTTTTTAACATTGATAATAATAAGAACCATTATTATTAATTAAGCACCAATAATTCTTGATAATAACTGAGCACCAAATCAGCATTTTAGAATGATTTCTGGAGGATCATGTGACACTGAAGACTGGAGTAATGGCTGCTGAAAATATATATATGGCTGCTGAATAAACGACATTTTAAAATATATTAAAATAGAAAACAGATTTAAATTGTAATAATATTTCACAGTATTACCATATTCTTGATCACGTAATTGCATCATTAGTGAGCACTTCTTTCAAAAACGTTATTTATTTGTTTTTAATTATACTTTTTCTAAATGCTAGTGTACTCCAAAATGTTGACAAAATGTCCCTTTAAGCAGACACATTTAAAATGGCAGTACTTCTTAATCTTGATTGCGAACAAAAAGAGATACCCACACAGGTGGAGCGTTGTGGAGAACGGATAACTTGCAGCACTGCTATCTTCCCAATTTGCTGTTATCTCACACAGTCAGCTTCTCTGGATGTGGCGTTGAGCGTTTCTAATTTCATATGCTAATTTCCTGCTGATGTTTCAGCTTCTTCCAGCTGACATTAAACTGTTAACATGCAAAGGTTGCCTGCTTGACCTTTTCTCAGCGCTGTAGCTTGTCGTCTCTGGTTTAGCGCTCACGCCCAAAAAACGACTGGAAGTACAGGCACCCTCAACACTTGAATAATGAATTGACCTTAGCGAGCGTGTCTCTGTCCCTCTAAGTCTCTTGTCCATTATGAAGATATTTAATAGAGTGCCGTGCTCGTGTTACACTATTCGCTGAAGCCAATAAGGTTTTTGTCCTTCTTTTCTGTCCCTCCATCATCCCTGTCTGTTTGGATTAATCTCAGCCGAATCCTGTTATGCAGGGTAACATTCATCCTCACCTTGTGAATAATATTAAGGGACATTGCATCTATTTTTTCTCATCTCATCAGACAGGGAGTTGTATTGCGCCCTTGAAATTCAATTCATTTAGACATTGCTTGTAAACAGATAATAATGGGTTTCAATCCAAATGAGTAGAAATTTAGGCCCTTTATATGAAGAGTTTGTTTAATACTTTTCAAGGACGTTCTTTTATTTGAGAATCGAGCTAGTAAATGACATCTGGATTTATCCCTAAAAGCAAACTACACAATTAATATCCTAATACATTTGGAATTTAATTGTATATTTAGCCAAGTTCTGTAGATAGCATTAGTGGAGAACAGTTCACAATTTTTTATCATCATTTACTCACCCTCATCTCGTTCCAAACCCCTTTTTTATTTCACGGAACACAAAAGGATATCTATTTGAATTATCATTTTTGGGTGAACTATCCCTTTAAGCTTTACTTTTACACAAGTGCAATGGCACACACGTACACATGTGCATCCATGAGGAAAATGGCTTTCTTTAATTACATTAATTGCTATTCCAGTGCCATATGCAGCCTTCACTAGTTATTGTGTGTGGTTGTATATCAAGCCAGAGTTCTTGATATATGCAGATGAAAAATAATAAAACCTCTATGATGATTAAATAAATCGAAGCAATCCCTTTGCCATAGCTCATTTATCTGGATCAGCATGCATTTCAAATATTTTCATAATGCTCAATTTTGATCTGTTGTGCTCCAGAACTTATTTTTGCTTTTCTATTCACAGTATGATAGATGGATATTTGTTCTTTATTGATTGGGGAATGTTTATAAAATATTTCTGCCTCATGATTCTTAATTTCAGTATCATTCAGAACGCACCAGAGGGAATCCTATAACATTTCTCTCTCTCTCTCTCTCTCTCTCTCTCTCTCTCTCTCTCTGTGTGTGTGTGTGCACTGTTCAATACACAGTGAATTGCATTTTGTGCCCGCCCTAATATGGCCGTGTTATAATAACCAGAGCATAGCTGACACTAAAAGCAGTCAGCGTGAATATAATTTATTAACATATTTAGTATACATTCACATTACATTTATTAATTTAGCAGAGGCTTTTCTCGAAAGCACTTGAGTGAATCTCACTGAAATAAGAATCCCAAATGTCCAAATCACATTGCACTCCATAATCAAAAGGAATTAAGAAGTTACATGTAAGAATATATTATTAAACATTTTAATAATATATTCTTACATGTAACTTCTTAATTCCTTTTGATTATGGAGTTTCAGTGCAGCTTCAAAGGGTTCTACACGATCCCAGCTGAGGAATAAGGGTCTTGTCTAGCGAAACGATTAGTCATTTTCTAAAAAAAAAAATATATATATATATATATACTTTTTAACCACAAATGCTCGTCTTACACTGCTCTGTGATGCGCCACGCATTACGTAATCACGTTGGAAAGGTCACGCGTGACGTAGGCGGAAGTACCGCGGTAGGGCGAAAAACTCACACATCTCATTTTCTCCTCCAACTTCAAAATCATCCGACATCGTTTGTAAAGGGCGTTTGACTTAGTCTTTGCAAGTTTGCTTTGTAGACACTGGATTGGTACTTCTGCCTAAGTCACGCGTGACCTTTCCAACGTGATTACGTAATGCGTGGCGCATCGCAGAACAGTGCAAGACGAGCATTTGTGGTTAAAAAAGTATATACATTTTTTTTTTTTTTTTAGAAAATGACCGACCGTTTCGCTAGACAAGACCCTTATTCCTCAGCTGGGACCGTGCAGAGCCCTTTGAAGCTGCACTGAAACTGCAATTTGGATCTTCAACCCATTGAACCCCAGTGAAGTCCACTATGTGGAGAAAAATCCTGGAATGTAGGTTTGTAACACATTTGCATAATTCCAGTCTATGGTCTTCATTGGCTGCCCACAAAAAATGTCTACTTTGACCCACCCCCAAACACTGTAGTTGTAGCTGAGGCCTGGAAGGGTTTGGTTCGGGTTGTCGACATGTTGAGAAGACGCTGTTTTCTGCGCTGCGAAAGCAAATCCACTTTACATGCACTTCCCAAGGATGAGGACTTGGGCTCAAATTGATATGGTAAATCTGACTCCATCGTTACTGTTCGTATCCTTGTGTATACAAGTGCTAAGGAAGCTCCAGAGCTGAATTTCAGATATGGTAATGGACATTTTGTTTCCAGCACACAGTTTGACCAGTAGATCAATCACAATAGACAGAGCCATCTGACCAATCAGAGCAGAGTAGACTCTCGGAAAGGAGGGGTTCGGAGAGACCAGATCCTTGATCGAACTGTTTCAGACACTGTGAGAAAAGAGGTGATGCTGCAATGTATATTGTGAGAAGATTAAAGTGTTTTTTGACCTGCATGCAAACCTATAGTAGGAGACCTCCAAAACTAAATTAAGAACCTTTAAAATAGCATAAAGGGGCACTTTAATGCATATATAATGTTAAAGTAAATGGCCATGCTTGTTCCATGGCCTATGTGTCCAATAATATAAGTGTTTATGGGCAAATATAAAACATCTCATCACAACATTTCATGTAAAGTAATTTCAAATCAGATTCTTGGGTAATTAAGTCCACTTCCAAGGTTTCCCATTGCACTGAAAGATTGAAATGTTAATCGTTCATCTGAGCTGATGAATGAGAGGGGAGGTAGTTGTGTGCATCAGTGCCTTAAAGAGTGCTCTGTTCCTCCGTATTCCACTCCCCATAGAAACTAGAGCACTCAGCAACCTGCAGGAAAGAGTCCAAACACTCATCTATCTTTCTAGAGTGTGTGTATATGTGTGCGTGCATCTCTCTGAGTGTGTGCGTGTTCTCCTTGCACTCCATTTGTTTACCTCCCAGAGTTCTTATTGAATGAGGACAGATAGCTAACTCTGAGAGAGTAAAGGAGTGGGGAGATTCAGGCAGATTGATTTACCATGTCATTTATAGTGCCACTAAACCTTCTTTTTTCTTTTATGCTGTTAAGTTTATCATACAGGATTCTGCACAAGCCTTTTCCTTAAACCTGAAAGTTTTTCCAACATTTATTTTTGTTTAGATTCATGAGTCTAGGGGTGTTTCTTAGCCATGTGGACTTACTCTTACTAATGTTTAATTTGTTTACTTACATGTAACTGTGAATATAACTATATCTCAAAAGAATTGCCTTTGTGCATTTCTGAGATGTAAATGACGGAGATGCAAATTATATCTGAAACATTTTGAGGAAAAAAAAAAGACTCTTTAGTCTTGTTAAAGGAATAGTTCACCCAAAAATGAAAATATAATTTACTCATCCTCCAGTTGTTCCAAACCTGTATGAATTTCTTTCTTCTGCTGAACACAAAAGAAGATATTTTGAAGAATATGGGTAACCAAACAGTTGACGGACCCTGTTGCCTTCCATAGTATAGAAAAAAAATACTATGGAAGTCAACGGAGCCCATCAACTCCTTTGGTTTTTCAGAATTCTTCAAAATATCTTCTTTTGTGTTCAGCAGAAGATAGAAATTCATACTAGTTTGGAACAATCTGAAGGTGAGTAATTGATGACAGAATTTTCATTTTTGGGTGAACTATCACTTTAAGAGACAATATTTTTTAGTTAGCATTTTAAAATATTATTTACCTTGATTATATATCAAGGTTATATATATTTTGATCTATATTATTGATGTAGGAGTTTTGGATTTCCTTGCTTCACATGATCTGTTTTTCTCTCGTAGTGGAGCTGAAGTTCAATCTGGATCATTACGTGAATAAGCGATATCCTGGCCTGGTGAAGATCGTGAGGAACAGTAAGAGAGAGGGACTCATACGGGCCAGGATTCACGGCTGGAACGCAGCCACTGCTCCTGTTGTGGGATTCTTTGACGCCCACGTGGAGTTCAACACGGGCTGGTAAGTGGGATTCTGTCTTTTATTATTTTATGAGGCATTGTCTCGCCACTCAGAGTATCACTGGCATGCTTCTCATGACAAAGACTTGATTTATCAGAGAATATTCATCATGACATCAATGGTAGCTTAGACTTCAGCGAAGAAAGCAGCCTGATGGATTTTTATCAAAAGCATCTGTCAAAAATGAACTGATAGATTAATGATCTCAAAAATGGATGAATAAGATGTGCCCTAACTTAAATAACATTTTTACTTTCTGATGATAATGGGCTTCCCTGCTGAAAAGACCTGCAGGAATTTTCAAGCTGATAACATGCCATTTAGTTCTGGTTTGGTTGGGAACTGGCATCCAAACTACAACATACACTGGTGATGTATTTTTTAAGTCAATCCAGTAGAGCTGCACAATTAATCGTTAAAAGATTGCAATCTTGATTTAAACAATCACACAATCTTATTCCTAAATGATGATGTCTATTAAACCTTTGACAAAATCACACCGGAACATTCAAATCTGCATTCGCGCTGCCACTGAGCCAGAGAGAGCAGTTGTCATGTATAGGTATGAAACACAAAGGGCCCTATTTTAACGATCTAAGCACATGGTCTAAAGCGCACGGCGCAAGTGCACTTACACCGTGTCCTAACCAGACGCGATGCAATAAGATTCCAGCAACAAGCAATTTGACTGTCCACACTAGACGTGACACGACAATGAGAAGCCATAAAAAATGAAAAAATCAAAAACCACAGCCAATCAGAAGAGAGTGTGGGCGGGCACTCTCGGCATGAGCACAGCAGACACAATGAATGGGCAAGTACATAGTAAAATTCATAAATATTACACATTTAAACATTATTTAAAGTACATACGGAGTGACTGAACCAATCTTTGTCATAGAATGCTTGTTTGTTCGCATTGAGTTGACAGTTTGAACGTTCTTGTGCCCATTTATTTATTTTCAAGATCTGAGGTGAATTAGCCAGTGTTGTTTTCATTACAGCTAAAAAGCTGGGAACACAGAATGATATTCAAACTCACAAAGACGCTTTTAATATTAAATAAAGCACATAAAGAGTACCTGATATTATCATTGCCATACTTTGCCAGCCGTGACCTTGCGGAGAAATAGAAACCGTTTCTAAAATAGAATCGTCGCGTGTCGCCGTCGCGGCTGGTTAGGACATGGTGTTAGGGCATGTCCGAATACACTTTTGCTAGTTTAATGACGGGAAAAATGGTTGACGCGCACTGTGCACGGTCTAAAAGGGTTGTCCATATTCCGACTGCAGTTTATAGTTCAGATATAAACACTGATGTCTATGGTAGCAATCAAAATAGAGCAGATCCCTTTTTGAAAGTAACTTGATGCTTCAAATAATGATTGTATCATTACATCGTTATGCCACTAGGTGGCAACAAATGACTTTTAAAAATGTATTTGTCATTAAATCATTAATTCAACAGATTCGTTCAAAAACGCTGATTCATCCAGTAATGAAACAAGTGAAGTATTTATG
Source organism: Ctenopharyngodon idella (assembly GCF_019924925.1). Taxonomy (NCBI): domain Eukaryota; kingdom Metazoa; phylum Chordata; class Actinopteri; order Cypriniformes; family Xenocyprididae; genus Ctenopharyngodon; species Ctenopharyngodon idella. The sequence continues at coordinate 35,175,523 of NC_067224.1, forward strand.
GCCTCCCAACATGGAAAAGATACCTTTTATCGCCTGTCACGGTGTTGCTTCGCATCTGGTTAGGACACGGTGTTAGGGCATGTCCGAATCCACTTTTGCTTGTTTAATGACGGGAAAAATGGTTGACGCGCCCTGTGCATGGTCTAAAAGGGTTGTCCATATTCTCTTAATGAGTAATGGGTGTGTTTTGGGTGTAACATGCAATAAACCAATCAGAGTCTCATCTCCCATTCCCTTTAAAAGCCAGTTGCGCTCACACCATGGTGGATTCGCTATTTATATGGCGGAATTTGCAAGTGGAAAAACTGAACGCTTCTCTAGGAGGAAATGGATCTGCTTATGCGTGAGGATAAAGCGCACGAGCAGACCATCTACGGTACAAGCCGGATTCTACCAAAATAATTTTATTTTTATGCACACAATAATAATATTTTACATTGTAATCCTTTTATTTTTAATATTTGGTATGTTTATGTACTGTTGCACGTCCCTTTGTGTGTAATAAGCAGAGTGTACGCTCGCCTATAGGTGCATATTACTAACGCAGTCTTTAAATAACAAAAAAAAAAAAATATATATATTGCGCCATTGACTTTAGACCAGGTTTCAGTTGGTCAATGACACAGTCGTTTTCAGTTGCCTCAAAATAGCAACGCGCCAACAATGCGCCTGAACACACCTCATTTTCAGACCAGCACGCCCATGGCAAATGCATTTACTATTTAAACAACGTGGCGCAGGACATGAAAATGATAACTGCATTGGGCTGAAACTAGCATAAAACACTGCATTGTGCCAGGTGTATGATAGGGCCCACACAGTTTTTCAAGCACATAGTATTGTTATTTCTGTCTTTAAATAATTCATATGATCACAGAAGTACAGGGATAAAAGTTTATAATTGGGATATAAACACTGATGTCTATGTTAGCGAACAAAATAGAGCATATCCCCTTTTGAAAGTAACTTGATGCTTCAAATAATGATTGTATCATTACATCGTAACGCCACTAGGTGGCAACAAGTGACTTTTAAAAATGTATTTGTCAATAAATCATTGATTCAACAGATTTGTTCAAAAACATTGATTCATCCAGTAATGAAACAAATGAAGTATTTATGAGTGAGTCTTTGAATCATTCATTCAAACCAATATTTTTTAAAAAAAATAATAAATTCTAATAAATTAAACATATTTAAATAGACTGCAGCCGTTAATAATTGGTCAGAACCTCTAGTAAACTGCGTTATTTTATTTAGTTGTCTGTTCAAAATCATGGGAGAATCGTGATCTCTATTTGAAACAAAAAAAAAATCGTGATTCTCAATTTATCCAGAATCATGCAGCTCTACAATCCAGCTAGAAGAATAAATCCATTGTTTGTTGCCTCCAAAAACACAAAACAGCTCCTATGTGCTGAGACTTGCGCTACCAGCCCGCACTCGCAATCCTTAAATGAACTTAAGCATCCTTCATCTGTCACCTCCTTCAACTCAACAGCAATGAGTTCTCATTAAGGCCTCCCATTAGAGGAGTATGACCTCCATTGGGGAATTATGGATTAACCATTAATGAGCTTTTTCTCTTTGTTCCACAACATAAACATTTAATGGAGAGATGATCACTGAATGGGGCCACCGTCTCAGGTACATGATGCTGAATCTGCAGTCGGAAAGACAGGGGATGCATTCCATGTTTGGAGCCCAAATTAAATTTGTTTCATTATCACTTCCCTCGTTCAAAACTTGGATTGCTTTTTCATTTAAATGGGTTTTCCTTCTGTGTGAGCTTCAAATTTCAAGGTGTGAATTGAAACAGTCGGAAATTAAATGCGTTTTAGTTTTATATTTAAAAGGAGTCATATCAAATAATTTATTATTTTTTTCCTTAAGCATTCCCCTAACATTCATTTTTTTATGTAATTTTGTTTTTCATACTGATTTTCCACCCTCTCTCTGTCTGAAATAAAAAGTGTGTTTTGCTGCTGAGCCTTTAAGAAACACCCTCTTCACATGCAAAATGAGCAGAAGTTTTGAAAATTAGCATATATTTTCATAGTACATCAAGGTCTTGTATGTCAAAGGATCAAGAAAAATGTGATTCCTAATGATATGGCACCTTTAACATACTGTTAGCTTGCACAGGGTGATCATATCCCAGCTCAGAAATAAAATCTGTTCAGAACTGTGATGAACTCCTCTCCTTATGTCAGCACCAGCCCATCCTTTTGGTTGCCACCCTATCGTTGTCAAATAGAACCGGGACTTAGTTATTGTTAGTTATTGTTCTTCTATTGTGTCTTCCCATTGACATGTTGTTTATTTTGTTTAAAATATGTTCCACATTTAATGAGAAATATTTTTCCATTTATAGAAACATCACATTTTAAACTTTGAAGTAACTTGACATAATCACACTTAAAAGCACAGCTTCAAAGGAAAGTTGATTTCATATTGGCAGTATATACCGTGCGATGCAGGAGGGTTGACAATTAGCACTTTGATGTGTATGTTTCAAAGTAACCGGAGGCAACTAACAGAATTCCAAAGAGACCAATTAGTCAATATCTGAACTGCAAGAGCTTCGGTCACAGATACTGTGAAGTATCTGCTAAGAACAACAGTTTTTAAAATGTAGAGGTAAATGCACTAAATCACTAAATCATCATTTACTAACCCTCAAGTCATCCCAAACCTGTATGTTCTTGTGGAACACAAAAGAAGATATTCTGAAGAATGTTTCAGTGTTTTTTTTTGTTTTTTTTTGTTTGTCTGTACAATGATAGTCAGTGGGTCCAATGTTGTGTTGGACCCCTTTGAATTTCATTGTATGGACAAAAGTGTAATGATTCCACTGAAGGTGAGTTGAAGAACCCAATTGCAGTTTCTTCTTTTTCTTTTTTTTTTCACATTTATTACCATAAATGTGAACTAAATACAAAATAGTGATGGGTGATTTCGAAACACTGCTTCATGAAGCTTCAAAACCTCAAATCTTTTGTTTCGAATCAGTGGTTTGGAGCGTGTATCAAACTGCCAAAGTCACATGATTTCAGAAAACGAGGCTTCGTTACGTCATAACTGTTTCGAAATGTTTTGAAATTTCAATGGTTCACTGCTGGGGGGGCGATTCACTGAGATCGCCCCACAGTGGCGAACCATTGTACAACTGTCTATGGTTTTTACCTGATCTCTGATCAGTTTTATACATTTGTAGATGTTTTAATTAGACATTGGTATAATTAAAAGGAATAATAGTAGTTAATAATCTCTTAATGGCCTGTTTAGCTGAGCCATTAATAGAACAAACAAAACAAGCCATATGTGTGAATACAGTGAATTATCCTTTAACTAAGTGCACATATAGTGATGCTTGTATAGTGCTGTACGTTAAACTAGCGATGGGAGAAACAAAGCTTTTCAAAGCTTCGAGTCAACTGAACCAATTGCTTCGCAAAATCATTCACTGTTTTGAAACATTCGAAACACCACACGCTGGTGACGCCTGCTGGTCAAAACAGTGTGAATGCAACAAAAACTCATGCCAAACATGCATAAAAACAGCTTTTACAAACAAATTGCAAATGTTTTTATTGAAAGTATAATCTATCATGCAATTAACTAATCATCTAATACCATTAAATATTAAGTGTCTGTATAAAATGTATTTTCAGGGTTTGTTTTGTTTGTTGTATGGATGGGTCAGCTAAACAGAGGCTATAAACTCCTATTATTCCTTTTAATTATACAAATACATCATTAAAATGTCTACAAATAAAACTCATCAGAGATCAGGTAATAGACACACTTAATACTCAGGTAATAGACATAGACACTTGTTCAATGATTCACCGCTGGGGTGCGATCTCAGTGAATCCACATGATTCATGGGTTCACAGAGATTGCCCCCAGCGGTGAACCATTGGAAAAAAGTTTCGAAACAGGTATGACGTAACAAAGCCTCGTTTACTGAAATCATGTGACTTTGGCAGTTTGAAACACGCTCAGAACCACTGCTTCGAAACAAAAGATTCATAAAGGTTTCGAAGCTTCATGAAGCAGCGTTTCGAAAGCGCCCATCACTACCTTAAACACTTGAGTGTCATGCAGATTGTGATGAGCATAGTAACTCCTTTAGTGAATCAGGCTCTGAAACAACCCAGACAGTGTGCAAATAAACAGTTATCAGTGTGCACAGTTCCAGTCCTCACTCAAAGTTTTTTTCCTCTCCCAAGAGGAGTAGATGGATATTTCACAGTACAGTTGCTAAGTGCCTCAGAAGTAGATCCTCAAAAATGACCACAGATCTGAATCCTCTGTGACCTGAGCTGGAAAAATAAAAAAACGTTACGTCATGAGCTTTACAAAGCTCAGATTTATGGCAGGGATGTTGTTCCGAATCCTCTTGTTTCCAAGGCCAACACACAAAGGCATAACCTGGTGTATGGAGTGTAAAACCTGGACCCCTGGGCAACAGAAAGGGTGTTATGGTCTGACAAGTTATCTTTCAACCTTATATCTAGCTCCCGACAGGTTCAGCAAATCTTTTTAACACTAATCACTGTTGCAATCTTTTATGCACAGAGGGGTTCGGTAATATTATGGGTTGTCATTTTATGGAAGTCATGGTACTACAATGGCCAAGGAATAGGAGACTATACTATATTATGTACAACTACATTCATCTATTGTATTTTAGTGCATGGTACATTTTTCAAAGTGTATGTGTCCACTTATAATTCTACATTCTCTACATTGTATTACATGAATAAGTTTTACCAGATTTTGGCATGGGGGAATTTTGCAGTCACTCTACTTCACATATAGTTGCGTATGTGTAATTTAGCTTGTCGTCTGTAGAGCTCTAGATTGTGAATTATGTAATTTTCTAAAGGTGTTTCAGTCTTCAGTGTGAGTGACACTTGTGGACGGCACATAACAAATTATACCACAGCCTGTAATTCCAGCCTAATTTGAACTTGTCAGCCTGTCAGATTCAAGATGTATTGTGTGTGTGTGTGTGTGGGGGGGGCATGAGGATACAGTATACAGCCAGTCCAGTGGGTCATAAATTGGACCTACTATGCCTAACACAAAACCTTTTCTTCAGGACAGAACATAGTGTTCTAAACTCATTCATTATTCATTGACATGACTTTTTTTTTTTTTAAAAACCCTTTCAACTAAGATATTGTCAAGTCAGCATTCAGGGTTTGCCTTGCCAAATGTGCTTTTCTAGTTAAAATTACATTAAAATGAATCTTCGGAACACAAATTAAGATATTTTTAATAAAATCCGATGGCTCAGTGAGGCCTGCATTGACAGCAAGATAATTATCACTTTTAGACGCCCAGAAAGCTACTAAAGACATATAGTTCATGTGACTACAGTGGTTCAACCTTAATGTTATGAAGCGATGAGAATACCTTTTGTGTGCCAAAAAAACAAAATAACTTTATTCAACAATATCTAGTGATGGGTGATTTCAAAACACTGATTCATGAAGCTTCGAAGCTTTACGAACCTTTTGTTTCGAATCAGTGGTTTGGAGCGCGTATCAAACTGCCAAAGTCACGTGATTTCAGTAAACGAGGCTTCATTAGGGTTAGGGTTAGTCATAAGTGTTTTGAAACGTTTCGAAATTTCAATGGTTCACGTGACTTCGGCAGTTTGATACATGCTCCGAACCACCTATTCGAAACAAAAGATTCGTAAAGCTTTCTCACTGAGCCATCGGATTTCATCAAAAATATCTTAATTTGTGTTACGAAGTTGAATGAAGGTCTTACGGTTGTGGAATGACATGAGGGTGAGTAATTAATGACAGAATTTTCATTTTTGGGTGAACTAACTCTTTAACATGAACTAATAATGAACTATTAGATACAGCATTTATTAATCTTTAATGTTAATTTCAACGTTTACTGATACATGATTAAAATCAAAAGTTGTATTTCTTAACATTAGTTAATGCACTGTGAACTAACATGAACTAACGATGAACAGCTGGATTTTTATTAACTAACGTTAACAAAGGATAATAAATACTATGACAAATATATTGCTCATAGTTAGTTCATGTTAGTTAATACATTAACTAATGTTAACAAATAAAAAATTATTGTAAAGTGTTACCAATTTAATTAATTTTTAATTGCACTTCCATGCAATTCTACATCTTATTTGCTGCCTCAAATCAAATTCATGTATTTAATTCAATTTCGAATGTCACGACATCCTGTTTTTTCATCTGTTTTTCAGGAATTTTATTTGCATCTTGGTGTTTCTATTTCAGAATTGTTCAGCTGCCTGAGCTGAACAAGATCAACCTTTGCATCGGTCACAATCGGTGTGCATTTCAATATGCATTGTACTGAACATACATGCCTGAATTAAAGCATCTGTCTCCTGACAGAATTTCATTATTTATAAAACACGCTTAACCTTTATAGAGTGGCCCAGCACAGTGTTCGGTAGACTGGCAGAATTAGCTGTGATTGCATGAATACATGAGAAGGCCTCTGTTGAACATTATTGATTATTCATGACTTGGGTCTTTTATCATCTGCTGTTGAATTCTGAAATGCTAAACGTGCGTGTGTGCGTCATTAGATGGTTGACTGATAATTGATATTGTTGAGCCCTCACCTGTAGGCCTTTTTTTCCCCTAAAATGTATGTCCAGCCTACCTCCGCTGTAACCTTTTGCCCTGTGTCCTATTCTTCCAGTCCCCATTGTTCATTGTTGTATTTGACACGCCGATTCTCAGATCTCTCATCTCTACGCTTGATCTCTATCTCCCACACCTTTTCTCTCTCTTTCAATTTCTTCCTGCATCTATGCCTCAGGTTTCTGGGGAGCTTTGTTTGATTTAAAGGAAGAAACACAGTGATACATTAGAGAATCTGAAATTTATTATATATGTGGTTCTAGACAGACTCTGAAAATTCAATAGCAACACCAAAAAATCAAAGTCCTGTAGGTATATGTCCCACAACAATATAAACAAGCATACTGTAGTTGTTTATCAGCTCCTTCTGTGGGTGTAATTGTCTGATCTTTGATAGTTTTTAAAGCTGAAGCATGTATTTTTTATTTTAAAAACATTTTGTCTTGTCCCAGTTTAGTGTGCTAAAATTTAAGTAAGCCATTATTGAAGACTGTAAATACTGTGGCTTTGATTGTTTTGAGCAGTTCAACGTCGTTCTTCGACTTCTTGTTGGTGGGACTATGTGAACAAATGGAGTATTTGGTTAGCTGTTATTAGGTTTGGTGCTGCTTGTTTAACAGAAATTACATAATTAATCTTTAAAGGGATAGTTCACACCCACATAAGAACTCTGTCATTATTTATACATCCTTATGTTGTTCCAAACCTTCACACAGTGTCTTCACAAATAAGACTCTTTTCCATATGATTAAGAGTTTAGAGTTTGAAACGGGACCAAATAATGGAAAACATAGAACGGTGTGGTATGAGTGTTTGGAAGACCTGCATGAAAACCTGAAATCATTATTTTTTTCTATTCCCTCTAGTCCCGTAAGTGGCACACATATTACACTCTTCAGCTTCATAAATTTTGTCTTCTCCTGTGTGTGTGCACAAGGTTTTGCATACATTGCGGAGATCAGATATCCCCTCGAGGAAGGTAAAACCTGAAATCATCTGGACTGTGGGAACCTGCCAAGTTTTAGGGGACAGAAAATATCACCAGCTCAGTATAAAAACAATAGAAGTAAAAGGAAAATCCCCTCCAAACAAATGTGTGAGTGATGATCACGTCTACTGGACTCCATCTAGGAACCACAATGTTTGTATGTGTGCCTACTATTTCAACATGTTTTGGGAACAAAAGTTTACTCAGAATTGAGCTATTTTATCAGTGTATCTGATAAAATGGTATATAAAATGACAGTATATATAAAGTTTTTTTTTTTTTTTATTGTAATAATGCAACAAGATTTCTGTTAGGGTTAGGATGTTGATTAGTGCTGGGTTATAGTATTTATAACTAGCTGTATGTAAAAATAATAGTCTAAGGAATGTTCGCATATAAGAAAACATACTGTAGGTTTTCAGTTTTATCTTTCAAAATCCTTATACACGATTCTACCATCCTCTCATGTACGACAGCAACAAAAGCTCTGTGCAAACACAAGATTATTGCTGAAATAGATGTAAATTGTGTACAACAAGCTATTTCTATGCCTTCACTTTTGTTTCAATGGATTTGATAACTGTAGGCATAAATATATTCATAAACAAAGGTGCTGAAACATCCTATTCTTCATATTATGGCAATATAGGATGGCAGAGACTGATAACTGAGATGGATTATGTGGGCCAGAATGTGACCTTGTTGAAGTTGCAGGACTTGGCTGCACTTGCACACACTGGAGAACAAAAGAAGTGTAGTGTGTGTGTGTGTGTGTGTGTGTGTGTACTTGTTTAACCTACATTGTGAGGACCCAATGTCCCCACAAGGATAGTAAAACCTATATAGATTACCTATATTGTGAGGACCAGTCAGCAGAAATTGACTATTAAACATACTAAATTATGCTTATTTGAAAATGTATAAATACAGAAAGTTTTCTGTGATGGGTAGGTTTAGGGGTAGGGTTAGGGTTAGGGAACAGTTATACAGTATAAAAATCATTATGTCTATGGAGAGTCCCCAAAAAGATACTGAAACCTATCATGTGTGTGTGTCTTAAAAATACTGTGAGTGCTTGTGTGTTGTAGCTGTAATTTTCTCTGTCTCTGGTGCCCCCAGAACGTGTCTGTGAAGTTTCAGCTCAAAATACCCCACAGATCATTTATTATAGCTTGTCAAATTTGCCTTTATTTGGGTGTGAGCAAAAACACGCCATTTTTGTGTGCATCCCTTTAAATGCAAATGAGCTGCTGCTCCTGGCCCCCTTTCCAGAAGAGGGCGGAGCTTTAACAACTCATGCTTCAGATACTCAACAACAGCAAAACTGGAGAATCTCACACAGCCAAAATATCAGAAAATGTCAGTAGTGGTGTTCAGCCTTACATTGTTTGAACCGGAGTCGGACACTGATAGAGAGACTCAGGAAGAAGTTACAACTTTTAGAATACAACTGGACGTTTCTGAATGGTTAGAAGAGATATTTATGTAGTTGTTGTAAAGTTAAGTTGATTTAACACTCTTCAAGTGTGTGTTCCATGCAGAGCTACTCTTAAATATGTAAAATTTAAGTTTAATTAATTTGTGTTGGGACTACTTGAATCATTTTTGTTGCATTAACTAAAACTGCATAGGTGGATTTTTAGTTCCCAGCATGCTTTAGGACTGAACTGGGAGAGAGTTGATGAAGAGTAGAGGTGGTTAGGTTGTAGGATGGTTATATGATGTTTATGGTGTTTGTTGCTTTGTGCAATGAACATAGCTGTGCTAATGTTAGTGTGGTGACAAACTAAAATATATGTCTAAAATTAATATAAATTAATTTTGTGTAAAATCAAACAAAGTAAAACCAAAAAGTATGTGCTCATTCACTTTGTTCATTTTACTTAGTGTAATTTTGACTCGGTGTAGCTACTCTAGCTAATCTCAATTTGCATACTTTAAGATTCATAATTACTCAATCTTAGGTTGTACATTTAAAATGTTGTTGCCTTTTATTCGCTGTCATTTTTCAAAGCTGTAGGAAATTTTAGGCTAAAAGCATGTGTGCACAATTTAAGGCCAATTCACACTGCATCAATAGATGCCAACCTTATTTTCACTGAATGTGACCAGCATTCGTTGGGTCTTGAAATATCTGAGAAGTGACGTACTGTAATTTGGTGATTATCAACGTTGGCCGCTGTCTGTCGGTGCAGTGTGAATTAGCCTTTAAAAATTTGACAAACATGGTAATCTAAGAACCTTTAGCATACAGTTTTCAATGTACTATAGTTTGGGATACTGATCCTAGTCTTGCATGCTATGTATATACGATGTGAATTGTAATTCCACATATGACTTTTCATTTTGCGAAGAGATACAGATCAGTTTAAATCTACATCTAATGATTTCATAGCACTGAAATGCATTATTGTGGTTACCATGGTGATGTTGTGGAGGATCGATTTCTATAAGATAATATCTTACATGTACCACACAGTTGCTTATTGGTTAGAAAGGCACTCTCAAAAATCAATAAAGCAAAAATTCGATAATTAGTGTCACATACTTCCAAAATAATGATTAATGGGATTCACATTAAAGCCTGACTTTTATTCACTCTGACCTCAGTGTCTTAATGAAAACATTAGTCAATACACAGCTTTCACTGGGCTGATCTTTCCAGGAGCCCACATGAACATTTCAAGGAAACCTCCAAGGATTCATGACCTTGTTCCTCCCAATGAAAGCCTCTTGGTTTGCCATTCAATTACACTATTGAAATCACCTTTCGATTGTTTAATCAATGGTTTTATAGATGTTTACATTATCTCAGGAAGTGAATCTTAGAATAAAATGATTTCAAATTTGTCATTTAGCTGACACTTTAATCCCAAACAACTTAACAGTATTATTGCATGAACAATGTCAGGCTAAGTGTCTTGCTCAAGGCCACATGATGATAGTTTATAGATTCTCCTTTGTGCAGGGTTTGAACCCACAACCTATTGATTATCAGATCGAATCTTTAACCACTAGGCTATACCACTAACAGTTTTAAAATGGTTTTAAAACTGTGGTTCACTAAATGGTTTAATTATTTGTATCTGGAGCCAAATATCTAGTAATGTAGGTCAATACTATTTGTGTAGGCTTAATTTGTGTTTTTCTAAGTAAGGTTAGAAATCAAGTGTAAAATTTCTAATAAGCTAATGGAAACATGGGGAAAAGAGTGTGAATTAAAAGTGCTCTACATGACGTTGATGTACATTATCTGTATGTGATATTGGTAAAATGTCATTATGCTTTTGTTTGTGCCTTTTTAGAGCCTTTAATGTGATATTGTCAGAACTAAAGACCTGTGCAGTTTTCTGTTAGCTTTCATGCACCATTGAAGACTTTCTAGGACCGCTTTACATAATTGTTGATTCACCTTTTACCACACTAATCTACTGGAACTTGATGAAGAACTCCAGATGAAAAATTTGAAGTGATTAAAGCTAATGAAGTATGAGTGATGAGCATTTCTAAGGTCAGTCAATTGGAAGTAAAAGCTAAAAGCTCAAAGTGAATGGTTCACTGCCAGACCTCCACTACAGAACCAATGATACCCATACTGCAAAAAAAAAACTATTTATCTATCTATCTATCTATCTATCTATCTATCTATCTATCTATCTATCTATCTATCATTCTATCTATCGTTCTATCTACCGTTCTATCGTTCGTTCTATCATTCGTTCTATCGTTCTATTGTACGTTCTATCGTTCATTCTATCGTTCATTCTATCGTTCATTCTATCGTTCTATCATTCTATTCGTTCTATTGTTCGTTCTATCGTTCGTTCTATCGTTAGTTCTATCATTCCTTCTATCGTTCCTTCTATCGTTCTTTCTATCATTCTATCTATCTATCTATTTATAATTCTTTCTATCTATCTATCTATCTATCTATCTATCTGTCTGTCTGTCTGTCTATGAACAATCGATGGATCATTCATTCGTTTGTTCTATCTATCTATCTATCTATCTATCTATCATTTGTTCTATCGTTCGTTCTATCATTCATTCTATCTATCTATCTATCTATCTATCTATCTATCTATCTATCTATCGTTCGTTCTATCATTCTATCTATCTATCTATCTATCTATCATTCTATCGTTCGTTCTATCATTCGTTCTATCTATTGTTCATTCTATCGTCCGTTCTATCGTTTGTTCTATTGTTCTATCTATCTATAGTTTTATCTATATATCTATCGTTCTCTCCATATCTGTCTATCTATCTATCGTTCTATCTATCTATTTATGGTTCTATTGTTCGTTCTATCGTTCATTCTATCTGTATATCTATCACTCTATTGTTCGTTCTATTGTTCGTTCTATCATTCTATTGTTTGTTCTATCTTTTGTTCTATGGTTCGTTCTGTCTTTTTATTGTTCTATCTGTCTATCTATCTATCTATCTATTGTTCTATCTGTCTGTCTGTCGTTCTATCTATCTATCGTTCTTTCTATCTTTCTAATGTTCTCTATATCTATTGTTCTATATATCTATCTGTCTTTTTATTTTGGTCACTTTGTGTTGTGAGATCGACTCATCATATTGGCCAGACTAAGCCTCAGTTTGGACCAGCTGATAGTCTAATGTCTGGCTAAGTGAGACTAGCAATTCTGAATTAAATTATATTCAAACATTAGTCAAGGTCTTTCGTGATTTTGCATTATAGAGAAATACTGTTAATCCGCATTTAAATAATTTATCAGGATAGTGGGCTTAGTCTCTGTCCAGGAAATCACCACTTAGAGATTTGTGATTTGAATATACCTTGTCATTGAAGCAATTTATACATAATTAGTTGTATCGGCTTATTGGAAAAATTAAATTAATCATTCATCATATTTGGTAAGTGATTAATCATTGTGTTTATAGTTAATTAATATGGATGATACTGCAAGTGGCTAATTTTCAACCAAATGTAATGAGTTAACTGTCTAAATTGAGCTTATGTATTTTTAGAGCATGGTATTATGAAGTGAGCACACAGATACTGTGAGAATGATGGACTTGCTCTTGGGAACATTTCGTAAATATTTAGGAGGGAAAAAAGTAAAACATTTAACAGGATGAGGCTAACATAGTTTCACCGTGACAGGCTGCAACATGTCCAAAGGCGATAAATCTATCCCAGCTTCTAAGCTGCTCAACAGATTCATAATGTGCTTAAAAACAGCATGTAAAAAATTAAATCTTCCATCCTACTACAGGAATAAAAAAAGCTTTGGGGAACATTTTGCCCTAGACTAACCTTTTTAACCAGGCACTATTCCCAGCACACTAAGCAGACACAAGCAGTTCATGGGATCTTCGCAGTGAATGAGGCAAGATTTCATTTTCTGATAGAGGCACATGAGAGAAACTTTCCTAATTCTGGATATGTCACACAGGAGTTTCATCAGTTGTGGAGAATGGAGGGCTAATCTCTAAGGACTGTGTTCCTGGACTATCTGTAAAGGGAGGAAGACAGGGAAGATAGCAGGACTTACCTCCATAAGATGACATGCCAAGTCAAGCACAGTTGGTGATAGAGATCCTTTTACTTGGCAAATTGTCCGAGACTGTGCACGGGGTACAGAGCTTTATTGTTTCAACCAAGAGTAGAAGTGATTTATGATGTACCCCATGGACTTTAGTCAAGGTAGGCGCCATATTTAATTTGACATGAATGAATACGTGGCTGTGAGAGATAGACATATGGGTTGCGGGATTGTAGTGTTTTAAGGTCCCAGGTTGAATCTAAATTTTCAGTGTTTGATCACTGAACAGACTGTACATCTATTCCTCACAGCCTTGTTCTGGTCTATTTGATTTACCAGTATTATTTTAGTTTTATTTACTATTACATTTATTCGTATTTTTAGCTTTTGTTTTTTTAATTAGGTTTCTCTGCAAGCATATGAAAAAACGAGCCGCTCAGATTTCGCTCCCCTTGTGACATACGAAGGGGATCTTATTATAATATTACCGCCCCTTAATCTGCATGTTTCCACCCACGGTGCCGTCATTTTGTTTTTGCAAGCGAAAACGGTGTACTAGTTCTAAGGCTATGGCAAAAGTTTGAGCAAAGCATGCTAACTGTTCTGTCGTTGGCTGCACAGAACACTATTTAGAGTCTCATTAGCTTGGATAGCCTGAGAGTTGACCCTGGCAAGCTCGATTGCTAAAAAAGGAGCGTTTCTGACCGAGCGATATTTTGGAAAAAATATTAGACCATTCACAGCATTTGATAGCAATCATAAACGTTAGCCTGGTGTGTATTGCTCTGTTTGGCAAACAGGCACACTATGTATAGTGGGCGTCTATATGGGTTTTGCACAAAAGATGAACATGACGGCACATGCTAGTCGATTAGTTGAATCAACTCCACAGCAATTACATGTTTAACCACTAACCATTCAGAAAAGTCCAGTTGATTTGTAAGTTGTAACTTATTCCTGAGTGTCTCCATCAGTGTCCGACTCCAGTTTGAACAATGTAAGGCTGACAATCGTCATTTTGGCTGCGTGAGATTCTCCAGCGTTGTTGTTGTTGAGCAACCGAAGCGCGAGCTGTTAAAGCTCCGCCTTCTTTTGGAGGGCGGGCAGGGAGCAGCAGCTCATTTATATTTAAAGCGACACACAAAAACTGCATGTTTTTGCTCACACCCAGATAGGGGCAAATTTGACAAGATATAATAAATGATATGTGGGTTATTTTGAGCTGAAGCTTCACAGACACATTCTGGGGACACCAGAGACTTATATTACATCTTGTGAAAAGGGGCATAATAGGCCCCCTTTAAATTACATTTTGAATCCCAGATTCCTGGAGACGTTGTGTGTCTACTGTAAGATGCATGCAGGTTTGTTACATAATATACATAAAGTGTACATGAAGGAATGGTCTTAGAAAAAAAATATATCATTATTAAACCCAACATCTTAAATGTGGCATCGATGCTTAATTATATATAGTTGTCAGTCTAAGCCTGTTAATGCAAGTTTAGGAATAAAACAAAGATTTTCTTTCTATATTTTTTCCTATTTATCATTTGTGATTTCATGTCTGTCATTTTCATCTATTTTGGAAAGATCCAAGCGTATCCTGTGGGTAATGAAAGAACTGATCACTGTTGCCCTTCTGCACACCCTGTCTCGTATACCAAGGAGAGTCCCTTTTGTAATTAATCCTAGCAATTACTGGCAGCTGTGTTAGTATAAGGACAGGGTTTTTAAAATTGAAAGTTCATCTTAGGGGAGGCATTGCAGCGTATTTTTTACTTTTGCGTTTTCCTATTCCTGTCTATATTCTATGTTTTTTTTTCTTATTATTTTTCTCCTTCTGTTTACTCCCTCCCATCTCTTGTGGCACTTGATATGTTTGTTTTGAGTTGAGCCCTATGTAGCTCTCTAGTGTGTGTCATGGCACTGTGATACTGTAAAGTCATATTTTAAAGATTTTTTCTCCCTCCCTCTTTCTTTTGTTTTTGTTTTCTTTTGTGACATCCTGGCGTGAACGGAACGTGGGCTGTAACATTTCCTTTCATAACACTATTTGACAGATATATTCCTACTTGCTTTTAGTGGGTATGCATATTAGCACTCAGTGATAACGTCAGACTATAAAATAGGATGATAAAATCAGGGGAAAGCTGATGTGCTTGGTTAATTTGTATGCTATGTTTCCTCATTAACATATTTAATATAATGCTCTTAGCTTTTTAATGTATCACACTCAAAAAAATTTCACTGAAATAAACCATTTCTTACCATCTCAGATACTCTACTATTAAAATGATCAGATTAGAATTGTTTTTCACTAGGACAAGACAGGATAACCAATAGAGTCGACTACACAAGTTGAATCTTATCTGCACACCACAGGTCTTTTATAGCCCAGACTGGGCTCCTTTGGGATCTTACATGTAGCTAGTCCAGGTTATGACGCCAGCAGCCCAAGGACAGAGAAGATGAATAGATGGATTCGCAAGAGGGATGGTTTCTCTTGCAAGGTTAGCGTATCAGTACATCCTCGCATTCTCCACATGTGCTCTGTTGTGCTTATTTAGGACCAGGCTTTCATGAAAGAGCAGCCATCTGGTCTTATAAAGTAGAATGTTAAATGTTATGGGTGTAAATGCTTTGTTGACATGGTTTAGTTTCTGTTTTTTAGATCGGTTGTTGTTATTTACTATTATGTAGAATAGATTGACTATTTGTACCATGTTTAAATGGATATAAAGGGCAGTTTGTACCCCAGTAGTTTGTTGGAAGCAGACTTGGCACCCGAGTTCAGAAGACAGTGTTCACATCATCCAAACGTACCGAACTCTGACGTCAATCGAACCCGGGTGCGCACCAAAAGTGCTAATGTGAAAGCACCCTAAATCTGACTTGTGACATTTTCTAATCCCACCCTCATTCTTCTCCCCATCATGTCCTATCTACACTCAAAACTCAAAAAGTTGTATATGTTGTATATATACTATATGATATGTATATA
Source organism: Ctenopharyngodon idella (assembly GCF_019924925.1). Taxonomy (NCBI): domain Eukaryota; kingdom Metazoa; phylum Chordata; class Actinopteri; order Cypriniformes; family Xenocyprididae; genus Ctenopharyngodon; species Ctenopharyngodon idella. The sequence continues at coordinate 35,191,705 of NC_067224.1, forward strand.
TATATATATATACTACCAGTCAAAAGTTTAGGGTCTGTAAGTTTTTTTTTTTTTAAAGAAATGAATACTTTTATTCAGCAAGGATGCATTAAATTAGTCAAATTAATGACAATAAAGACATTCTTAATGTTACAAAAGGTACACTATGTAACTTTTGGCCCTCTATTCATGGAAATCCTGCTCCATTAACCATAAAAAGACCTCTGTCCCAGATGATACCAATATGCAGCCCTTTTAAAACCCCTTTTATTTTTCTTGTTAATTGGACACTTACATTAAAAAGCCTCTCAGCTGGCTATTTTTTTCTCTGAAAGCTCCACTCACAGCCCTATTAAAACTCATGCCTCCGTGTTGATCATTACCTTAATGTAATTGAGCTTTTTAAGGATGACCTCAAAAAAAAAAAGGACAAAGGACATCAAAGGAAGAGACATACTGAGATGTAAAAATAAGAAATAGCACATTCAGAAGACAAAGACAAAAATGATTTGCGAGGTACAAAAAGGACATTGATGGGAGGGACTGGCAGAAAGTTTTTGCAGGTTTTCTTGTTAGCCTTGTGTTTGCTTCTGCTGAAAATGTCAATATGTGATGATTACGCTGTCAGGCTTGATTGTTCTCCTTTTAAACCAACACCGGTTTTGATAATGGAATACAAGCTTATTTCCAAAAATGACAGAATCAATTTTCTACCCAAGATTATTCTTGGAAACAGCCACATGGTTTTTTAAAGTAAACACAGAAGCTGTATACTAGATGAATGAATTGAATGAGAAAGTAGAATTTAATTTGTTTTCTTTATTTACAATGTCAGTTTTATAGAGGCATTTGTGCATTACAATCAAGTATGTGTACTGTGTGATGTACAAATTTTATTACTTTTCACAAATTCAAAAAGGCACAGTGAAAAATGTGAATATAACACCTTGTCAACAACTTTAATTATTCATTGAAAGCAAAAGAAACACTGAAAATGATATCTCATTAAATATTTGGTTTCATTTGGTATTCTTATGACATTCAAAATTTGATTTGTGTGGACAATGTGGATGAAATCTGAGAAGATTAATACAGCCACTAATACAAGCATTAATACAGTTTCTCAGTTGTGGAATTATGTAGTTCCCCCACCAGTCCTGCTTTCAGCCTCTGCTATAGGCGTTTTGGAGAACGTTTTAAGAAAATGTTGTATGAACATTTTACATTGACATCCTAAAACTTGCTTTTACTTCTGTTTCTCTCTGTAGCAGGAATAAAACAAGCATTATTTGAAATGGAAGTAAGAAAAAGCTCAATATGTCTCAACTCCTGATCTCTCTCTCTCTAATTCTTCTTTCTTTCTGATCTCTATCACTTATTCAGGGCTGAGCCTATCCTCACCAGAGTGAAAGAAGATCACACCAGGATAATCCTCCCTGCGATAGATAATATCAAGTACAACACCTTTGAGGTGCAGCAATACGCTAATGCAGCTCATGGCTACAACTGGGGCCTCTGGTGCATGTACATCATCCCGCCGCAGGATTGGCTGGACAAAGGAGATGAGACTGCCCCCATCAGGTAAGGGCATCCAATGGTCCACTCCATAATGCATGAGGACATTCTCTGAAATATAAATGACCAGGGATATAAGAGATTAATATTTTAGAAGTGATAAGGTGGCGTTAGCTTCCTGCATGTGCAATAAATGTATTAATGTTTTCGTTTCCCTGAAGCATTTGTTAGTGTTATTTCATAGAGTGTAGAAAAAAATATCAGGTCAAGACTGTGGAATTGCACGGCATACCAGTACTAAAAAAGTACCGTGGTTTACCACAGTTTGAGATCATTATTTTGGACATTTTAGTGCCTGACCTAGACGACAATGTGATGCTACTCAGAATTTTATCTCAAACAGTTCTTTAACCAAGATCATGGGTATGTTTTCATTCCCAGGGAATGCAGTGTGAGTCACATTGGATAAAAGCGTTGCCAAATATAATGTATAAATGTAAATGTCAAAGACAAATGAGTATGCCAAGTATAAATGTAAATTAGTGCATTTACCAAATTCGACATTATTTATTTATTTGACATTGTTTATTTAATCACATATGGGAAGTAGTAAGTTGGGACTCTTGTTGGACTTGGAGTTTAATTATAATCAAAGCTCTACAAGTATGAAATATAATTTTGTTCAAATATTATGATGGCCCCAAAAAGTATTTGGATGCTTAAACTACGATTTAAAAAAACATTTTTAAGTGTCCAAATACTTTTTGGAGTCACTGCATGCAAGTAAAATTATTGTGTGTGAGTATGTGAGTAATTATCATGTCATTAATTACTCACCCTCATGTCGTTCCAAACCCCTAAGACCTTCGTTCATCTTCGGAACACAAATTGAGATATTTTTCATAAAATCCGACGGCTCAGTGAGGCCTGCATTGCCAGCAAGATAATTAACACTTTCAGATGCCCAGAAAAGTACTATTTAAAACAGTTCATGTGACTACAGTGGTTCAACCTTAATGTTATGAAGCAACGAGAATACTTTTTGTGCGCCAAAAAAACTAAATAAAGACTTTATTCAACAATATCTAGTGATGGGCGATTTCAAAACACTGCTTCATGAAGCTTCGAAGCTTTACGAATCTTTTGTTTTGAATCAGTGGTTCGGCATGTGTATCAAACTGGCAAAGTCACAGGATTTCAGTAAACGAGGCTTCGTTAAGTCATAAGTGTTTCGAAGTTTCAGTGGTTCACCACTGGGGGGCGTGACTTTGGCAGTTTGATACATTTTTTTGGCGCACAAAAAGTATTCTCGTCTCTTCATAACATTAAGGTTGAACCACTGTAGTCACATGAACTGTGTTAAATATGTCTTTAGTACCTTTCTGGGCATTGAAAGTGTTAATTGTCTTGCTGGCAATAGAGGCCTCACTGAACCATCAGATTTTATGAAAAATATCTTAATTTCGAAGGTCTTACGGGTGTGGAACGACATGAGGGTGAGCAATTAATGACAGAATTTTCATTTTTGGGTGAACTAACGCTTTAATACTGTTAAGATTAGCATTCAGGTACCAGTGACTGGTATCATACCGAAACCAAAATTTTGATGTTGCCAAGCCCTACCATGCTGCAATTCTCAAATCATGAGCCTCTACAGTGAGATACTCATTTTATGCTTAAAACCAACTTGGTGAAATGAGCTTTGTTACAGCTCAGTCCTAAACCCCCGAAAGCGATAGATATACCCTGCCAGAAGAGAGTGGACTTTTTCATTTCGTATGAAATCTGGTCAAGGTCACTATTGTGTGAGAGTATCAGGACAGCAGAAATCCCATTCATTATTCATGCCTCTGACTGATAGCTATTTGGAGAGAGAAACTAGGCCTGTAGCCCAGTATTACTGGAGCTGATCCCCGTGATGCCTCATATTGGTTACTGAAAACCAGTAACCAATATATATTTTTTTTTTAGTGATATCCTAATATCCAAAGAGCTTTTGATTTGCAGAGCCAGGGCGATCTCATTCGTTTTCATAGCTATTCGTACCTAAAGTGTACACATACATTTATTGTATCTAGCACATAGCATCTAAAATGTAAAATTTTTAAATGTATATTAAACTTTAGAGACACAAATCTTTACAAAATGGATGTTTGGAAGAATACCGCCAGTTGAAATGTATTCGTAAGTGTACTTATTAAAGAGAATATTGTGCTTTTTTACATTTTCAACTTTCTTTAGTGTGTTACAAAGCACAAAGTCCACTCCAAAGGGAGTTATTCTCTATATCAGTAAGCACTGTTTCTGAACTCCCTGAAACACCTTGATTGTAGTCTTGAGTTTTCTTCCAGGAATGTACACAATATTCCTTATTTAAATAATTCCCTCTTAAGGCATATGACAAATAAAGGGCGCAAGGCCTGGTTAAATTGTGTTAGTAGTGTGTTGAAACTCGCCGTTATGTTAAGGTGTGTGACATTTCCTAAACACGCTCGGAGCAGTTGACCAATCACAACACACTGGTCCAGACGACCAATCAGAGCACATTGCGCTTTTCAGAAGGAGGGGCTTCATAGAGACCGGAACTAATCAGAGCGTTACTGACAGACTGGGAAAAGAGGTGCTGCAATAATATAAAATATGTGAAAATAAAGGTTTTTGAACATTCAAGCATGAAAACCTATTCTAGAATCCAACAACAAAATCAAGACTTTGAAAAAGAGCATAATATGGCCTTTTTAAAGTCATATTTACTCTCATTTATTATAAATACAATGAAATAAACCTATGAATTATGTACTAAAACACCTTTTAAAGTCACGTTTTTGCATTTCTGCAATCGAGCATTCAAAGTATACAATTTTTATCAGCAACTCAGGACCTCAGTGTTGCTAGCACCATGCTCCACTGGATGAGCTACAGCTTTAAGATCTTGATTAGTGAGTCATTCCAAACTAATTTAGTTTAATATAATTAATCTTTCAAGATCGATTCCTACTGTACTTCACTACTCACTACTCACTTCTCAAAAAAAAAAAAAAAAAAAAATCATGTATATATGACCTGAAGTAACAATATATGTTAAATGTTTGAACAAAATCTCATTACAGAAAAAGGCAGCAGTCATTGTCCATGTGTCCCTTTTCTCAAGTGCTGATATTGACAGGTTAAAAATGGCCGCCCGCGGGTCTGCAGTGTGTCAATGTGGTGCGCTATTGGAAATCATTTCAGCTCCACTTCTCTCAAGCTCTCGGTGTATCCACTGCAGCTCAGCTAGCCTGTGGCTATTCAGCGCTGAGGATCCCAATACTCATAGCACACTGCAGCAGGGTTTATTTAAATGATTCATACTGTTAAATGAAGGACAGTCCAGTTCAAATGTCTGTAAATAAGCAATTAGTCGCTCTAAGGGGATAAACGCCATGACTGCTTTTGATATTCCACAAAAACATTGTCCAGAAAGACCACCTTGGCTAGGCTGTGCACATGAAGTGTTTATAAAATTTTATGTTTTGTTGTTTTAGAGCATTAAATCACAGTGTACTTAATTTGACTTTTTGGCCTTGATCAGCAGAAAAAGATTCTTTAAAGGGGACCTATTATGCCCCTTTTCACAAGATGTAATATAAGTCTCTGGTGTTCCCAGAATGTGTCTGTGAAGTTTCAGCTAAAAATATCATATAGATCATTTATTATAGCTTAGTCAAATTTGCCCCTATATGGGTGTGAGCAAAAACACGCCATTTTTGTGTGTGTCCCTTTAAATGCAAATGAGTCGGACACTGATGGAGACACTCAGGAAGAAGTTACAACTTTTAGAATGCATCTGGACGTTTCTGAATAGTTAGTGGATAAATTTATGTAGTTGCTGTGGAGTTGATTTAACTCATCGCCTAGCATGTGCCGTCATGTGAATCTTTTGTGCAAAACCCGTATGGACGCCCACTATACATAGTGTTACTTAAACTAACAATAAAAAAATACTTAAGCATTTAGTAGTCTCAGTTCATTTTAATTTCACTATTTACTAATATATTATTAAAAATCATAAGTTGTATCTGTTAATATTATTTAATGGACCTGAGTGACATGAAATAACAACAGTTAACTAACATAAACAAAGATTAATAAATACTGTAAAATGTAATGCTCTGTGTTAGTTAATGTTAGTTAATGCATTAACTATTGTTGACTAATGGGTCCAATAGTAAAGTCATAGTTTTACTTTATGTTATTGTTATAGTTTTATGCTGATAGCTTTTTGCTCCTTTTAGAATTTCAAATAATTATTCTCGCAAACAAGTTTTCCACATTTCTAAGCTAACTTAAGGTGCTTTATTTTTCTGTTCGGTAAAGACCAGCTGAGATATGAAAAATAAAGTGTTATTAACAAATGAACAAATGTAAACCAATAGACTACTGCAATTTACATTTACATTTATGCATTTGGCAGATGCATTATCCAAAGTGACTTACATTGCATTCAAGAAATATAATAATTTAACTTTTTTTTTTTACCTGTTCATGCATTTCCTGAGTATGGAGCCCCTAAAGGGACATGGTGGTGGGGAAAAAATATGAGATGGGAGGAAAAAATATATTTCAAAACTTTTGCGTTACCCCGAGAAACTTTGTTTTCGCGCGCAAAACTTTTGTGCTCTTTGCGAGCGGACACAAAGTTTCTCTGCAAAATTTCTCAGGGGAATGCAAAACATTTGCGGGAGAACGCGAAAGCATTGACATAATTTTTCCTCCCATCTCATATTTTTTTTATGTCACCATGTCCCTTTAGGTGCTCCGTACCTGAGATTTGAACCCATGATCTTAGTGTTGCTAGTGCCATGCTGTATTTTTGAGCTACAGGACTGCACTGTAATCAAGCATAGACAACCAGTTCTAAAGTGTGAGTTTTAAGCACATCACATTGCACCAGGAACATTGTCTTCGCTGCACAACTTTGTAAAGAGTTTGTCTGACAAAAGAATATTTTTCTGTTGATCAGTGACAAACAGGCCAAATGAATTCCTTTGTGGTTCAATGTTGTTAGAAAATAAAACATAAAACATTCCAAGGGTGTGAATATTTTTATAGTGTGAATTATAGTGTGAATTATTTTTCACTGTACAGCATTTGACTGTAAGTGCAAAATAAAAAACAATAAAGTGTTAATCATTGTGTAAAAGCATACCGCATACCACATAGACTATTCTTGCAATGAAAACATTTATTTTCAAACTATCTGCTCTTTTCAAAAGTATCTGTTTAGTAATTATGATGTACTCTCAAAAAAATAAATAAAATAAAAATAAAAAAAAATAATCAATATGGGTGTAAGTGAAAGACAGCACTGTTTACACAAAGGCTCTGAGAATTTTCTTTGCGATCTATATAATATTTGTGCATCTAGCATTTATTAGCCTCTCAAAGCAGCCCACCTGTGGTTAGCCAACAAACAATTCACTTTCAGTCACCAGCAATGCACCGAACCAAAAACGCCATTCAATGACAAACTCATCTTGAGTTTCTGAAACACAACAGATCTTTTGTCTGTGGAGATTTGGCAGGCTCAGAATTGTTCTTGCCCCTTGCTGTGTTCGCAACAAACCTCAGATCTGACCCAAAAGTTTTGTAACAAAGGCAAAATTTTTGAAAAAATGCAAGTGAAAAGTAAACTTGGTGAGCAAACTTTTACAAAACTCAGTACTTTGTGACTATATGACTCCAACACACTGAGGCAAATAAATAGAAATGTTTTATTTAGCTACTTGCCTCCTACATGCTCATGCAGGTTTCTCTTCAGCTTATACAAGAACGCTTAAAATAAATATATATATATTTTTTTTTGATGTGTTGTCCAATTATATGTTTGTTTGTTCGTTTATATTATATTTTACTTATGTTTATGCATTTACATTTATATATTATGCATTTTTCAGATGCTTTTATTCAAAGTGACTTACAAAGCATTCAAGATGCACATTTTTGGCATTATGGCTACATTCACACTGCCGGTTTTTTGGATTGACAACCGCATTTACTTACAGGTTTGAGTCTCGAAATGTCCCGTTTACACAGCAACTTACAATAGCGCCTCGAATACTGTCTGTATGAACTTACAACAGGAGTCAAGCCCGTATTCTCTTACCAGTAACCATTGAGACAATGACCAAAGTAATATCAAAGATGGCGACGTCCATAAAACTGAAAAGTCTTATCACTTTTGACACGACAAGAGTTCAGTCGAGCCGCTATTTCATCAGTCAAATCTTCATTAACCGACAGCAGCTTTTATATCTGGGTGGAGAGCGGAGCATTTGAGTCATGTGTAGAACACAAAACTCAAGCTAGCAGCTCCGGTTGAGAAAAGTGGATCTAAAACCTTCAGATGACACACAGCTCATATCTCCGTCGCTGTAAGTTACCGAAAGTGAAACCACACATGAAATTTGCATTTGTGGAGTGTAGAACGGCTCTCTGTGAGTTCAGTTATAGACTGCAGTTGTCACTCCCTTAAAGGGTTAGTTCACCCAAAAATGAAAATTCTGTCATTAATTACTCACCCTCATGTCGTTCCACACCCGTAAGACCTTCGTTCATCTTCGGAACACAAATTAAGATATTTTTGATAAAATCCGATGGTTCAGTGAGGCCTCCATTGACAGCAAGATAATTAACACTTTCAAATGCCAAGAAAGCTACTAAAGACATATTTAAAATGTGTGTTTTTGTGCGCCAAAAAAACGAAATAACGACTATTCAACAATATCTAGTGATGGGCAATTTCAAAACACTGCTTCAGGAAGCTTAGAAGCTTTATGATTTTTTTGTTTCGAATCAGTGGTTCGGAGCATGTAACTGCCAAAGTCACGCCCCCCAGTGGTGAACCATTGAAATTTCGAAACACTTATGATGTAACAAAGCCATGTTTACTGAAATCACATGACTTTGGCAGTTTGATACACGCTTTTATCAAAAATATCTTAATTTGTGTTCCGAAGATGAATGAAGGTCTTACGGGTGTGGAACGACATGAGGGTGAGTAATAAATGACAGAATTTTCATTTTTGGGTGAACTAACCCTTTAAAAACTGAACTTTCTGTAAACGTAACCATATTAAGGACTCAGATACAGGACTGACAACCGTATTCTGTTGCTGTGTGAACAGGGCGTTTACAAGGAAATAGAACACAAAACCATAGCGTCGTTGCCATAGCATACTGTCAATTAAACATATCAAATTGATTAATTGTATAAAAGTATCAAAGTAAATTGTATAAAAGTAAAATTGTCTCATTTTGAAAGTACTATTATTATTTTTACACCTGAATCATTGCTGTTTCTGAGGATCAGAATCTTGTCACAGAATGGCATTTACTTAGAACTCAAAACTCTTTAAAAGAAGCTCAATATATCTCTGACCTGGGATAACTGCTTTCTCAGCAAACTGCCATATGTGGAGCTGTTTTAATATTACACACTGAGGAGAAAGAAACCAAGTGGGAATATAGGGAGAGTGGAAAGAAAGAGACCCACTTACAAAAACAAATAAACACTTCTCTACTGTATGCACGATTACTCTCACCGCACAGTCTCTCAGTGGTGTGTATTTCTGTTTAAACACTCAGAGTTTCTACTTTACATATGACTTCTGGCTCATCTCACTCCCACTCAACAGAAATTCTTCATGCTCTGTGAGAGGGCAGATTCTGCAACCTCTGATTCGTAAATGATTTCCAGTCGACTTCTCTCTCTAAGAGCAATTAATTCATCAGCACTTCTTTTCCCAGCCGCATTCAGAGTCAGCTACTATCTATCTATCTATCTATCTATCTATCTATCTATCTATCTAATGAAGGAATATGAATGTACTGCTCATGTACATTTCTCTATGTCTTTTAAACAGGACACCTGCAATGATTGGCTGCTCCTTTGTTGTGGATCGTGAGTATTTTGGAGAAATCGGACTGCTTGACCCAGGAATGGAGGTCTATGGAGGAGAGAACATTGAGCTTGGTATGAGGGTAAGTAGGGTCCTGAATAAAGCCATATTTGTAATATCATTATTTGCCTTAGATAAGCAAAGTACAGAGAATTAAATATTTCAAGTTTCAGTAATAATAATAATTTGTTACATTTATATAGCGCTTTTCTGGGTACTCAAAGCATACTTTACATATGGAAGGGGGAATCTCCTCGACCACCACCAATGTGCAGCATCCACCTGGATGATGCGACGGCAGCCATATTGTGCCAGAACGCCCACCACACACCAGTTTATTGGTGGAGAGAGGAGACAGAGTGATGAAGCCAATCAGTATATGGGGATGATTAGGAGGCCATGATGGACAGAGGCCAATGGGCAAATTTGGCCAGGATGTCAGGGTTACATTAGAGTCAGGACCTCGGTTTAAAGTCTCATTTGAAGGACGGTGCTTTATGACAGTATAGTGTCCCCATCACTATACTGGGGTGTTAGGACTCACACAGACCACAGGGTGAGCACCCCCTGCTGGCCTCACTAACACCTCTTCCAGCAGCAACCTAGTTTTCCCAGGAGGTCTCCCATCCAGGTACTAACCAGGCTCAGCCCTGCTTAGCTTCAGTGGGCAACCAGTCTTGGGCTACAGGGTGATATGGCTGCTGCAGTAGAGACAAAGAAGTGTCTGCCTTGTTAATTTTGTTCATTTGAGACATTCACAGGCCAGTGTATTCCCGTAATTGGAATTCATGGAGCGTTGTTGCATATGAGACCCTCTCAGAAATTACAATTCACGATTCTGGCCACCCTTTCTGTAAATTCACAGGTGACAATATAATTAACTCTGTCTACAAAGCTTGAGCATTTGACATATGTTTAATTACATTTCTTCATGCTTTCATGCCCAAGGCGTCATACTAGAGACTGTTTTGGGGGTAAGCATGCAGATTCTCTACTCCATCAAGGAGTAAATGCATTGCCCACAGGAAATGAAAGTACTCAGTGCCAAATTACACAGACTCGAATGCTTTAAAGGCAGTAGGGTACAAAGAAAGTAGATTCCTGCAGCTGCAGCCCTGAGAGAAATTTCATGGCCCACATGGTTTGTGAGCCTGTGGAGAATTGAACTTGTTTAAATTCAGAAACTGTTCTTTTTGTGGGGTGTCGAATATCCTTGGAAGATTTGCATAATTTGGATAAAAATCCTTTAATTCATTTTAAAGATTCAGTGCCAGTGTTGGTTGAAAAGTCTTTTCAGTCTGATGATAGATTGAACTATAGAGGCGAATAGTATTGTTTGGAATGTCTAATTGAAGACGGTTTAAATTGTCTGTTTGTTAAGTCTCAGTCACAGTTGATACAATAGCAGCCTGAGTCACTTGTGGGTTTCTTTGTAAGTAGTTTCCTGTAATGTTGTATTTTCTCTTACATACATACAGTTGTCAGTCTCAAAATACCAAAATCAGCATCAACAGTGTTGCTGAAAGGCGTTGTCAGAGGCATTGTTTTTCCTTTATTTTCAATGGATTGGTATTGATTAAAAGTGCAGTGACTGTTTAGACACCAGTAGTCTGGAGAGTAGTTGTCACATGTTTCCAATCTGCATGTGTCCCCACAATTTGCATGAGCCCAGCAGACATGCTGCAGAAGATTTCTTGTAACAGAAAAAAATTGACAGAATTGCCAATTTAACAAATGCGTCAAATTCCCAGCTTTGAAATAAACCAAATGCTCATTGATGCTGAACACAGTGATGGAACATATGATCCATCTCAGCCTCTGGTTAATCCTCCAAAGCTGATGCAGCTCATTCAGAAGGGATAACTTTTGACTGACAGCTACATATTCAATAATTAACCTTATGCCACAACAAATAGACAACCTTAGTTCATTTCTTAAAGAGATTCAGAGGCAGGGAGTCGAAGAGAAGACATTGTAGAGGAATTGGCTCTGATTAAATAGGTTATATGAAGACTAAAAAACATTAGAAAAAATGTGCAGCGGTATGATGGGAGTTTAATTTGTGTGAAGTGTACCAAATGCCCACAAGGGAAATTAAAACTGCTGTAAAGTGGCTCAGAAAGAGCTGTATTGACACTTATGGCCCAAAGTAATTGCATTTTAGTGTATCTCACTTAAATTTTATCCTGAAGTGATATTTTGCTCTTTTACCAATGCAGGAATGTGGAAGTTCATAGGCTGGGGGAGGGTGACTCACTGGGGTCCGTTGAGTGGTATTTTATAGTGTGAGGATTATCAACATATTTGTTTACTTTCTTTTCCAACTGCATATTTTTGGACTTCGGGAGTTTCATTTACATGTATGCATTTAGCAGATGCAAATAAAATAATATATTCTTTTATATATATATATATATATATATATTTATTTATATACTTATCTTCACTTATATAATCCATATAATACACTTAATATATATTATATTAGCTATATATATATATATATTTATATAATATTATTATTTTATATATATTTTATATATATTATTTTATTTGTTTCAAGTGTAAGATGAATGGTGTGTTCCATATGCTTTTTACCTGGAAACTGTATAGACATACAATATATAAATGAAACATGCATTTAGATTAGATTTAGACGCAGATGCTGCTTATTTCAGAAGTCCACCAATAAAATGGGCTTTTCATATAGTTCAGACAAACTTTCGATTTTTGGCCTATCCGCATCTGGCTTTATCTGAATACAGATACAAATACAAATAGTTTGGTCATTGCAAGAGATACAGATATTGGCTTTGCTGCACACCCTTAAAGTCCCCCTGAAATCAAAATGTAAGTTTTTTAGCTTTCAGAATGAATATGTTAGCCTTACTCTTATGAATAAGCTGGTGTGTTCCAAAACAATGACAAAATTTGCTAAATTTCCATTTAGGAGATATAAGCATTCAAAACTTACAGTCTCTCACTTCCGCTAAAATGGATCACGGATTTTCATGACATCACACTTCAGTTTCTCATCAAATCTTCTGTCCAATCAAATGCTCTCTAGAATCTGAAGTCCCGCCCCCTCCTACACTATCAACAGACACTGAAGCTGCGGCTGAAATCGGTCATTTGTTCACACATTTACTAGTTTCTACATGGTAAAGTGCACATAGTGCACTTTGAAGGGGATAGGGAACGATTCAGACAGTGTAAATATGCTTTCCATTGAGGTGAATGAAGTCTGTTTTCGTGTTAGTATAACGTAAACCGACACAGCGCGAGCACAGTCTGGCCCAGGGACACGAGAGCACAGTGTGGATCATATCCGCGAGTCGGCTCAGACCACGAAAGGTATCGGACCCATTTGAATTCTGCACAGAATGCTATATTTTAAAGTGATATAGAGGAGATTAGGAGGAAAAACAATTAGATATTAAAAGGAAACAGAGGTTTTACTGAGTTTAAAGGCTCTGGCCGAGCTGTGATATAAACGAAACGCTATTGGCTATTTTAAAAAAAGGGGCGGGGATGTTCGATATATCGCCCTGTCTTCCTGTTTCAGTTGAAATTACGTCAACACATTAAATAGTGCTGTGCGTTCCAAGACACTTCAGCGGGCCTTTAAAGGAGTCATGAACTGCAATTTTTTTTTATTATTTTATAATGTTTTATAATGTTAGTATGATTTTTACATCCAAAAAGCCATTTTTAGCCTTCTGATTTGAACGCTCTGTTGGAAGGGTCATATCTGCTGTGAGACTTCAGTGTAATAAACCGCCATTGCTATGATTGGCTCACATCTTAAGTATTACATGTGATGTGGAACTCTCTCAAAATTGTTTACTATTACAGCTGTCGAGATTAACTAATCATAAAAAGTGTTGATTATAGCATTATATTTAAATGAAGAGGTTGCAGCAATGAGCTTTATAGCCGATAACAGACATGTCTGTTGAGTGCATGAATGTAATGCTCTCGTTATTGCAGCTCAATTTCTGCACTCTCATGAATGTTTTCATCATAACTAACAGTTGAAACATGATGTAAATAAGAGTGTAGACAGTGTCATTGATTATAACAGGAGTTTTGGTAAAGGTCCAGAACTCAATCACTGATAAACTTGTGCTGTGTGATTGACAGCTCCAGCGATTATAAAGGGAGCGTTCTTTGAATGCTTTCTGCATATAATTTAATCACAATTTAAATAACAGATTATTTTTATGCTACTAAGAGAGGCAATGTGAAGTTGATAATTTAGTCACTGGCTTGATTTACTGACGCATAAACAGCAATAAATGACTTTGAGACAAAGAATGACTGTACATGAATCATTACATATCAGAAATCAGATCACAGATTAGGCATTAGAAGTAACACGGTTACTTACATGTTGTGGCATTACTGTCAGGTCCATATCTTACAGTTAAATACTGTTTGCAAAGCCTGTGGCGAAATGTGACTGATTTACCAAAGAATCCACAGTGAAATGTACCAATCAAACAAATCATGCTCTACTGAGACATTCACGTAGTTGAAAATAAATAACCACTTTACTAGCATTAGGATCCTTTTGTTAGGTAATGTTATTTTTAGTTCTGTCTTTCCTCCTTCTCATCTTACTAACGCGGCAGTGGGTGGGGCCAAAGATATGATGATGTAGAAGTAGGCGTTGATCTTCTTCTGTAGAGGCAGTCTTTCGTCACACTATTACGTCATAATGTGAATTCCAAACGAGTTATTTTCTGAGCTTGGATTCAATAAAAGCTGGTTTTGGACTGTCGAGGAAATTTGAAGTTCTGAAACTTACTGGATGTTTTTACAGTACAATGACCTCTTACGTCAAAAGATCATGAAAATGCATGATCCCTTTAATAATCAGTCTTTGTTTTCTTCAGCGTTGTCAATGATTTCAAAAATGAACTATGGCAAAAGATAGAGGCATCTTTTAAAATATTTATATACATTTCACAGATTTCTGTCTTCTATTTTTCCTGCTTTTTTCAGGTCTGATGAAACGAATGGTGAACAAATTTAGTGAGACTCTTTCGCTCAGATACAGACACGATTCTGCAGAACCTTTTCTAATGATTCAAAGGACTTAATGAGATGGGTTTCACGTAGAATCACATGTAAAGCAAAACCTGAACAGGGGCTAAAGCAGCATGTCAGACCTCCCAGTGACTTTTGTCCTTGCTTCAAACCTTCCAAAAGGGAGCAATTTTTTCATTATGAACAGAGGTGAGCAGGTCTTTTCCATCTGTGGTTGCTTCACTTCACACCCACACGCACACATACATACGCTGAAAGGCAAATACAAAACAAACCAGTGAAGAGAGAGAAGGAAGATGACCTTTGGATCATGTTGGCGAATTGTAAAGCTTTTAAATCTATCTGAGCAGCATCTTTTCTTGAGGTTGTATTGTACATTCACAATTGGTTTGCCCTTTGGTCAATCGAATGCAGCTTTAATGGACTCAAAGGCATATATTTTGTCCTGTTGATATGCTCTGTGGGAAGCTGCTCGATTACTGAGCGCCTGTCTCTCGTTGCTTTATGTAGATAGATGGAATTCATTTGCATAACTAACTAGTGACTAACTACATGGATCAGTGCAGCTTTTCTCTTTGATTGGGTTATTGGGGAAATATGTTTATTAGTTACTTTAGAAAACTGGCTAAGACATAGAGACAGAAAGCTTTTTTGGGAGCGCATTCCCCTGTCTGTGTGGATCATATTCAAGAAAATCAGCAGACTCTAAAATGTATACAAGTTCAGAACTGCCAAAAAAGACCGCCTACTCTCCGCCTACTGACCTAACATGTAAACATTATGGGAAACGCGCCAGCCAGACGGGATTTAAACTTTGACCCAAGTTTGGTTTGAAGACAAAAAATGTACCAAGCACAATGTTCTCTCTTCATTCATGATTTCTAACATGCACTCACCGCGTTTGGTGTGGTCTTGCGGCTATCAGAGCAGAAATGAAAGCTACTGCTCTCCGTATGTTTTCTGTTGTCTCTGGGCACTTTCATATGTAAACTGTGCAAGCTTATTTTGTCCATTAGATCGAAAGATCTGAAAAAAAAAATATATATATATACATTTACCCACCCATAGACCCTCCCCTTGAAGAAATCAGAACAGAAGTGGTTGAAAGTGGACAAAAGAGATGGATTAAAACACCAGATGTAAACAGGAACGTGTCTCCCTTATCTACTACTCCGATCAACCAAAACGCATCTTATTACCAGCTGTAAACAGGGCCTAAGAATCTCAGACATTTCAAGGTAAAATGACAATCGATCTGATATAACCAGCTAGAGGACAAAGAACTCATTATAACAGGAATGTAGTCTAATTTGCTTTAAAAGGGTCATATCATGAGAAATGACATTTTCCTGACAATTTTTTGGAATATATTTCAATATGGTATTACTGTAGAAATGTGGCAAATTGATGTCTTATTATTCGTTTTGAATCATGTTAGGTTTGAACTTAAGTTTTAACAGTTTTGAAAAGAGTATGTAAATGTGAAAATTGGCCTGTGGGTACATTGATTTTTTTTGGTGGCTGTGTCTAAGTGAGAAAACAATTCGTAATTTGAAAAAAAGTAGTCACTGAATGCATTTTGTGCTAAAGCAATGATAAATGATCCACAGTTTAGCCCACATAGACAGCTGTTATGCTCACTACTATGACCCAGGTATTGAGAAATAGGTTCTAGTGATTGTAAAAAAAAAAAAAAAAAAAAACCTGTAAACAAGATTCCTCATTACATCATTGAATTGAAGTGATTGGAACAGCTGAATTCAATGATTTGGAGGGGTGTCCCAATACTTTTGGCAATATAGTGTGTGTGTGTGTGTGTGTGGGTGTGTGTGTGTGTGTTTACACATATACAGTGCTGCTTGAAAGTTTGTAAACCCCTTGTAGAATCTGTGAAAATGTGAATAATTTTAACAAAATAAGAGGGATCATACAAAATGCATGTCATGTTTTATTTAGTACTGTTCTGAGTAAGATATTTTACATAAACGATGTTTACATAAAGTCCACAAGACAAAAAAAATAGCTAAATTTATAAATATGACCCAATTCAAAAGTTTATGAACCCTTGATTCTTAATACTGTATGTTTTTACCTGGATGATCCACGACTGTTTTTATGTTTTGTGATGGTTGTTCATGAGTCCCTTGTTTGTTCTGAGCAGTTAAACTGCGCAATATTCTTCAAAAAAAATCCTCCAGGTCCCAAAAATTCTTCAGTTTTCTAGCATCTTTTGCATATTTGAACCATTTCCGGCAGTGACTGTATGATTTTGAGATCCATCTTTTCACACTGAGGACAACTGAGGGACTCAAACACAACTATTAAAAAGGTTCAAACATTCACTGATGCATTGAGAGCCGGGGGGTGAAAACCTTTTGAATTTGTCTTCTGGCAAACATTTAAGTGTCTTCTGTTGCTTCTGAAGGGCAGTACTAAATGAAAAAATAAATAAATAAATAATAATAAAAAAAAAAAGGGTTTTAAACAAAATAAGAAAAATTTGGACATCTTTATCCTATTCAAAAGTTTTCACCCCTGACTCTTAATGCATCGTGTTTCCTTCTGGAGCATCAGTGAATGTTTGAACCTTTTTTAATAGTTGTGTTTGAGTCCCTCAATTGTCCTCAGTGTGAAAAGATGGATCTGAGAATCATACAGTCACTGCTGGAAATGGTTCAAATATGCAAAAGATGCTGGAAAACTGAAGAATTTTCAGGACCTGAGGATTTTTCTGAAGAATATTGGGCAGTTTAACTGCTCAGGATAAACAAGGGACTCATGAACAACCATCACAAAACAAAAAAACAGTCGTAGATCATCCAGGTAAAAACACACAGTATTAAGAATCAAGGGTTCACAAACTTTTGAGCTGGTCGTTTTTATAAATTCAGCTATTTTTTTTTTGTCTTGTGGATCATATATAAAAAATTTTATGTAAAATATCTTACTCAGGACAGTACTAAATAAAAAAATGACATGCATATTGTATGATCTCTCTTATTTTGTTAAAATTATTCACAAACTTTAAAGCAGCACTGTGTGTATGTGTATGTATATGTATGTATATGTAAATGTGTATACACACACACACACACACAACACACATATACCAAAAGTGATGTCTGTAGTGGATGTTTTTTTAATGACTCTACAAGTTCAGTTAAACCATCAAAATATGAGGAAAATATCATAAAAATATATTATTATTTTTTAAATATTTTAAATATGAATAGATATTTAAAATATAAAATATTTAATAAAATAGAAGATCAAAACTCTAAACTTGGTTAAGCTATTTCTCTGACAAAATTATTTATATTATAAAAAGGGCAAACTACAGCATTTTTATTTTACTATCCAAAAAAAAAAAAAGGCATAGAAAAACAAAAAGCTTGACTACAATATAATCAGTTATTAATATTTCATTGGTTCTCTCTTGTTTTTGCATGCGTTCATAATTTCTTTGTATGACAGGCTGTCCGCACAATCTGGCATGTTTCATTGCATTATCTCAAAAAAAAAACAAAAACAAAAAACAATCGACTCCAAGCACAACTACACAATATGAAACCTTTAACAAATTTTTTATGATGTTTGAATAAAGAGTGACGATGTCTATGTTCCTGGGCCGGCCATCACTTTAATGCCCCAAAAATATTTTATGTCCCATTTTTTGTCTTATAATATGTCTTATAAGTTTTATAATGAAGATGTTGCTTGACAGCTGACAAAACTAATAATACGGCACAGAAAGCTTATAAGGACCTGAGCCAAGGAGATGTTTGTTCCAATGTTTCCCTCACTGTACAATCTGAATTTATTTTCTCCTCTGAGCCAAAATTGAGCTTTATAATTTCCATTAGGCTTAGTTCACCCTGCAGATCTGGAACTCATTTTACCTTCCCTGTTCTGTGTTTAGTGAAGAGAGAGGAGATAAGCGGTGCAGGCGCTCTGTTATGGCTCATATGAGGTTTTTGATACATCCCACAGATCATGCTGTTTCAGAGGACTGGTTCTCCGGGGATGCCAAGTGTCTACGTGTGTGTGAGTGTGCGCGGGTATATCCTCTCGCCGTGCTGTACCTACCCATCAGTGTACACGTGTACCGAGAGAGCTAGCAATTTAGTGCTTCAGTTGAGGCACCAAGTTTTGACAATTTGTTTAAATGGAAGGAATGGATGGCTGTTCTTCTTTTCATGGTGGCTTTCTCTCAGCTTGCCGCTCTTAGCTGGGGTGGCCTGAGTACTCTAGCAGCTGGCGCCGGGGGGAAGAGACTACAGCTTATCAAACACATATTAAAGGAAAAGAGCAAATGTCAAGAACGTCAGAATTTAGAGTAAGAGCTTGTAAAGCAAAGAAAAGATGGCATGAGTTGAATTTTAAATCGTTTCTTCTAGAACTGGTGCAACTGTTCACATATTTACAGACTTAGCTATTAAATATTATCATGTTTTAATCATATATACACTACAAATGCACATATACTTTCAGACAATATTGATAGACATTGAATATATTTTTGTACACCATGAATACTTCACTCCATGAATACCTTCCTGGTTAATGGTTCATGTTGATGGAGGATCCTTCAAATATACACTTCCATTCAAAAGTTTGGGTAAGATTTTTTTCTTTTTTTTTGTTTAAGAATTCTCTTATGTTCACCAAGGCTGAATTTAGTTGATCAAAAATACAGTGGTGTAAAGTATTTGAATAAATGTAAATAATTACTATACTAAAGTATCATTTTGGCTACTCTTTTACTGCAACTTTTACTGTCTGCTTGTCTACATTTTTGAATAAGTTTTCACTCTTTACTCCAATACATTTGTGATAAGTAATGTACTTACTTGTTACATTTTACATGGCACCTAACTTTTTCTGCAGCAGTTTATTTCTGCTATCGCCATCTACAGGGCATTGAAGGTACTATATCTTGTGCTTTTTGCCCTTACTCACCCAAACTTGTCAACAAGGCTACTTAATGCCAATGATGAGGCTGAAACCAGCACGTCCAGTGGAAGTGAATAGAAAGTTCAAAAACAGAATTTATTTGAAATAGAAATTTTTTGTAACTTTATAAATGTCTTTACTGTCACTTTTGATCAATTTAATGTGTCCTTGCTGAATAAAAGTATTACTTTCTTTAAAAAAAAAAATACTGATCCACAATTTTTTAGCATTAGTGTATGCTACGGTATATATTACAAAAGATATTTTATTGTTCCGGTATGAGAGAACCAAAAAAAGACTGAAGAAGTTGATGAAAATATCTGCTATAGTGCCCCTAGTTTTAGTTATGCAATAGTTTTAACACATTTACTAAATGTTATATTATTTGCATTATTTGCATTTCCTTCCTTTCCTTCCTGCTTTCTGAAGAACTGTAAAGAGCTGTAAAAAAATGATCGTGATTTTACGGTAAAAGACTGTAAAAATGCTACGGTGAAAAACAGTTAAGAAAGTTTCCGTACTATATACGGCGAATAACTGTAATAGATTTAACGGTACATTTAATGTAATTTTCCAGTAAATTACTGTTAAATTTACTGTTTTTGGAAGTGAAAAATAACAAGTCATTGTATAATTTACAGTGAAAAAATGTAAATTGACATTCCCACAATTCCCTGCATGACACAACATTTGATGTATTTTCGTTGAAATAACTGTTTCTTAGTTTTTACATTACATTGTACATTAGGGTTTTATGTTACATCTAATGTTGTTAAATGAATGTTTATTGCATTTTTAAAATTTCATGTGTGTTACCATGATGGTGTTTAGTGTTTGTGTGAGTGACACTGTGTGCATCTTCTATATATTAGTATTGTTCTTCTCAGCTTTTGAAAAAGCTGCTGGTGATGAACTTTGATTCATCATGTGACTCATCACCACTGTGATTGGTGGTTGTCAGTGTATCACAAAGGTACAAAACAGATATTAGGACTTCAGTAGGTTGGTAAATTAACATTATATCAGTTCATGAAATACGTTTTTTTAATGTAAATTTAACGGAATTTTTTTTTTACAGTGGAAAATAAACAGTTATGAATTGTAATTATTACAATATAAACCTTTAAATTATACGGTTTTGATCTGTAAAATAGACAGTAAACGAAGTGCTGTTCTGAAAACCTAAAATGTTGCTACCATATTTTTTACGGTAAAGTTCTGGCAACCACAGCTGCCGTTTTTTTACCGTAAATTTTACGGGGATTTTTTTATTTTTTATTTTTTTACAGTGGATTAATGGTGATTATTTCATTCATAGTTTTTAACAGAAATAATAATAAGATAATTAATAAGAAATAAAAAAACAAATCTCTATAGATTTGTCTATTCTCCATTGCAGAAAAACTAGTTTGTTCTTGTATCTTTCTGCCTGTTATTGTTGCCTTTATCTTGCTCACTGGGAGCTGAAGGGTAATTCTCTGAAAACTGCTTAGCAATGAGGAAAAGCTCTGCACAAATAAATTTGAATACAACTGAACCTCTAGTCGGTAGAAAAAAAAGATGTCAACTTAGTACAAAGTAAATAATTTCTTGTTAACATTTTAATGTTTTGGCCTCATAACATTGACATATTTACAGTCAATTATTTCATTTTGCAAACATTTTTGTCTTTGTAATATCACATTTTTTCTCACACAGCTTAAATGGGTCATACATGAAATTGTACAGATGCCTGTATATATTATAAAGAAGATCCCTCACAAGGGGATAGTCATATTGAGATTCCTTGACATCAGATAGTTAGCAACCCCTTATATAGAATATTCAGGCTTAGTGTGCTTGCATTTGTCTGACAGTTTAAATCCAAGCCTTGATTTATGATATCTAACATTCCTGAGCTTAAACTTTACATTAACCTTCAAACATCACTGCATTATATATCATCACATGCTCTGCGTGAGAAGATTATTTTTCCTGCTACGCTCCAAGAACCCCACAGCATGCTGCCTTCACTAGTGGCTTAGACGTGTAATGTGAATAGGAGCAAACATTTACTGTGTAACTCTTGAACAGGAAATATAAACCTTCATTTACCTCAAAGGATGCCTCATTAAGTCCTATTTGAATGCCGATGCGTGTATGCTTCTTTAATATGTGACATTATTATAAGTACGTGCCATCATCCAATGTCATTTTTATCTTCTTCATGTCTTGGCAAAAACTATTACTATGCAACTCAATCCAAACAGTTTAAAGATCCTCGGCAAACACAGTTAGCGACGGCTGAGGGGGAAATGATAATTCATTTAGTAAAGCTCACTGGCAGAAATGCAGCCTATGCATCTCATCCTGTCCTGGGAGGGAAAATGAATATGTAATTGGAAATCTTAAACTGATTTTTTTTTTAGAATGTCCCCAAAGGGCACAATGGAAAAGTCGATTATCCTATTCAAGTTTCTCACAGTGGACAGATGCTTTTAGGCTCAAGGCTTCTCTTTCGTACTCCACGTCTAGCCAGATTTATCCTTCCTGTCCAAACGTAAACTTAAAGTTTGCCCAAAAGTGATATTTCTGTCATTAATTACTCACCCTCATGTCAATCCAAATCCGTAAGACCTTCGTTCATCTTTAGAATACAAATTAAGATATTTTTGATGAAATCCGAGAGCTTTCTGACTGAACCGATGTTGTACACATGAGCACCACGACACATGTGTGATGCTGATGCAGGAGCTGGCCAATAAAGAGTTGGCGTTCTGATGTAGAACCCAGAAGCGCTGTGTTTACAATGTGTTTACAGTGTAAACAGCATAGGAGAATGACAGGGAAGAGAAGAAACTGTTGAATAAAGTCGTTATTTTTGTTTTGTTTTTGCGCACAAAAAGTATTCTCGTCGTTTCATAACATTAAGGTTGAACCACTGTAGTCACATTAGGGGTCTAACGACTTCAGATTTTTTAAAGTCGACATTTATGTTATTAAAGTCGAGTCAACATCGACTAGTCAACGATGACGTCATTAATGAACAAAAATACGGGACCGTTCACACAAGAACGTGTTTTTCCATTCCAATGCACTACTTTTCCATTGTTTTTCTATGTTAATACCCACTATGGACCAAGGTTATAATCGTTAACAAAAACGAACGAAAAAACGAAAACTAGGTGGGAAAAAACATTGTTGTTAACTGAAATAAAAATAAAAACGAGGCATTACAACAAAACGATAACTAACCAAATCTGTAATGTGTGTTTGGCAAAACTAACTAAAATAAAATAAAATTATAGATTAAATGTCCTTAGTTTTCGTCTTTGTCAATGTCTTTCATAGAGCAAATAACATTCAGCTGCATTTCCTTTCCCTGCGTCTCTCACTCACGCGTCTCTCTCACATACACGCGCGCACACACAGCCCCTTCCCTCCGTGCACACCGCGTCTCCATGAGAACGAGTGTTCGACGTTGAAAGCAAGTTCGCGAAAGGTTGGTATCTCGTGAACACCTTTACACAATCACACATTAAAAAGTGGTATAAAAATCTTTTTAATTCTGAATATAATGTCGACCCGAGAAGCGATTGCTACTTTAGAAAGTTAACTAGTCGCAAGTTTGAGGTAAAATGCACTTGGGTTGTTGATGTCAAAACACTATATAAGCTGTGATTCAAATATTAAATAATGTTATGTCATTTGTTTACTCTTACACTGAATGTTTGCTGCTTCAATCCAGATGAGTAGGCTATTGTATAGGGTAAATTTAGTATAGGGTGTGAAAATTGTACAGCTGTGGTATTTGTATAGGGTGTGAATTTTGTATAGAAGATGTGTAGATTTTTGGTACGGCGTGTGGATTTTGTAAGAGGTAAAGGAATTTCAATGGGGTGTGAATTTTGTATAGGGTGTTAAATGTGTATATTTTGTGAAGGTGTGAATCATATTTAATATAATAAAGTTCTGTGTAACGAATTATTAACGAAGGAATTATTTTGATCACCCCCTCTCCCCCCCAAACAAGAAATTCCGACATTCCATGGCATCATGGCGGTACCAAAAGTTGGAAGAAAGCGGCAGAGTCCTATTTGGGATTACTTTGAATATGACTGTGTGTCACACACACTAAAAAAATTGAAAAGCTGTATTTAATTTTTTTTTTTTTATTTGTTATTTGTCATGTTCTTTTCTCAGATTGAGCTCCCTGACAATCTGACAGAAATTTCTTGTTGTGGCTCAAAAATGGGTTGAATACATGCGGTTCATGTATGGCTCTTTAGGTTTTTTACTGGTACACGTCACTTACACATTTTGCACTTACTGCGGAGTGTTGAGACTGTTTACATATTTGTGCCCATATGTACATTTTATGTACTGGTTTATATTTCCTAAAATTGTATGATGTTTTTGTTGAGTTATTATTACACAATACTTTTTCTGACCTTTTTGAATCTTGCCCCTGACAAATAACCCAAATTACAAAAAAAGACTAAAACTAACACTAAAACTAATAAAAACTAAACTAAAACTAAGCATTTTCAAAAAATAAAAACTAAACTAGCAAACCCACTTTAAAAACTAATTAAAACTAAACTGAATTTGAAAACATAAAGTCAAAACGAAATAAAAATAAAAACTAATAAAAAATGCAAAACTATAATAACCTTGCTATGGACATGCTTATGACCGTTGTGCTCGCGTTTTGCGTCTTTTGCAGCGCATGACACAGAGTTCTAATAACGCGGCACTCAAGTTCTTTTTTTTTTTTTCCTGTTACGCCCTCCATCATCAGCGACTAGTCGACGTCATGCTTAAAGCATCATGGCAGAGTGTTAAAGTCAACTAGCCGATTAGTCAGTGCAACCCCTAAGTCACATGGACTTTTTTTAACGATCTCTTTATTACCTTTCTGGGCCTTGAAATTGGATATGACGTTGCTGTATATAGGGAGGTCAGAAAGCTCTCAGGTTTCATCAAAAATATCTTAATTTGTGTTCTGAAGATGAACAAAGTTCTTACAGGTTTGGAACGACATGAGGGTGAGTAATTAATAACCAAAATTTCATTTTTGGGTGAACTATCCCTTTAAGAGTCTCATTTGGGTGTTGTTTAATGGTATGCATATATAATAGCCCAAATTTTTTTTTTTTTTTTTTTTAATTTAAGTTTTAGTAATTTTTATTAGTTCAGTTAGTTCCTAAGGCAATTTTAAAATTTTTAATTTAATATTTATATTTTATTTTATTTCAGCTTTATTTCAATGATGACTAGTTATGCTGACTAGCTACTGTTTCTTCCAAAATACCACAGTTGCTGTGGTTAACTTAAAGTAAAATCCTATAGTAAATGATTATGGGATCACTTTCAGGCAGTTTCCTTTTTGGTTGACACTGATTTCTAATACCAAGTTCCCAAAGTTTTACTGTAATAATTGTATTAACTGTGGTATTTTGGCAGAAAGTATGGTCAGTTTGGTCCATTTTTGTAAGATGAACCATACAAAACCTTAGGCAGCATAGTTTATACAGAAACCTTTTTTGGGCAATGAGACATGATGTCAAAATTGTTTTTAGTAGCTTTTTTTAAATCTCAGTTTGAATTACCATGGCACTTTTATCTGCTTGTCTGACAGCATTAAGTCATGGCCTTTTATTGCTATTTTTATCATTGTAATGATCATCAATAGTGGCTGATCATTGAAACAGAGAGCACAGGCTGGCAAGAGGGTCCAATTAAATTAGCCAGTGCTTGATCTGAACCGTACATCACATAAAACCGTCTGATATAATTAACGTGATTAAAATAATAGATGGCAAAGCTTTGTCTGTTCCCTGTCTAGGAAGAATGGGAAGGAGAGTGAGACAGAGAATATAATGCTCAGGGAGCAGAAGAGGAGGAGCAGAATTTTCTCAAAGGGTTGGGATGTGTCTCAGAGGATGAGATGATGTAACTTTTTAAAAACAAATGAAAATACATCACTCGAACACTGGCCAAACATGGTTGATTAAGAGTTAGAGGGAGGAGTGAATGAATTGCACCCACTGATAGCGCCATTAATTTGCATGTGCTATTTCTTTGTTTTAGCACACAGCTCACTAAAGGAATTATGCAAATCATGTAACTGCAAACGCACCCACAAAATCTGTGCTGAACTCATTTTGCTCACCACAACTGACAATCTTGAGGGGTTGGTTCTGATAGCTACTGTAGGTTTTTGGAAATGCCTGATTAAACTGGATAACATATGGTTTGTAAACAAGAAATACAGCACACAAAAGCAGTTCGACTATTTAGTGAATTTTTCCTGTTTAGTGTTTTTCCCTCATACAGCATTCAAAACACACTATCATTCAAATGTTTGGGGGTCAGTAAGATATATAAGAAATTAATACTGTTATTCAGCAAGGTGTCACGTATGGTTGTTGTGAGTGCACGGCGAAAGGAGTAGATAACAAAAACAGTTAATTAAATCCACAAGGAATACTCAGGAGATCACAGGAGAAAAACATAAACACAAACACGTAAAACTAAGATGATACCGGACAATGAACTAAACACAACAGGGAGTATATGTACAGAGAAGCAAACAAGGGAGCTAAATGATACAAAGGTGTAATTAATCAGAAACCTAAGAAATTAACAAAGAATACAACCACAGGAAACAGTGAAAACCAAACTAAAACACAATGAAACTGAACATAACCGTGGCACAAGGAAGCATTAACTTGATTAAAAATGACAGTACATACTTTTATATTGTTACAAAAAAACTGTTATTTGCTGTTCTTTTGAACTTTCTTTTTAACAAAGAAATCCCCCCCAAAAATGTATCACAGTTTCCACAAAATACTTGAGCAGCACAACAGTTTTCAACATTGATGATAATAATAAGAAGTAATGTTTCCTGACAACCAAATCAGCATATTAGAATGATTTCTGAAGGATCATGTGACTCTTGAACACCGATGATGACTGCTTTGCCATCACAGGAATAAATTACATTTTACAATATATTACAATAGAAACCACACTGTAAAAAATAATTGTTGGTTTAACTTAAAAAAGTAAGTTACCTGGTTGCCTTTAAAGTTTGAGTTCATTGAAATTAAACATCTGAGTTAACACAATGAAGGCGATTAGTTTAATCAACAGAAACTCAAAATATTATGTTATCTGAACCACATTATTTAAGTTGATTTAACAAAAGAAAAAATGTTGTGATAAATCATGAAAATAATTTTTTACAGTGCAGTTATTTTAAATTCTAATAATATTTCACAATATCACTGTTTTTACTGTATTTTTTGATCAAATAAATCCAGCCTTGGTGAATATAAGAGACTTCCTTCCAAAACATTAAAAAAATTTTTACAGACCCTAAACTTTTGAACAGTGATGTACATTGTCATAACACTGAGCTTGGTAGTTGGTCCCTATGAAATTTAAGTTTTTTGGTCATTAGTATGTTAATATGTTAGCCTTAAGGTTATCTATAAGCTAGTGTGCTCCAAAACAATGACAAAATTCGCATTTAGAAGACTGTAAGCATTGGAAACTTACAGTCTCTCACTTCCACCAATATGGATCAACGATTTTGATTAAGCCGAAGCACCCTGCACTTTAGCTTCTCATCAGATTTTCTGTCCAATCAAATGTTCTCTAGAATCTGAAGTGTCCCGCCCCCTACATTATAAATAGATGCTGAAGCTTCAACTGAAATCGGTCACTTTTTCACACAATTACTGTTTTATATGGTGAATGGCACATAGCGCACTATATAGGGGATGGGGGTGAATGAAGTCTGGTTTCGTGTTAGTGTCACGTGAACTGCCACAGCGCGCACAGTCTGCTCTGGTCCAGAGACACGATAGCACAGAGCGTATCCATTGTGCGAGCCGGAGCAGACCACAAAGCATATTGGACCCATTTGAATTCTACACAGAATGCTATATTTTAAAGCGACATGGAGGAGAAACTGTTCTTGACTTTAGCTCTTTACAGTTTTACAGCCACCATCTTGTTCTGCATGTGTTTTTTGACCTTGATGCCTCTTCTCCAGACCGCTTAATTATGGCTGGGAAAAAAAAGTGGAACTCAGTAATGACAATCCCTCCCTCTCGGCATGAGGTAAATGTGTTTCTGTCGGTGCTCTTCAACAATCATCATTTCATCAACATGGCTCCTGAGTCCAGAGAGAGTCTGATTTGTTTTACTAATGTTCTGAAGGAGACCTGCAGGAACGTGACCTGCATGCCACTGACATACCATCCCTTCAATCATACAATATCACTGCCACTGGTACGCAAAGAAGGTCAAATCTGAACAGTAAAAGACACCATTTTTATAGAGGACATCCTACATAAATACTATTATTTATTCAGTGATACCCAGTCATTCTGAAGTAAACATAAAAACACAGATTATTGCAGGATATGAAAGAAGCCACTGAAATGCATTACATCGACTCTCTTTAAACACTGACCTATGCAAAGCCATATATATATTAAATCTGTGATAAACAATGCCTCTCTAACAAAACATTTGTGGCATATGCGTTTGTGCATCTTCTTTAAAGAGGGACTATTGTGCTTTTTACATTTTCAACTTTCTTTAGTGTATATTTGTTGCTGTTTAAGCAAAGTTACAAAGCACAAAGTCCACTCCAAAGTGAGTTATTCTCTATATCAGTAAGCACTGTTTCTGAACTCCCTGAAATGTCTCAATTGTAGTCTTGGTTTCCTTCCGGGAACGTACACATCACAATATTCCTCATTTAAATAATTCCCGCTCATACGCATATGCAAAATAAATTGGTGAGGCCTGGTTGAGTTGTGTTAGTAGTGTGTTGAAACTTGTGGTTATGGTACACCCTGGTCCAGCCGACCAATCAGAGCACATTGTGCTTTTCAGAAGGAGGGGCTTCATAGAGACAGGAACTAAACAGAGAGTTACTGACAGAAAAATAGCTGTAAAAAAAAGAAGCAAATGTACACAGTAAAATACCGTTTCCATAGACCCTTTTCACAGACTGTGATGACGCGTTTTAACGGTCATCAATATCGTAAATCCTGCAAAGTTTTTTATATTTTCATTTTTAAAAAAACGTATGTATTTATAACACTATACTTAGTATTATATTACCTTTGCATCAAATTACAAAAAACTAGTTAACACTAATGTTTAATGTATTCTCTCATTCACCACTATAGAATTTTACCCAACTATGACGACTTCCGCTTCTGAGAAACACGGAAATGTGAAAAGGGTCTATTGAAACAGTAATATACTGTAAAAATAATGCATTCTGGGTAATATTATTTTTCGTTTTCGAGAAAGTAGCTTATGCTTTCTCCAAAATGACAAATAATATTACCCAGAATGCATTGTAATATACAGAAGTAATATACTGTAAAAACAATGCATTCTGGGTAATATTTGTCGTTTTCGAGAAAGTATGCGCTGCAACTCATTTCGGAGGCTGTGTCCTCCGGAGGTCGCATTTGAAGGGTGCATATGTCATCAAGGATGTTTTATTTAAGAAAAGTAACCGTAGTAAAATTAACCATTATTCATCACGAGATGTAATTTCTTACTTACTTTGCAATCTAACAGTTATTTTTCTTAAATGAGACGATGATGTATGCAGCCTTCAAATGCTACCTCCGGAGGACGCAGCTTTTGAAATGAGACACAGCTATAGGTTACTTTCTCGAAAATTACAAATAATATTACCCAGAATGCATTGTTTTTACGGTATATTAATGTTTCAATGGAAAACGGTATTTTGTTTCATTTTTTTTTTTACAGCTATTTTTTTTAGAGTGTGGGAAGAAATGTGCTGCATTAATGTAAAATATATGAAAAATAATGTGTTTTTTGAACATTTAAGCATGGAAATCTATTCTAGTAGACCCCAAAAACAAAATCAAGACATTGTAAAAATGGCATTATATGGCCTTTTTAATGTATTAATGTATTTAGCTTATATCACAGGCAAATCGTGATTTGCTAGAAGTGGCAAATTGATAGATGCATGTGCTGTTATTGTTTTTAATAGAAAACAATAGCATTATTTAATATAACAATAGCATATTGAACATATTGCCAATCTGGACAATTACAGTTTATTTGTCTATATTCTAAATGAATATTGATGAATATGATCAGTTTAGTAAAAAATATTTTAAATAAAATCAATACTCAGGGGTTGCCTTGATATGTAGTGTAACATTTAGAAGTGCATTAGCATATAGATAACCTTAATGCTAACTCCTGTTTGAATGTCATAGGGTTTTTATCTTAGAATTGTAATGCAGGTCCTTTAACTTCATTCTCAGAGAGTGGACAGTCTCTTTACACAACTATAATCCAAACAGTAAGGGCTAACAAGTTAATTTGTTGTCTTTTTGTCTGTTCCGTGACTGAAAGTAGGCTTTTATTGAGCTTGAACAAAGCATACAATGGAGTATTCACTGTAGAGAGAGAGGAAAAAGGTAGACCTACAGCATGTGTCGTCTGGCGGTAAGACCATAACAGAACTCTACTACTCTGAGATTGATTTTGTACACCAAGGTTGCACTATGGATCAGTGGTGCTGAAGTTGAAAGTATTTTCACAGCTAATGAAAGTCAGTGAATGCATAGCTAGTTCCATTAATGTCACGGTTAGTGGAAGATAGAGGACCGCAAGCTCTAAAAGCGAAGGAGTGCAGAAGAGATGTAGTGCACTTCTACTAGTATAGTTCTCAAGCGTAAAGTCACCAAAGATGCAAATTCAGAACATTTTTTAGAAGAAATGCATAATGTTATTTTACTGATTTACACCTAATTTTGTTTTGTTTTGTTTTGTTTTGTTTTGTTTTCTCACAGATTCTCACTTGATTAATTCTAGATGTTCCATGTTTTTCATTATTTCCTGTGTATTTGTGTTGTTTTGATGATTAAAACGTTCAAATAGAAATGTTTTGTGAAAGTGCAAGTCTTTACTGTCACTTTTGCTACATTTAATGTATCCTTGCTGAAAAAAAGGTACCAGTTTCTTCTTACTGACCCTAAACTTTTTTGGTTGCAGCAAAAACAGCATGATTGATTCTAGCAGGCCAGAAATATTTTATTTCAAACTAAACTTTCACTGTTTTTGGTTCCAAAACCTATGAACAAGTGCTAAAAAATGTGTGAATGTGTGGTCTTTACAAGTCTAGTAGAGCTGCTGCTGTTGTTGTTCTGTTTAACATATTTCTTTTTTAAAGCACAAGGATGCCATACCCAGTAATGTAATGTTAATAGCCGATTATTAATCTACATATGTTCATTTGTAAGGAGCCGGCCTTTCAGGTCATCAGACCTTCTGTATCTATGCTTCAACGGTGAAGCGGTTTCAGCAAAGTTTCCTTGAACTTTCCCGTGCCCTTGTCATCACTGCAGCAGCAGGCTGGCTCTGGTTTAGAATGGCCTAATTTCTAAAGTTATCAAGACAATTTCATTAAGTTACTACAACTTAATTAAAGAAAAAATAAGTTAACGCTGAAATTTGAGTTTAAATTACACACAATATTAAGTTAATGTAATCATCAACATTATGCCAACAAACTTTACAATTTAAAAGGTTTAATTCGAATTTTTAACTTGCAACTATACATTTAAGTTGTGGTAACAGGTCTACTGTATTGCTTTTTAGAGTGTACATTTACTGCCTGTTTTTTTTTTTTTTTTTCATCTATTTCTATGATGTGGAGGCAGATAGAGTCAGCATATTAGTGTGACTGGTGGGTCTCAGGGGAAGAACATATTTGCACTCGTTCTTCCACACATTCATTTATCATCCCCTGTTTCTCTCATCTCAGCACAAACTAATGGCCCTTAACACTTAATTGCTGTATCAAGCAAGCTCACACACTTTCTATTATGAAGAGGGCAAACCTCAACGAGCAAGTAGGCATCCCAAATAAAAAGCAGATCTTTTTGAGCACAATCTGATGTTTGGATGAGAATGTTTGTATTTTTTCATATGCTGTAAATTACACATCATTTGGTATGGTTAATATATGCTTACCGTCACAATCCGAACTGTCGTAATTCAATAAGCAAATCAATTCAAGCATTCAATAAGCAAAAATATGGAATAGACATAAATATGGAGTTCAAATTATATTTACATTAGCCATCAAAAGTTGTGAATAATCAAGTTTTATTCATGTCTTTGAAAGAAGTTTCTGCACACCAAGGCTGAATATATTTAATCAATAATACAGTAATACATATATATTGTGAAATATTATTACTATTTAAAATAACTTTTTTTTTTCCTATGTGAATATATTTTAATATGTAATTTATTCCTGTGATGGTAAAGCTGAATTTTCAGCATCATTACTCCAGTCTTCAATGTCACATGATCTTTCAGGAATCATTCTAATATGCTGATTTGGTGCTCAGTTATTACTAATTATTATTGGTGCTCAATTATTAATAATGAGTAAATATTAATATTAATAAAATATTAAAAAATATTAATAATAATCAAGTTTTTTCAACATTGATAATAGTAAGAAATGTTCCTTGAGCAGCAAATCCACATATTAGAAGGATTTCTGAAAAGTCATGTGACACTGAAGACTGCAGTAATGGCTGCTAAAAATTCAGCTTTGCCATCGCAAAAATACATATATAAAAATACAAATCAGTTATTTAAAATTGTAATAATATTTCACAATATTACTATTTTTACTGTATTATTACATTTTTACTTGTATTATTAATTATTACATCTTTATTATTCAGTGATGGGCATCTTAGCATCAGTTTTGCACATGCTAAAAACGTTTGTTTACACAATATTTAAAAAAATAAAATAAAAATAAAAATAGTTTTAACTTTATATTTCTCTCTCTGTCTCAGGTGTGGCAGTGTGGCGGCAGTATGGAGGTTCTTCCATGTGCCAGAGTAGCGCATATTGAACGTACAAAGAAACCGTACAACAATGACATCGACTACTATGCCAAGCGAAACGCACTGCGGGCAGCAGAGGTCTGGATGGATGAGTTCAAGTCCCACGTCTACATGGCTTGGAATATCCCCATGAATGTGAGTGAACGTTTTGGTAATCACGCAATCACGCTCACCCAACCTCATTTGTTTGAGTCTAGACAGCCAATGGTTAATGGAAAATGATTGCTGTGATTAATTTTGTCCTGATTAATTTACTTGTATGTCTTCTGCGCAAGACACAATACACAGAACGAGACTGTAGATTAAGTTTGGCAACTTGTCAGAGTCAGTTTTAATGTCATCCTCAAAACACAATTACTGCAAACATTGTCTTTGCAGTAGATGAAGCCGAGTTTCACACAGGTATGCTGTAAATACATAAGCTGTAGCCTATTTCAATTTAAATTTTTTATTAAGGGGGGCACTCTTGTACCTTGCAATTTCCAGCATTAAATTAATAACATATGCATTTAATTGGATGAATCATGATTTGTAAACACAGGGCATTTTTCTTCCTGAAATAAAAAACCGTACTGAAAGGATAATTCAACCAGAGCCAGCACTTAAGTTATTAAAAGGTTTAATTGCATTGAAGTGTTTCAGGAATGGTCTTGGTCAATAAATGCAATGAGATACTTCACCTCTTAACAATTATATCAGACAATTTTAAAATGGAAAACAAGTTCATAACAGCCAAGTATACATTATTAATAGATATTCATAATGCAGTAGTGTTCAATTCCACATGGTGCATTCCTGTCTATTATAAAAGTGCCCTCACTAAGCTTGTAACTGGTCTAATGTTTATTTATAAAACACTCCTCGTAGTCAATACAGCATTTAGGTCTGTTTCAAACAGCACATAAACAGTACAGAAGCAAAGTACAGTAAATGCAACAGTAGGTTTTTTACATTGACAGTGTTACTGTTGCGTATCCAAACTGCAGATTTATACAGAAAATAAAATGATTTCTTCTCTTCCACGAATTTATTCAAAATGAATATTTCTTTTAAATAATGGCTGTCATTTATAAAATGGTTGTCTGTAAGAGGTTCCCCCCAAAAAACAATGGGTGAGTAGGTTGCTCCATTATTGTATGCTGCTTTATAAAAGCCTTTATTGAACAAGATTGTATTGATAAAGTAAGGATAAACCCTTAGGTTAATTCTTAAAGGATTAGTTCACTTCAGAATTAAAATTTCCTGATAATTTACTCACCCCCATGTCATCCAAGATGTGTATGTCTTTCTTTCTCCAGTTGAAAAGAAATTAAGGTTTTTGAGGAAAACATTCCAGGATTTTTCTCCATATAGTGGACTTCACTAGGGTAAAACGGGTTGAAGGTCCAAATTGCAGTTTCAGTGCAGCTTCAAAGGGCTCTACACGATCCAAGCCGAGGAATAAGGGTCTTATCTAGTGAAACGATCTCTCATTTTCTAAAAAAAAAATTATATACTTTTTAACCACAAATGCTCATCTTGCGCTAGCTCTGCGATGCGCCACGCATTACGTGATCATGTTG
Source organism: Ctenopharyngodon idella (assembly GCF_019924925.1). NCBI lineage: Eukaryota > Metazoa > Chordata > Actinopteri > Cypriniformes > Xenocyprididae > Ctenopharyngodon > Ctenopharyngodon idella. The sequence continues at coordinate 35,225,641 of NC_067224.1, forward strand.
GTAAGATCACGCGTGACATAGGTGGAAGTACGGCTGTAAGGCGAAAAACTCCATCTCATTTTCTCCTCCAACTTCAAAATCATCCGACATCATTGTTTTACCTTTTTTTGTAAAGGCCGTTTGACTTAGTCTGCATGTTTGCTTTATAAACACTTGCTCGGTACTTCCGCCTACGTCACATGACCTTTCCAACCTGAATATATAATGCGTGGCGCATCGCAAAGCTACTGCAAGACACGCATTTCAGGTTAAAAAGTATATAATTTTTTTTTTTTTTTTAGAAAATGGCAGATCGTTTCACTAGATAAGACCCTTATTCCTCATGTGGGATCGTGTAGAGCCCTTTGAAGCTGCACTGAAACTGCAATTTGGACCTTCAACCTGTTGATCCCCATAGAAGTCCACTATATGGAGAAAAATCCTGGAATGTTTTCCTCAAAAACCTTAATTTGTTTTTGACTGGAGAAAGAAAGACATACACATCTTGGATGACATGGAGGTGAGTAAATTATCAGGATTGTATTTTATTTTATTTTATTTTATCATCTCTGTTGCTGCATCACAACTGCTGTAGTCATAGTATGATTGCAGCTATGTGTGTGTATAAAAATGTAATTGCTTGACTGAATTAAGTGCTAAAATGCATTTGAAATAGTCACTTTGATTTTTGCTTGCTGACGTATGACTTCATTGCTTCTATAGTAAACACATATTAGTTTTAATGTCATAATAAATTGTTACACATCATTACATGCATGTCAATTTAGCTTCTACATAGACAAATTATAACACTAGAGAGTTGTGGCTGTATGTAAATATTTCAAGTTGAACAGCCTTACATTGTAAGTGCTTTGTATTTTAGACACTTTAACAGAGCATCAAATGAAAAATATGAATACTGAAGGGTTCTGAACTCTTGGGTGCAAGCCTCTCAAAAATGGAACAAACTGCATTCAGTATGCATTGAACATAGTTCTGTTCCTTGAAAAACAGGACAATTTTTGTATTATACAGGATGGTTGGCAAACCTACTCCTATTAGTGCTACCACTGAGAATCAGAGATTGAGTTTTAGATTCTGAGAGTGTTAGCAGAGAGTTTTTGAATACCATTAGAAGTTCTTTGCTTCAGTCCACTGAGCACTTCTCCATGCTTACTTGAGCCCACTCGCTAGCGCTGGTAATTAAACAGATGATTAGCATGTTAGCGGCTCCTAATGAATGAACAATTGCAGTCTCCTATGACTGACATAAACGCAAACACGCACTCCTCCTGTTCTCCCTGACAATTTTCACACGGATTAGAGCTCTTTTGTTTCTGTGCGATGGTCTGATGATGGAACACGGTGAATATGAAATTCAAAATGAAGAATACGAACTACAAGAACAGACTGTCCTAAGCTACACAACTAGTCTATTAAAAGCTTGAACAGCAGGTTGTGGAAATGTAATCCCACTAAATTAATAAATTAACAGTTCTTTAATTAGCAGGCTAAATTTGTGACACCATTTATTATTAATGTCACAAATCCCAACAACACTTCACTTGGGGTAGTTGATTTAATTTTAACTTTCTGTTGTTCTAGAACCCAGGAGTGGATTTTGGAGACGTGTCAGAGCGTGTAGCGCTGAGGAAGAAAATGAACTGCAGGAGCTTTCGCTGGTACCTCGAGCATGTCTATCCCGAGATGAGAATTTATAATAACACCATCACTTATGGAGAGGTAATAAAGACAAACCAACCTATTATTATCAACCCTTTTAAACCAACCAAACCTTTCATAGAAAGGCATGTGCTTTCATACACTGTTAGTTTAATGCCTCTATACTGCTTTGAAGAATCCATCATTCTGTTACACTTTGTTTTAGGCAGATTTTAAAGTAATAATGTCACTTCAGCAGCTTGAAAGAGATTTTAAGTATATACAAAGCACCTGTGAAGAAAGAACTATTGTAATGGAAGTGATGGATAAAATTGATTATGATTTTTTTTTTTTTTTTTTAATAAATCTTTCTAAAGTGACTTTTTATCCTTGAGTATATAGCCATTTCCACATGATTACATTATTTAACCACTGCAAGTTTCATTTTTGTACTGAATGTTAAAAACTGCAGTAATACAACAGAAATGTAAAGATAATTGGTTTCCATAGCAACAGTGTAGCAAGCATTGGGATTAGCTCCAATTTCCTCATAATGAGATTTAATGAGCCCCTTATTAACTTTAGAGTGTGTGTGGGTAGAGGGAGGGAGGGAGGGAGGAGTGTGTGTGTGTGTGTGTGTGTGTGTGTGTGTGTGTGTGTGTGTGCGTGTGCGTGTGTGTCTTTGACCTTGTGGGGACATTTTGTTGGTCCCCATGAGGAAAACAGCTTATAAATCATACAGATTGATGTTTTTTGAAAATATAAAAATGCACAAAGTTTCCTGTGAGGGTTGTGTTTAGGGGTAGTGTTAGACTATACAGCTTGTACAGTATAAAAATCATTATATCTATGGAAAGTTCCCATAAAAGATGAAAACCCAACATGTGTTTGTATTAGAATTCAACAAGCCTAAATCTCAATAGAAAAGAAATCTTACAGCATTTTCAATTTGTTGGAGAAAAAAAATGAGACCTGCATTTCTACATTGATCTCTGGAACTGCAGGGGCGGAAAATCTATAGCTGTATTGGAATAGTTTGTCTCTGAAAATATCCCTGCTAGACCACAGATTCCACATATCTCATCCTTTGGCCAGTATTAGGTTTTATGGACGGTCAATGTTGTCATCTCCCAAATGGATTTGAAAAAGCAAGTGTATGTGCAATTATGTTCAACCTTCAGAGCAGCACAAATGCTATAGGCTAAATTGGGCTACTTAATAGTACACGTGTGCTCATGCTTCATGCATCATGATATAACTGTCTGTGTGTATTATTATTTATTTATTTTTTAGGTGCGAAACAGTAAAGCCAGTGGGTACTGCCTTGACCAGGGGTCAGAGGAGGATGACAGGGCCATACTCTATCCATGTCATGGCATGTCATCGCAGGTTAGTGTGGTTTTTTTTTTTTTTTTGTATATATATATATATATATATATATATATATATATACGGTATGCATATAAACTGCCCGGCCCAACAAAAAAAAAAGTCGCTGTTTAGATTTTAATAGGCAAGTACTTAAGAAACTATGAATGGATCATTATTACAGTGATTGTTATGTTTCTAGCATGTTATATGTTTGGCAACGATTCTTTTAACCCTTAAAGAAGATGGAGTGTGTAGCTTTTCATTTCTTAAATAATCATGTAGGAAGACACATCATGGCCATATTCCAGGATGACAGTGTCAAGATTCACCAGGGTTAATATTTTGCAAGAATGGTTCAGAGAGCATGAAAAATAATTTTCACACATGAATTGAGTCCAGACCTTAATTTCATTGAAAGTCTTTGGGATGTGCTGGAGTAGACTTTACAGAGTGCTCACCTCTTGCATTGTCAATACAAGATCTTGACCAAAATTTGATGCACCTCTTGATGGAAATAACGTCACAAAATTTATTTCCATCGAGAGGTGCATTATTTTTTGGTCAAGATTATGTATTGATAATGCAAGAGGTGAGCACTCTGTAAAGTCTCCTCCAGCACATCCCAAAAACTTACACTGAGGTTAAGATCAGTGCCAATTCATGTGTGAAAATGATTCTTCATGCTCCCTCCCAATTCTTTCACAATTTGAGCCTGATGAATCTTGACATTGTCATCCTGGAATATGGCCATGATACATCTTAATACATGGTCGTTTAAGAAATGAAAAGCTATTTTAACCCCATGTTTTAGGGTTAAAAGAACCGTTGCCAAACATATAACATGCTAGAAAAATAATAATCACTGTAATAATGACCCATTCATAGATTCTTAAGTATTTGCCTATTAAAATCCAAACAGCGACTTTTTTTTTGACCGGGCAGTGTATATATATATTACAAATGTACATATCACAATATCTGAATGATTTTAATAGGCTACTTCAAAAAGTTGCAAAAAAAACTTTAAAGTTTTATGTTGACGCATATAGCAGAGAATAGACTGGGCACGCAAGTGTTACTTGTGTTTGACTTGCTTGATGTTAAAAGTATTCATGTAAACACAGTCGGTTATGTCTTAAGTGAATGTGAACAGTTGGGAAAAAAATTGGATGTGTGTCAATAGGATCAGTGCATTAGGTCTTAAATTGACAGCAGCCTAATACAGTATACTGTAATTGCGTCAAACAAATGAAAAAGAGAAAATCACTCACTGCTCTTGACTGAACAAGTTTTGTAGCTTTAATATGAATCAATGGATATTTAATTCATGTGAAGACTATGCAGTGTTTTATTTTTACATTTGATTATTCAGTTTCTGTATTGTTTCTTACTTGAATGCTTCTGTTAAATAGATCTAATGTAGGCCTACTTGAAAAATTTAAAGCACTGTTTATTTGCCTATTTGTTCTTATATTTAATGACAAAGATAAATTAAAAGAACAAGAATAAATCATTATATTTAATATTAATGTTAAAATGACATTTTTTTTGTAATGCTAAAACACTGCTGTTTACTTTCAGAATTTGTAGTGATGCTTTCTTTTCCCATAAAGAATGTGAAACATATATATTGGTTATATCATTTTTAGTTTTTCAGGGGTTGTTTGGTAATGGAGCAGAGGTAAGGGGGACCCTCGTGGCGCCGAAGCTGCATGTTTAGAAGATTAGTAGTCAACTGAAAGGGTTTTTTTAATGATTAAACATTTTTTAAAAAATCTCAAATATTACATTTGGTTCCACAATCTTCATGTGGTTACATCATTGCATTTACATTACATTTATATCCCGAACAGACAGCAAAAATCTTGTTACTGGCAAATTCAAGGACAGGGAGCCAAAAATATGCTACATTTGCAAAGATAGATTACTATATCAATAATGACAGTGGTTTGGAGGGGGAAAAATGCACCATTTTCACCAGTGCATATTGATGCGAATTGCAAGAATTAAATGAGATTTGTAATTGAAACATCTTGTCAACCTCAATGTACACTTATTTCACATTGCCCGGAGATGGAAAGCAGCTTAGGTTGAAATTACCTGTAGATTGTATCTCAATTTCTGTGTCCTGTCCTTTCATAACTGCCTCCCTTGAAAAATAGTGGTTATAAGTCATCAGTTTATGTGACTTTGACATCTGACATTTTTATTCATTCGGATTAAATGGATGTGGAATAATCAAACAGTTCTTCTACCGGGCTATGACCTTTGACAGTGTGATGTGACCTTTTCACTGTCATCCATGCACAATAGAGATATGATCCTTTGAACAATTTAAAATACAATCTTTCTCTCTCTACCGCCCACTCTTTCTCTTCCTCCCTCCTAAATCTTGTAAGGGAATGACAGTCTTATTCCATAATCCAGGCCTAAGGGAAATAAAGCAATTGAAGTATATTCCCATTGTATCATCAAATTACAATAAAAGCTGGTTTTACACGATACAGCTAAGCTTCATTTTTTCTCCCAGGTTTTTTTTCATCTCCTTGCCCAATGACAAATTAAAAAACAGGAACGTTTTTTTTTTTTTTTTTTTCATTTATTTATTTAATTAATAAAAGTAATATTGGTTGTAGCATTACAAATTCAATGAGAAATCTCAAGCGTATTCAAAGTGTTTTATGATGTCTGTTATGAATAATTGTTGTGTGAGGTCTTTTATTAATTTTTATGATTGCAAAATTCAAGTGATTGTATTATTTGATCTCTAAGATTCCTGTTGATAATTTTTTCTTTTATCATTTTGATTGTCAAGCCTTTTCAAACAGCATGCCGTCTCATCCTTTTAATGAAAAATCCTTTGTTACTTTGTCCTCTGTGAGCGCATCTGTGTGAGGTACAGTACATCGTCTAAGTGAATGCATGTCCACTATGAGATCTGGAATCGGGTTACAGTACGCATGAAGATGAGCTCACTCTATTGTCCTAGTACTGTTTTCACCTTGGTCACCGGACAATTACCCTCGGTTCTATAGATTAACTTTACTCAATAGAGCGAGCTTGATTTTCATTGAATGTCAGCTTGTACTTCATTGTGATGTGCCGACCTTGGGATCTGATGTCTAAGAGATTGACTTTCAGCTGAATTATTGACCTGTGTTATTCAGTGCCATGTACTTACCGTAATAGATAGCTGCTATCTAGACTTCCATCTCTCTGGATAGTTTGTGTACAGTATGATGGTGGTTTTAATCATACAGCTAAGTACTGACCATATCTACTGGGGTTTCTTAAAGGAACAGTTGTGACGTGCTTGATGTCTGGATGAATCGCCTGAGGTTTTGATGAATCACATGATCAGGCATAACATTATGACCACCTTCTTAATATTGTGTTGGTCCCCCTTTTGCTGCCAAAAACAGCCCTGTCCCGTCGGGGCATGGACTCCGCTAGACCCCTGAAGGTGTGCTGTGGTATCTGGCACCAAGATGTTAGGAGCAGATCCTTTAAGTCCTGTAAGTTGCGAGGTGGGGTCTTCATTGATCGGAATTGTTTGTTCAGCACATCCCACAGATGCTCGATTGGATTGAGATCTGGGGAATTTGGAGGTCAAGTCAACACCCCAAACTCGTTGTTGTGCTCCTCAAACCATTCCTGAACCATTTTTGCTTTGCGGCAGGGCGCATTATCCTGCTGAAAGAGGCCACAGCCACCAGGGAATACCGTTTCCATGAAAGGGTGTACATGATCTGCAGCAATGCTTAGGTAGAGGGTACGTGTCAAAGTAACATCCACATGGATGGCAGAACCTAGCAGAACATTGGCCCAAAGCATCACACTGCCTCCGTCGGCTCGCCTTTTTCCCATAGTGCATCCTGGTGCCATGTGTTCCCCAGGTAAGTGATGCACACGCACCCGGCCATCCACGTGATGTAAAAGAAAAAGTGATTTTTAATCAGAACAGGCCACCTTCTTCCATTGCTCATTGGTCCAGTTCTGATGCTCACGTGCCCACTGTTGGCGCTTTCGGCGGTGGACAGGGGTCAGCATGGGCACCCTGACTGGTCTGCAGCTATGCAGCCCCATATGCAACAAACTGCGATGCACTGTGTATTCTGACACCTTTCTGTCAGAACCAGCATTAACTTCTTGAACAGTTTGAGCTACAGTAGCTTGTCTGTTAGATCGGATCACACGGGCCAGCCTTCGCTCCCCACATGCATCAGTGAGCCTTGGCCGCCCATGACCCTGTCGCCGGTTCACCACTGTTCCTTCCTTGGACCACTTTTGATAGATATTGACCACTGCAGACCGGGAACACCCCACAAGAGCTGCAGTTTTGGAGATGCTCTGACCCAGTCGTCTAGCATCACAATTTGGCCCTTGTCAAATTCGCTCAAATCCTTAAGCTTCCCATTTTTCCTGGACAAAATGTTCACTTGCTGCCTAATATATCCCACCTACTAACAGGTGGTGTGATGAAGAGATAATCAGTGTTATTCACTTCACCTGTCAGTGGTCATAATGTTATGCCTAATTGGTCCAGAAAAAAAAACATGAGTGTTTGAAACTAAAGAGTAAGCTGAGGTGTAGGGTCTTTTACTATAAAATATGATAACAGTTGTAGAAAAAATTTGGTTGTTAGTTATTCAATAGACTGTTAACGGTCAGTGTCCAGGTAGCGGGACATTTGACATGCTTTTTTATTGCCTTTTTTCACCATCACATATTTTAGTAGGCTAATCATAAATTAGGTATCATTCGAAAGCATGGAAACGGTACTTTAATTTTTTTTGTGATATCATCTTCAAACTTGGAACACAACTTGGTTAGACATGGTTTTGATTTTAGAGTCCAAATTATTTTGAATAATATATATTTTGTATGAAATAAAAAATGTTTAGTTCACATTTGGTTTAGAGTAAACTTAAACTTCACACTTTCATTTTTTTTAAAGACTTTTACACTAATGTGCTAAATGTGTCTTTTTTAAAAAGAGACCGACCTTTTATCTGTATTCTAAAGCATTCATGAATTACAACCATTTAAGTTCAGATTTATGCTCAAAAATAAAAATTCCATCATAATTTTCTCACGCTCATGCTGTTCCAAACCTGAATGACTTTCTTCTGCAGAACACAAAAAAAGATATTTTGAAGAAAAAAGACACTGAGGCATTCTTCATAATATCTTCTTTTGTGTTCTACAGAAGAAAGAAAGTCATACAGGTTTGAAACAACATGAATGTGAGAAAATGATGGAATTTTCATTTGTGGGTGAACTATCCCTTTAAGCTGAATTTCTAAGAACAATTTTATACATCACATACTTTCTTTTTCTGGCCATATCTTATTTTATTTTTTTTACATTGTAACTTGATGTTTCATTTCAGCTGGCAAGGTACACCACCGAAGGCTTATTGCAGTTAGGACCCCTGGGGTCGACTACGTTTCTGCCTGACACGAAATGCCTGGTGGATGATGGAAGAGGAAGGACTCCCAGCTTGAAAAAATGTGATGCTGTCACCCGGTCCTCCCAGAGGCTCTGGGATTTTACCCAGGTAAGAGAATGCACTCATACAAAACAATGTATTCATTAGCTTGCTAAACACTTCATATTAACATTTTATTTTCCACTTGAGACTTAAGTATTTGATTTCCCTAAATTAAGATAGTTGTTTTGTCGAAAAAATGCATCAAGTATTTGAAATCAGATGCACCCTCTATGGTACGGTGTTGCCTCCAGGCAACATGGTCTATTTTAGTTTGTTTTTAATAAAATAAGGCACCAATTGATTGATCAAACATATCTCAGGACAGAATAACTCAAATACTAATCAATAAAAGTGCAAAAAAGACCAAAACATGACCAACAGGGGTCCATTTTGTGTCCTGTTTCAGCACATGTGCACATGTCACATGGCTCCATATTTTCTCCAATGAAAAGTGCTTTTTTCACTTGTTTGTATCCATTTAAAAAAATACGAGTCACCTTCACTAGCAAGTAAAGAAGTATTTTCAACAACTTTACATTATATATCATCAAATGTTTTAGAGAAAATAACAAAAAACTGTGTGTTGCCTCAAGGCAACATTGTACCATAATGGAATGGCATAAGGCCATACAGGCATAATAGGTTTGAATACAAATGTATTATATTTGTAAGGAAAAGAGTTAGAATTATCTAAATATATTTGCATTTTCACATGATTTTGTAATGCACTTATAAGAATAGTAATTCACATACTATATCTGCATATATTATGATCTGCACATTTGATATAGCACTTCAAAAAGGTATAAAACACAGGTAGCACAGCCAGTTGATGAGGGTGATGATGAGGGGTCATGCTGTGATGAGGAAGATGAAATCATTGTGACAATCCGTCAGGGAGAAGAGATGAGGATGAAGATGGATATAATAACTTGATATTATAAAATAATAATATGATGGTTTGGTAATACTTGTGTTCCACTATGGTACAATGTTGCCTGAGGGCAACAGCTGGATATAAAATGTTACTTTTTATTAAATATGAAACTTTTAATACATTAAAAACTGGATAAATTTGTTTGTTCAAGTGTCTAGTTAAAGAAATCGATGTTTTCAATAAAAATATTTCTTTTTTCTACATGAAAATGCCAGATTTGTCCACTGTGGTACAATGTTGCCTCGAGGCAATTTATGAAAATTTATGAAAATGTTTATTGATTTTGTGTCCTATTTTAAGCAGGAAAAACAACACAAATAATTTTTTCCTCATTTATATCATATTGCATACCATAGAGGGTTAAAATGTACTGTTTTCTTTTCAAAAAACACCCTTCAGATATATTGTATAAATGTACACTAGTTTTTAAAAGTTTGGGGTCTGTGAGATTTTTAATAATGTTTTTGAAAGAAGTCTCTTATGCTCACCAAGTCTATATTTAATTGATAAAATACTATAAAAACACAACAAAACTACTAAAACTTTAACTAAAATTAAAATGGCATAGACTAATAAAACTAACATGACACTAAAATAACTGCTTCAGAAACTATTCTAATATGCTGATTTGTTGCTCAAGAAACAAGAACTGTTGTGCTGCTTAATATTTTTTTTTTTTTTTCAGGTTTTTTTGATGAATATAAAGTTCAAAAGAACAGCATTTATTTGAAATAGTTTTTTTTTTCAACATTATAAATGATTTTACTGTAACTTAATACATTGTTTTAATGCATTGTTTCTGGATAAAATTTATTTAAAAGAAGAATCTTACTGTCCCCAAATTTTTGTAGGTAGTGTGTGATGCCAGATATATTTATATTTTAAATATATTTACAGTGTTCATGAATATTTGTTTCTTAGAATGGGCCCATCATAAGTCGAGACACAGGACGTTGTCTGGAGGTTGAAATGTCAAAAGATGCGAACTTTGGCCTGCGGCTGGTCGTCCAGCGCTGCTCAGGGCAGAAATGGATGATTCGGAACTGGATAAAACACCCCAGACACTGAGGAACATCCAACCTGAAATTAACCTCCCTGAGCTGAAGAGCAGCCATAGACACAAACCCTGAGTCTGGGGTTTAGACAGAGGAGATGAACTTACGTGCAAGATACTCTCTTTCAGGGTAAAATGCTTTCAATATAGACGTCTAAAGGTGGGATATTATTTTTAGACACATTTACTGTTGAACGAGCAGCTAAATCAGAAGACCTTCATCACAGGAGAAAGACTTGTTCATTGCAAGTCCACTGTACAGACTCCCAGCGTACTGCAGCATACTTGTGTTCCCAAGCGGAATTCTGATGAGCTGTCTTAGTGAAATTCCGAGAGGAAAATTCTAAAGAGTTGGGGATAAACAAAGAGAGAGGAAGCAAAAGTCTTGAGTTTTACTTCTTATCAATTGCCATATCAACACTTATTTCTTCAGGCTATGAATTGCTTTGGATAATTGAATATCCACATTGAAACTTTAATCCCAAGTGCTACAAAACAAAAAAAGAAAGTAGTATAGACTTTAATCTGACACAATAGTTTCAGCTATTTTATCTATTGAGTATTTTCTTTCCTTTATTTACAGACTTATTTGCTAATGCACAACAAAAACCATGCGTTCACTCAAGAACTCATGTGCCTTTCTCCATCTTTATGCCATCAGACCAGGGAATGTTCCTCCCTAAGCATGTACAAAATGTTTGATTTTTAAATTAATTAAAATATGAATATAATGTTAAGAGGTCTTATTGTAGAAACACGTTGTAAAATACTCAAAACATGATAATCCAGGAAGATCAAAACAATAAAAACAAGTTTTCTTTTCTTTTGTACAATGTTGCATGATGTATTTTGTGAATTCAGTGCAGTAAAATTATCATTGTTGTTTCATATTGTAGAATCAATTACATCACATTTGGAAGTAATAAGGCCACATTCACACAGCAGCAGAATATGGTTGACAGTCCTGTATTTGAGTCCTTAATATATGGTTATGTTCACACACAGTACGGTTATTTACTAGAGTGACAACCACATTCTTTAACCAAATTCAGACAAATTTTTAGGACTTACAGCTGCATTCTCGGAAAACCCGCACTATGTGAATGGAACTAGTTGTCTATCTATCACATCATACAGTGCCAGAGAGCTGCTCTGCCCTGCACAAATGCATGTCTACTGTGTGTTGTGGGTCTTCATGTATGGTTTCTGTAACTTACAGCAACTAAGATATGAGCCGTGTGTCATCTGAAAGTTCTAAATCCAGTCACTGTTCTCCACCTGAGCTGCTGATATTATTCATATCAGACACACATAATGGGCCTAAGTAACTATAAAGTTTATTATTCTTCCAGTTCACCAGCCACTTACTTAAATATATTTCGGGAGAAACTGATGAATTCACCTGCTGTAAATCCGACTGACAGGACTCTGCGAACTGCAGGGCAAACTAAGATGGCGGCGCCCATCTCGCGTTATAGATCAAGATAAAGATCATTTATGAAGGTTTTAAAACGACAAAACACACTCACTTACACATATTTGAGAATCGGAATATCAGATAGTTAATGACATGGTAAGCAAGTTTGTGAATATTTTAAATAAAAAAGGAAAAACAAAATAATCGCGATCCATCTGTCATACAGTGTTATTGAGGCTGTGTTCAGCGTACGTGACACGCATGATGGAAACAATAAGTGCAAACATTCTAAAATAATGGACGCCTTAAAAAAGCTCACTCTGGGGGGTCAGTTAGAATATTTTAAACTCACACTTGAAAGGGTTAAGCGTCCTTGTTGGCGCGCCCGCCTCCCATGGCGGAAATGCAGGTTTGAATCCCGCACAGAGCTGTGAAAGTAGAACCGAAGGGGTTACATTTGGTGCCGTGACCTGGATGGGAGTGAGGTTTAGGGGAGGCAGTGTAATGAGGGCCAGCTAGTTAGAGTTGTGCAAGTAAACCTCACTGGCCTCAAGAGTTGCACTAGCAACTGATGTTAGAGACTGCGATCTTTAGCATCCTTGTTAGCGCACCTGCCTCCCATGCCAGAGATGCCGGTTTGAATCCCACTCAGAATGAGTCGAGCAGGACTTTGGTTCTGTGACCCGGATGGGATTGAGGTTTAGGGGGGTGAGTGTAATGGAGGCCAGCTAGTAAGAGCTGTGCAAGTAAACCTCACTCCCCTGGCCTCGAGAGGTGCACTAGCAACTGACGCTAGAGACCATTGTCTTTAGCGTCCTTGTTAGCGCGCCCGCCTCCCATGGTGGAAATGCGAGTTTGAATCCCGCACGGAGCGGTGAGAGTAGATCCGGAGGGGTTACATTTGGTGCCGTGACCCGGATTGGAGTGAGGTTTAGGGGGAACAGTGTAATGGGGGACAGCTAGTAAGAGCTGTATGGGTAAACCTCACTCCCCTGGCCTCAAGAGGCGCACTAGCAACTGATGCTAGAGACCATTGTCTTTAGCGTCCTTGTTAACGCGCCTGCCTTCCATGGCGGAAATACGGGTTTGAATCCCGCTCGGAGCAGCAAGAGTAGAACCGGAGGGGTTAAATTTGGTGCCGTGACCCGGATGGGAGTGACGTTTAAGGGGGACATCTAGTTAATGGGAGCCAGCTAGTTAAAGCTGTTCAAGTAAACCTCACTGGCCTCAAGAGGTGCACTAGCAACTGATGCTAGAGACTGTGGTCTTTAACCACAGAGTTGGTAAGATAATACGGTCTTGACTCCCATTGCACTTTTATACATACTGTATTCAAGACGCTATTGTAAGTTTCTGTGTGAACAGGACATTTTGAGATTCACACCTGTAAGTAAATACAGTTGTCAATACCAAAAACTTATTTTTGAATTTAATTTTAGTACATTTTTATGAAATAGTGGACTTTGCATTGATTAATGTTTCAAAGTCCATGAATGTGTACTAAAAAAGTGAATTTTGATTTCTTGTTTTTTTTTTTTTTTTTTTTTTGTTTGTTTTTTGCCTCCTCAGGTTATTCTCTGAAGCTTGGCATATTTATCTATGCCCAGAGGCCTGAGAAACTAGTTAGTTAACAGAAAAGACAACCAAAGTTAAAGGGTTAATTCACCCCAAAATGAAAATTCTGTCATTAATTACTCACCCTCATGTCATTCCACACCCATAAGACTTATATTCGCTGATCAATGTTTACATGCGCATAAAAGCCTAAATTAAATCTGTTCATCATAACAAGCAATCAATTCTCTTCAGAAAATTTGGACTAAACTGCTCGATTCATATGGATTTGTTTTCCGATCTCTTTATGAAGTTTTTGAAGCATCAAAGTGGTAGTTACAAAGGCAGTCAATGGAAGGAAATCTGACAGCATTCTGTCATCAAAAGATCTTCATTTGTGTTCTGAAGATGAACGAAAGTGTTACGGGTGTGGAACGACATGAGGGTGAGTAATTAATAACAGAATTTTGATTTTGGGGTGAACTAACCCTTCAAGCTTTGTATTTACACACTTTTCCTACAGGATGCACAGTCTAATCATTACAAACCAAATTGGAGCATTGAACGCTGCTCAAAACAATCAATCACAGCATGCAACTAATTTTTTTTCCTCCGAAGCAAACTCAAAAGCTCACAACTCTCAAAAATACATTTTACTGCTTTTTATTGATGTATTCACTCTTTTTTCCCTCTCTCATCTGCAGTGAAAGCCACTCCATTATTTTCCTCTCAAGTCAAGTATTTATTGCTCATGTAGTCCTGAGAGAGAGCACAAAGAAGCCATCCAGCTGTAGGCACTTCTTATATGGGCACCTGTGTGTTCTCAAGGCATTTTTTTACTTGCTTTCCAGAATGTTTGCTAGGGTTGGAAGGGCAGGAATCGGATACTTGTAATAAATTAAAAATTTGATTGCAATTATCGATTCCTGTGTGTGCATATTAATGTGGTTTCAAACCATTTTCAAGTCCAAGAAGACACGAAAGAGAACTCAATTCGGCACTCGTGCTGTGTGCTGTTTTCATTGCGCACACATCCAAAGCGTGCACACAGAGAGCCGCCTCTCATAGTGTGCGATACTTAATTGAGTTCTCGTACGTGTCTTTTGTCCTAAGTGAACGTAAACAGTTGAGAAAGAAAACGCATGTGTAAGTAACAATAAGTGTTTACTACCCAGCCCTTGTGTTTACTAAGAGAGATTGCAGAAATCTGCTCAGCCAGGCTTCAGCTGTTCAGCTTGAATGGTTTCATAAACATTCTCCCTCCACTCATCTACAAGGAGAAGATCTTATTTAAATCCACACTGGAGGCCCAACAAACGCTGTCGCTGCAAATGTGCCCATAGCAGGCATGTGGTGCAATGAAACAAATAGGAGAAATATATAACCAGGCTGGGGCGCCTGTGTTTTTTCTTTTGCTTTTTACACATGATGCAGTTCAGCAATGAAGTCATAGGAGGAAACGCACAGTGAGCACGCACCAATGAATCATTCCACAATCTGCTTCCTCCAGGATGACCAACTAATGCAGTAGACCTGCTGAGACCTGCGCTCTGAGCCAGTAGTGTGTATTGTACACTGAAAAACTAAATTTTGTAGTTGAAATAAAATTGGTGCTTTTTATATTGAATAAGTAAAAAAAAAAAAAACTTGTTTGAAAAAACTAATTTACAAGTTGGAAATAGGACATTTTTTGTTATATTTACAAGCCATTAAGAATTTATCCAAGTCATTAAGTATTGATCAAAATGTTGAAAGACCTTGTGATATGTATTCACAGATTTGATTAAATTTAAAATGAATAAGGTTGTATAATATTGTAATTGTGTGTGTGTGTGTGTGTGTGTGTGTGTGTGTTTAAAGTTTCTGTTTAATTAATTCATTCACTCTTTTTACACCGTTTTAACAATGGGTTCCTATGGAGACCGGAACAGGACAGCGTCCAAACAGAAGTTAGAATCCATCATGGCGGCACTCATCATTTGCTCAGGAAAAGGTGGATAGCAGTAAAATTTGGTTATTCCGGTTGTAAATCCAAATATAGCAGTGGGTGATTAACAAAACTGATGAAATACTGACATTCCCTGAGAATTACAAAAAAAAAGTTGTTTTTTTTTTTGTTTTTTTTGCCCCTTCCAATTGCCCTCCTTTCTGCAGTGATGTAAAAAAAAAAAAAAAAGCTGTAGTTCAGCCCTAAACTCATGCCATTGGCTGATTCATAAGTTGACATGGGAGCGCTCAAACAAACACAGCATGTTTTGAAAGCTCTACGGAGTCACAGTGTTTACAGTCTTTGGGGAAATCAGCCTACAAAAGGCTTACTTAGACTTGTCTCTGAACATTAAACTATGATAGAAGAAGTTATTTAATAGGTGCTGTTTTTGAATACCATGCATAAAATGTTGCTGCTACCTGACAGATATCACTGAAATAGGTGTCCTGAGAATTCAGACTAGTCTCTGTGACAGCCAGACTCTGTAAACAACAAAGTGTTGGTTGGCCAGCACATCATTTTTTTTTTCTCTCTAGCCAATTAAAAATTCAGCCAAACAGAAGATACTCTCTCCCTCTCTTCCTCTTACGCCTTCAAGTTTGTAAAAGGAGTTTGGCTCCATAAGCACAAAGGGGGCCGAATTTGGCTGGTGGGAGTAACTACATCACCTGCTTCTAAAAAGCATGTTTCTACATTGATGCACATTCAGAAATATGCATGTATTCTGTCTAGATAAACTTTTTATATATAAATTACAAATATTATAGTATATATAATAGCTGCTTTACCAATAATCTTTATTTATTTAAAAATATTTTAACAATAATTTATTTAAAAATTATTTATATAAAACATAAAATGTAATATACATTATCGTTCACAATAAGATCTAATTAAGATCTAAAATAGGGTGATTTGTCACTTCATGTCGACTTTAAACCCTGGCTGCCCCAAAAGACTAATCACAAGTTCTGTCATTATCAGCATAGTTCAACGATTTGGTGTTTCACGAAACCATAGTTCCAACGAACATTCGCAAACAGCATTGCAAAGTTGTGCAGTTGGAACGACAGCTCTCGAGCTGTGGGTAGAAGCATAGTTTCTTGTTTTTATGACGTGGACATAAAAAAAATCCTTATCTTGAGCAAAATAAGCAAGCTGATATTCAGTACATATATATTTTATTTTGAATATATACAAATGTCATTTACATCTTTTAGTTTGTCAAGAGATTTAAAGCACCGTTTTTGAAGAGTGCGCATGTGCATACATAGTACGTAAGAACGAGCCTATGATTGAATCTGAAAATGAAGTAAAATAACTGAGCGAAAATAAGAATTAGTCCTCAAATGCCATGTCCTAATCACATTAAAGGGATAGTTCACCCAAAAATGAAAATTCTGTCATCATTTACTCACCCTCAAGTTGTTCCAAACCTGTATGAATTTCTTTCTTCTGCTGAACACAAAAGAAGATATTTTGAAGAATGTCGTTAACCTAACAGTTGATGGACCCCATTGACTTACATAGTATTTTTTTCCATACTATGGAAGTCAATGGTATCAACTGTTTGTTTACCCATATTCTTTATAATATCTTCTTTTGTGTTCAGCAGAAGAAAGAAATTCATACAGGTTTGGAACAATTTGGGGGTGAGTAAATGATGACAGAATTTTCATTTTTGGGTGAACTATCCCTTTAAATCTTGTTCTGTCTAAAACCAAAATAAATGCCTCCACTTTTATCTTCGCTCTGTCAGAAGAGATATTATGATTGTAAATGTCTTCAAACAACTAGTGATTCCATAACAGTATCTCTTTCATGTTAAAGGGAGAGAGAAAAACAAATGTGTTGTGTAGTCTGGCCTTACAGGATAAAAGCAGAAGTTGTAAAATGTTAATGTTTTCACTCCCAGAGTTGTTAAACACCCAGAGGACACAAAAAGAGAGAGACAGCTTTCAATTTACCCAAAGAGGACAGTTACAGGTTCACGCCTTTGACAAGGGCAGCTCCCCTCACAACACAGGAGAGTGGAAACTGATGTATGGCTCACATTATCCCTTCCATTCTTTCCTCTGACACCCAGGATGGATGGCGGGACAGAGTAATAGGGAGCTTTGAAGAGGAAGGCAGGATGGGAATGAGAAGAAGTAAAGAAGCAGGTCACGAGGACACTATCCCAAGAATACTTTCACTGAGGTACTGACTGGAAAGAGAAAATGGAACATTTTTAGATTTTTTGATGCATTTTTCTGTGGTGCTTACCTTCTTTACTACAATACTAGTACAGAATGTTTTTTTTTTTTTTTTTTTTTTTTTTTTAACTGATTCAGAACGTTTTATTGAACTTTTATTTTGTGTTATAGTATTTTCCAGTTTTAAACCTCTTGGTCATGATGCTGGAACCTAAAACAGTGTCTCAAACCGAAGGCAGACATCATTTTATTTTATCTTTTATTTACAAAAGAGGAAATGACATCACAGTCAGAAAATTTGAGCGAGTACAGAATTCTTAATTTTTATTTAATTTAAATCTTATTTTATTTTAGGCATAAACCAGTGTCTCAGACCAAAGGTAGAGATTAGCTTATATATATATATATATATATATATAGTTGATTACTCAGTAAATTTTCATCCATGGCACTTAATATTTTGGCTTTGATCACTATTTATGTTTATCTTTCTTCAGAAAAAAATATTAACTAAATCAAAAATTTCTGAAATTTCCACAGAATTACCCTATATTCTTTAAAGTACCTTGAATGTCAACATAAATTACAGTACATGAATATGGCAATCATTCAGTACCACTGTCTATAATATCAATTTTTTTTTTTTTTTTTTTTGAGGTATTACCATCTGAAACCATCACAGTACCAAATATTATTTTGTAAAGGCTGGCTTTAAAAGTCTGATGAACCTGTGGGAATAAAATTCAAGTGAGAAGGTGTTGTTAGCAGAGCAGGAAGTGAATCAAAGGGTCTCTCGTAAATGTTACTGGCTGTAAGTACATATTTGTCACTCATTTGATGTGTATATATTATATATATGATATAGGTGTGGATGTGCCTCTAAACACTGATCTCGAATGAGCACTGTCAACATAATTTTAGACACTGTAGGTGGTCCACCACAACCGTTCTCAGATCAGTGAGCAAAGCCATGTTATAATGATGAGCATGTGCGACAACTGCTGAGGCTGAACAGCTTGCAGAAACCATAATGAGATCTCCAGAGGGAGAGAGAGAAAGATGCCGCTCCAAGACACAATTAAAATCAGACCCTGCATGACTGTATTTGTATGCAAATACACCTGCAACAATTTTTATAATAAAGTACTGTAGCTACAGCAGTCATTTATATTTAAAGCTGTTTACTGCATGTATATATTAAAAAGCATATAGAATCTCATATATGAGCGATACATGAGATAAACACTTCTGTTCAGTTTCTCTTATCAATGGCTGTTGTGCATTTGGGATGTGGCTATCAGTTGTTTGGCCAATGGCAAATGCGGGTGGGGGGGGGGGTCAAGAAACCTGTTGTTTAAAAAAAGGCATAATTTTTGCAGTGACCTCATGAGAGCCGATCTGTTTAACCTGTTCATCTGTACCTTTAAAGTACAGATTAACAGTCATGGTAAGAGACAAAAAAAAAAAAAAAAAATCTGCAAAGATGAAAATCTGTGACATATTAGTTTGCTTTTGACTATTTTATCCTTTAATGTTACAGTTTATTCATAAATAATGCTAAGATTCTTTTCCTTCCAAGCAAAGACCTCCACAATTCAAGTTTTATATCAGGAAGGTCACATAGTCATTACCTAGTGTGTACAAAGCGACTTTCACTGGTCAAATTTTACTTCCAGCTCCTGTTGCTGTGTCCCACAATATACACAAACTGGGGTTATTGTCATTTTTTCTTTTCTGGTCTGACTGCATCAACATTGAGAATACCGCTGCTCGACTTGCATTGAACATTCATGAATTTTTACATATCACATCTTTGCTCAGGTCTCTGTACTGACTCCCTGCAGCTGCCAGAAGTCATTTCAAGACTCTTTGTGGTCTTCAATGCAGTCAATGACCTGTTCTTACAAACCGTACACGTCAGCTGGACTGCTTTGATCAGATGCGGCTGGTCACCCAGCTTTCCCTTCTCATTTCCCTGTTGAAATCTAGAAAATTCACCCTCAGCTCATATTCCACAATAGTGCAATATGTAGACACCTCTCCAAATATGACTTACTGGCTAAAGTAATCATCCATATATATATATATATATATATATACACACACACACATGCTAAATCTGAATGCAGTTTATTACCTGCATTCAGATTTAGCATTTTCCTTCAGGTCAGTCCTATGTTCATAATAAAAAATCTGTTTGAATGTCCGATGCAATATCTTGTCCTTTTAACAGTTAAGGGGTTTTCACATGACTGACATCGCTAGTCAAAGCATTTGTCAGTTGCGTCTTTTCAATGTAAAAGTCTTCGCTACTGACTGACACACTTGTAAAGACAGTCTTTGCTGCCATCTAATGGCGTAATAATGTAACTTCTGTTTCTGTTCACGGTCAGGGACTATTTTTCCAGCGGAAGGAAGGCTTTAGTGAAAGTTTACTTCATGAAAGTTGCACTGATACATATTTTTGGCTTTAATATTTGTATTATGTGGTAACCGTTTTATAAAAGCTTCACGTTGTGCCTAACAACACCCTCCAACCATGACTTATTCACGATGCAGCACAGCCTCTCGTACCTTATTGCTTACATATATATATTGTACCAAAAACATCTTCCAAAAAATGAATGTCAATTAAAGAAATATTGAATATTTATGTTACTAAATTTATGTTATGTTAATAATATGTATGGATTAACCAATTAACTAAAACAAAAGTAATTTTTGTTACATTTTACAATAATGTTGTATATGTTAACATGCATAGGTATCCTGAACTAAAAATAATTTTACAGCATTTATTAATATAAATATTTTATAAAATAATAATAATAATAATAATAACTATTATTATTATTATATTGAAAAAATTTAAAGAAACAATAAACAGTTTTATATTAATTAATAGACATGTTCATATTGAATTTAATAATAATAGTAATAATAAATATTATTATTATGTTCAATAATAATATCAACACATTTGTATATTAATTTACTGTATAAATATACTAATGGTTATTAAGTTAATGTTACTGATATACAACTTTTAAAGCAGTAGAAAATGTAGAAATTATCTGAAATTATGAAATCCTGAAAATATATGTTTCATGCTAACCTAATGTATACAAGCTTACTGTAAAGTGTTGTCCAATATTTAGGTTGATAAAAACACATTTGAATTGTGATTGCTTCAAAAGATGATGGGTTGCTGGTGTTTTCTCACAGGAAAAGCTTTTTAATTTCAGAATAAAAGTTGCTGCAGTTGCATTCATTTTTTAGTTCACTGGATTGAGGATAAATGTCATGTTACTTTGATTTTTGACACCTGAAAAAACTAGTATCATCATCTTCGAACTGACTTCTGAGATAATTCAGTGAATGTCTATGATTCCCCAGGATTCCACTGTAACTGACGTCTCTTATTGCAGACCTTGATTTCGAAATGTGCAGAATACTCATTAGCACAACCACTTGTGTGTCCAGATCAGTGCATCTGTCTGATTGGCTGATGCTGCCTCCTGCTGCCTGCCAGTCACAGCAGGCCACTGGTCTCACATCTGTTTTTTTTTTTTTTTTTTTGATATGGGACTGTCTTTGGCTGAGACGTCAAGGTCACTGACTGAGATTCTGGCTGAGTTGCAGCATGACTGGGTCATCTCTAAGTGGGGTGCTGTGCATTTAAGAGCTCTCATATATGATTCTGAGTCTCTGCACTCCTCATTTTTCCAATAAAGCTGTAGCACTCATTCTCTAAAGTAATCTTTGCAATGTCCTGTATTTTAACTTCAGGCTTTCAAACGGTCGTTGTTGAATTTCTATCAATCCACAGCACTGCCTTAAGTGCATGTCATTGGAACGATTTTAAAATCATACAAAATTGGTCATGATTTTGCTGTAATTCAAAAGCTGGGCTACGTATATTGCTTTAGTTGCTTAAACCATCATAGTCTTAGGTGGTTTCCCAGCCCAGTAAAGCTAATCTTTAGTGCTGATTTTAACAGGGTTTGTGGACTTTTGAGATCACAAGCCAGCTGAACACCAGCTGGGAGACCAACTAGACCAACCTAAAGTTTTTTTTTAACAAGGAATAGCATTTTTATGATGGTGTCCAATTCATCTGGGCATCTGTCTTCTGGTCTGATTTGCATAACTCATACTATCCCCCCATGTAAATGATATAAGCTCTCAGAAAATCCACATTTAGATGCCACAGTAAACGGATGAACACTTAAAACAATGAATTTAAAGATACAGAAAATGCTAATGAGAAACCCTTATTAAACTCACATATCAGATGCATTCAATTCAACAAGGACAGAAAGGCATCAGAAAAGTTTTCACTTAAAGCCTGAGAGAATGAAACATCTTCTTTTGTGCTAAAGCACTTCTACCAGGCTCTCATGTTAAAATGTCAATTTAAATGTAAATCTCTATTGTAGAAATGTAAGGATGTGATTGGACCAAGATTGAAAACATAATTAAAAGGCACTGCAATTACTCTAAAGAAAGTACCGTCACACCTGTGTAAATGTGAGATTTATTGTGAAAGTATACAACCGATAGATATGAAATATCGATTTTTATCAGCCGATGCTAGAAATATATCACAAGCTAATAATCTATCAAAACATAAGTTATATAAAGAAAATTAAAATTGATCTGAGCATGACGTAGGTTTTGTTTGAACATCAAAAAGGACACACACAGGATCTTTACTTTAAATTTATTTGTAAATTATTAATATATTTTTTGTTTTCAAAAAGCCTTTGATTTAATTATGAGGTAATTATGCTAAAAATTTACTGCAAAGATGCAATCATCTGTCTGTCTTCCTCTCTTTCTCTGTCTGCAGTCACAAACACATTAATTAGCTTGCATGAAGCTATGCGGCAACATACACAATACTCAAATAATTACATTGCGACGTCTCTTCCACATTTAAAGACCGATAAAGGATAAATTCACCGCATAAGATCAGCATCAGTGAGCACTCTGCAAAGTCATAAGTACAGACTCTATTTACATCAAGCTGCAGATCTCGTAATATCCAAAGCTCTCCAGCAAATGACTAACTGTGTCTATATGTTGGAGTGTTTGTGTGTCTGAGAGGGGAAAAGGGTGTGGGTTTTTTTCAAAATGGAAGCTGCATTTTCATGCCTTAACTGAGAATGGCACACTGGCTGGGGTGGTGGGGTGCTGAGGGTTATGCAAATTAGTTCTGCCAAGGTCATCCAATCGGCTCAGAGTCCTTTATGCATCATGAGAAGTGACAGTTATAATGGTTGCCTCTTAGAAGGCTGAAAAAACAGAAGAGCTCTCTGATGTGAGCCTGGAGGATGTGATTCCCATACTTTATTTGAAAGTGCATTTGAGGTCCCTCTCCAGAAGATATATATATATTTATTTTTTATTTATTTTTTATTTTTTTGGACAGTGTTTGATATGCATACTGGTAGAAAGTCTGGTCTAAAAGTCAGAAATAAACTCTTAAAATGTATACAGTTAACTGTTATCTGAATCTATATGTTCAATATGTAAGAAATAAGGTACGAGAGGCTGTGCTGTATCATGAGTAAGTCACGGCTGAAGGGCGTTGTTAGGCACGACGTGAAGCGGAGCCTCGAGTACCTTATTGCTTTTATAAAATGGTTACCACACAATACAAATGTTAAAGCCAAAAATATGTATCAATGCAACTTTCATGAAGTAAACTTTCACTAAAAGCCTTCCTTCCGCCGGAAAAAAATAGTCCCTGACCGTGAACAGCAACAGAAGTTACATTATTACGCCATTAGATGAGTGTGTAAGTCAGTAGCGAAGACTTTTACATTGAAAAGACTGAATTGTTGTGAACACGGAACAAGACGCAACTAAAATGCTTTGACTAGTGCTGTCAGTCACGGGAAAACCCCTTAACTGTTAAAAGGACAAGATAATACATCGGACATTTAAACAGATTTTTTATTATGAACATAGGACTAACCTGAAGGAAAATGCTAAATCTGAATGCAGGTAATAAACTCGCTCACTCGATCTTTTTCTCACAACACTCTTCTACATAATACAGTAAGCTTCAATGAACAATATCAGTTGAGAACATACAGTTTACGTTGCTAAGAGTGGTTGCTAAGGGTGTTGTGTAGTGATACACAGAACCGTTGGATGAAGCAATCAGAATCAAGGACAGGAACTAACCGTTTTATAAATGAAATTCAAATATTACTCATAATACAGTTCAAAACGCGACACAACGCGTCAAAAGACAATAGAACCCATTATAATTAGTGATAATGTCTACACTGGATGTGGCGTCCGAACAAATTCCCGACAGTAAACAGATTCCCTGTTCTATTTCTGACAATCTGACAACAACTGTTTCGTAAATTGTGTTTCTAAACGCTTGAATCATAACAAAAAACTGCATTTTTCAGGCTGGCTAATGCACATGCGCAGTCCTATGCGCATCTCAGAACACTGACTGTTTCTATAGCAACCGGAGCTTCTAACTGCAGCTACAGTGACACGATGACTACCAATCAGCGATTGGCTCTTTTACTTTGAAGGCGGTACTTATTCCGCCATATTTCTGTATATAAAGTCTTTGTATGTAGCCTGCAGAAAGAGTCACTCAGAAATCGACAACAGACTTAAAAAGTCTGGAAATTTTGTGCAAAAACATTTTGTCCACAAGATCACAATCACAATATTAAAATAACGATCACACATTAATTATAA
This sequence comes from Ctenopharyngodon idella, assembly GCF_019924925.1. Lineage (NCBI taxonomy): Eukaryota > Metazoa > Chordata > Actinopteri > Cypriniformes > Xenocyprididae > Ctenopharyngodon > Ctenopharyngodon idella. Next base: position 35,250,029 of record NC_067224.1, read on the forward strand.
TTTGATCAACAGCTCATATAACAAACACAAATTAATAGCTATTTAATAATTGATCTGAAACTATTTGTTGTTGCAAAACAAAGCGTGGAAGTACAACACACAACTTGAGAAGAGCACCTGGGCACAGCTGCAGACAAAAAAAGCACAAAAGCACAGAGGCATCGTCATTCTGCCTCCAGCAACCACAATTTGCTAATGAAGTCAGAAATACACTAGCAATTTAGCACTTCAGGCAAGTCCCTCTCTGCCTAGGACAATTAGCAGAAAAGCACCTCATTTCACAATTAAGATGTACTGCACACGCTCGAGTGCCACGGAAAAATGCGGTTCCAAAAAGAACTCTCCGTTCTTTCAAGTAAAATTAAATGAGTACATCATACAATGCGTCTTATTTCATCGTACATATGGATTTCTTCTCAGCTCACTGCCTTCTATTAGTACCATTCTAGTTAGCCTGATGAATAGCTGCTCGAGCTGCCTAAATGGATTTTAACTCTCTAACACTCAGGCAAATGACACCATCATTTTGTTGCAGCTTCAGTGCGGACAAGCGGGTCAGCTGGACACGGTATGTTCGCTGGATGATTTAATTGAATTGTCAGAGTTGGCGTCCTCTCATTGGGCAGCGTCCAGCCCTGCGATGATACACTGCGGAGTACTCCATCTTCCCTGACATCAGTGGTGGAATGAAATGCGTTTTCTGACGGAGTCTGAAATTACCCAACACTCACTCAATGATAGACTCATAAACAAAAGTATGAAATTGTTGAGGACAATTTGGCTTTAATAAAGACTGGATAAATGTACTGTATTACTGACAGAGAGGAAGCCAAACAATATGAATGAATGTAAACGGAGCAGAATCTGTTAAGGGGAATGTATTGTTTTCAAGCATCTTTGTGAACGGCTAAAATACATTTTCAGTACAGTAACAGTAGTAGCTCAGCTGATTTCAGAACAGTGCAGCATGAAATAAAATTGACAATTTTTATTTTTGTATGGAATATAGCAGTGCTTGATGTTATTAGTGATGCACTGATCATGATTTTTCATGGTCAATTACGATTACAAACTGGCCTTAAAAAAAAAAAAAAAAATGTCATTTGAAATGAGAGGCAACCACTGCATGATCCAAACAAAGATGCTACACATATGTAGCTTGAGCAGTTGTTTTTGATTTGAATTAGATTGTATAATTTCAAGATTTAAAGCAGAAACACAATGGTCTGTCTTTAGATTTGTGAAATTTTGCTACATAAGACACCTGCACAAAACAAAAACAGCAGATGAACTGAATGAAAATACAAATCCACTCTCTGACAGTAGGTGGCACTTATGGAACAGCAGCGGTTTCTTTGGGTAACTCTGTACTCAAAGCAGCGTTGCGCTTATAAACTCTACTCTATACACAGGTAAGAGGAAAAGAAAATGCCATCGAACCTTTTCTGAAGATATATTCAGAGATATTCATACCCCCACCCACAATTCGATATTTATATTTTTCTACCTATATTTTCAGCATTGCGAACAGTGAGATTGCTGTGCCTGAGGTACAACGGGGCTAAAGGCGCACAGGGGTAAAAAGTGCATTTGACTTTATTATCCTTTAAACCACTAGATGGCACAAAAATTCACCTCAGCACTTTTCTTAACTGACTATACACATGCATATTTGACTGATTCTTGACGTGATTGCGGACAGCAATGCAAAGTTGATTCATGCTCTAATTGGATCTAATATTTAATGTTTTCTCTTATTATTTTAATTTTGAAGATTTATGTAGCAAATGAGAATCAATAAAATTATTGACTGTTTTGAAACAAAAGGTCTTGTTAATGTTTTTCAGGTTTGTTCAAGGTAATTAGAACAACAGTTTTTCAGTACAAAAATATGTTTTTATAAGCACATAGAGACTCGATTATATAATTCGCAAATGCTTCATGGGAGTGTGATATTGCAACTGAGCTTGTTTGTGTGGTTCTTATGCTGCGTTCATTGTACAGTGGCCACATGGTACAAGTCGTAACTCTGAAAATTTCGAGTTTACATGTTGTAATTACAAGTTCAACAAGCACGTGAAGGCTTTTTACAGTTCAGAATCATTACGGTAATTACGAAATGAACACACCTATATTTTATTGTATTACGAATTCCGGTAGACGCAAGGAGGACGTTTTATAGGATTATTGTTGCCTTCAAGTGCACCTGGGAAAATCATACCTCCTTATTAGGACATGACGCACATTTAAGTCGGAAACATAACTTGGAATAGCCTAAACAAAACTAAATAATTGCATGCCCTTTCCAACATCACTACTCAGCAACTCGTGTATCATCTAGAATTCCCACTTGTAAATACGACTTTGCTTGGTCATTCATGTGCTAACACTCATACATGCATATTTCTGACTCTACTTGAAGGACACAACAGTAGGCCTAGTGTAATTCACCAACAGGAACTGAAGAACTACAGTACCCATAAACCTTCATTACAAAGATGTGGCTTAAAGCAAAATTGCAAATTTCTATTTTGTCATCTAGTTAAAAAGCAATAAGATAATTTATTACACAGAAAGCAGACCCTATCACCCCTGAAACATGGAGGATATTGCTTTCAGATGGCTCGTTTTATCAGTCCTCTACTGATTTCAGGGATACGGGGATGTAAAATCTCATCTGCCGCTCCACTGATGGAAAATCAACATTTAATCACTATTTCCAGGCTTCTTGGAGAAGAAGATTATCATCAATATAAAAAGTGTTTCAACACAAGAAGGACTTCAGGCTATAATGTGTGCAAATTCATTTTTTGCTAATATGGCAAGAAAGAGTCAAGCACTCACAGAGAATATGCAATAAAATCAGTCATGGTCTACTGGATTACCAGAAATAGCATTAGTAAAATATGAGCAAATGAGTTAGCCGAACATTGGGTTACATTTTCGGGGAAAAACTGGAATACTGAAAATGGAGAGTGCAATGTTGATGATAAATTATAGAAAGAAAGAAAGAAAGAAAGAAAGAAAAAGAAAAAAGAAAGAAAGAAAACTGCATTCAGATGAGCTGACATTATCCATATTCTCTTTAACAAGGCCAATAGTGCAAAGAATGGCAGTACAATCCTGCTGGCCTCAATAGAGCCAGTTTGCCTTCATAAGAGAACCTTTGATGGTAAGGCTTTTTTTGCCATGGAAAGCGCTGCAAATTCATTCTTTTCGATTCATTTCAAGAAGCCCTCTTGTCTCTAAAGATCAAGGCAAATTTGTTCTTAGAATACATCAATAGGGAAAAGTTTTGGGCTCTTTTCTATCACACAAGAATGACTTTTCACCAAAAACCTGGAATATCTTCTGAAAACCATTTGTCACATAAGTTAGTGTCCTGCAGTCTTTTGTTATTGGAAAAGCAATTATGCATAAAAATATAATTTAGGTGGCTGTACTGTACAATGCCTGGCATCATGTTAACACTAAAATATCAGGTTGAAACTTATAAGAAAACTTATTGTAAATGAACTCTTTGGGGACTCAGAGACTTCAGATATGCATGATTAAAAGCAATGCATTTTCTCAGTTTCAATGTTTTTTTATATGTCTACACTATCAGTTTTGGATTATCATATTATTAAATATGAACCCAAAGGGAACAACAACGAAATTTATGGAAAGTGCATGTCTACTCTAACAGATCTGAAGAGATTTGAAGAGATCAGAGAATTAAAGGAATTTGAAGGGAAAATAATTGGTTAATTTAATTTAAATGACTTTTAATTACAGTTATTTTTAAATAGAAATTTTAAATGAAAATTGTTCATTCGTATATTATTGGGATCTCTGCAGAAAGATAAATCAAAAATCAATCTCAACAAAACATTAAACGTATCTGGATGACTGGATGAGTTTTTAGTTTTGATCCTCTGTCTTGAAAAGGTTATTTGGAGAAAGCATCAGTCGTGTGCTTGACTAGTCATGTCTTCTGGAGGCGTCTGTGCTGAACGCCATGCAACATTCTCTATTGACAGGCATTAAATTGTTTTCTGAGTTTGATTGATGACATGGATAAAGTGTCCCTCCCTCCAGCTTTATAAGGTCATATTTCCTCAGTTAGAATAACAGCTTTGAGTGAACATCAAAATCTCTCTGAACTGTCTTCAGGGTTTTTGTTTCACAGTTATTGTTTTTCCTCTATCTGAAGTCAAAAGCATGGCTCTAAAGTTTAATCTATTCTTTCAGTTTGTAAGATTTCACCTCACATTTGCTGTCTCCTTATTATATACAAAAGTTCTGGTGATCTCCTGGCCTAACATGGGTAATGTATAGGGGAACTGGCTTGTTTAGAAATGATAGCCCTTCTCAACTCCATTCTAATCTCATGAAATAACCTTTCATCATGGCTTTTCTCCATACTGAAAGTGGATTTCACTTATTTATTCAGCTTTTAAACCTTTCCAGTCATGCTGATGGCATTTTTATTAAATCGGCCTTTTGTTGTACCCTACTGTCTGAAAAGCAGATTTTTACAGCGCTGCGGTGACAGACGCGCCAATGGCTGAATGACACAAGGGCAGTGTTGTGTTTTCCAAGCTACTCTCTTTCAAAATGCAGCATCAACTTCACACTTTTCCCCAGATGCAGAATAAGCAAAAGTCAAAACTCCCAAGGCCAGAGCCCATTAATCATAATCACACAATTTGCATTCAGAGATAAAAGCAATATTCTGTACCTGATGCCAGACTCTTGTAATCAATTACCTCTTGTCAAATGATTTTGTACTACAACAACTTTTTAAGTGATACGCCAACGTATACTCATTAATCTTTCCTGCATCATTCTAACTGTACTACTTTGCATTTCTTCAACTCATTAACTGCATTTTACTGTACTAAAACACTGCGTTTTGTTTATGTAAGTCAGCATAACTGGCCATTTTGATGCACCGGTATTGTTTCACTGACAATTTTCATCTTAAACATCCTAAAGATGAAATTTTATACAGATTTTTTTTGGTTGTAAAAACTGGGGCTAAGAACACCAGCTTCCATTTGAGGAACGAGCCTCCCGTTGTTTCAGAACAATATCACATCCCAAATCCTCACAGGAAGTGAACTGAACCTAGTTCTTTTCACAGTCAAATCAAACAAACAAAACCTTGACTTCCCATCCGGGATGCCTTCATCCAATTTCTGTGCAAAGTGACCTTGATAGTCTGGAGAAAATCTAAACTGTTTGTTTACTGATTCACTGTTGTACATATTATATACTGCACCAAAATAATGGTCAAAAACAGGAATCCTAATTTGTATCATAATTAGTCTCATTGGTTTAAAACTCTGCTCTAGATAACTGTACATTAAACGTTGAATGTCTTGATTATATCTTCTGGTTTGCATGTCTTTGAAATCTTTTGATGGTATGATATTTAAATATATTGTATGCTTGTATCCTGTTATTTGTTGGTTTAGTTACTTTCTTGTACCATAAAATCAGACCTTGCTGGCAAGTTTTAAGCCTTCTCACGAAACAATGTTCTCAATCAAATAGCTTCTATAGCGTCATAGTCCGTGATAACCGAAAGAGCAGGACAATTTATGTTCATTGAGGTGAGCAACTTGCTTACCCTCACCATGAACCCTGTGTTTGTAGTGCATCATAGCCCATAAATGTGACAGCAATCAGGATGTATTATTCATCAGTCTGATACTGATATTCTCCCACTGAACCATAGCGCCGTTGAGTGGGGACGGGCCAGCATGTGGTTGCATAACCTTGTGCGAAGGAACATCATAAGGGTAACTAAACCTCATTCTTTTCTGGAAAAAAAAAAAAAAAAGTACATCAGAGAGTACATGCAGGAAGGAGGATGAAAGATGGTCTGAAAAGAAAAAAAAAGAGTAGAGGAGAAGACGAAATGGGCAAAGCAGTTTAATGCAATCAGTCAGTCACAGTTCATTTCGTTCATGCAGTGGGCAGATTTATCTGAAATAGATTCAATTACAATAACAGATTTGTGTGAAAATAATTGCACAGTCTATAACCCAGCAAACAGATATTCTCAGAACTCAGAAGAAAGTTATGAACAAGTGTTCTTCCAGTAACATTAATAGAACATTTGTTCAGCATTATCTGGTCTTTAATAATTGATGATCTTCACAGCAGAACTGAATCAACACTGAACTGACTTCAGCTGAACAATGACACTATTTTCTTTTAGAGCTGCTGTAGAGCCAAAATGTTTGCATCACTGAATCATTTTCCTGTTATCACTATAAAGCTGCTTTGAAACATTCTGTATTGTAAAAAGCGCTATATAAAGGTGACTTCACTTGACTGATAATGTTCTCAAAACAGCACAAAAATTATATTTATACCTCGTTCATGAGTTTTGAACATTCAGAGAACATTCAAAAGTAATGTTCCCATAATGTTTGTAAAATGATGGAATGTTCCCTTAAAATTCACATGAAGCAGAAGTTAAATCAATAAATTAAAACTAAAAATAAATGAAAACAAAAGCAAAGACTAGGAACACATTCGCTCTGAGCTTGTATATTAGCCTCAGTGATTACCCCATTACAATAGTCACTTTACAGCTACTGCTGTCATAAAAATAGACTTACTTGATGGTTTAAAATTCTACATAAGTCACATTTAATGTCCAACAACAAATATTTTAGCAAAATGTGTATATTGTAGTCAGAATTATTGTGCTCCATCTGTGTGGCAATGGCACTCATGCGCGCGGCAGCGCACATGAGTAACTTTACAGACTTCACATGAGTGAAGTCTGTAAAGTTTAGCAGAGACTCGCTTGCAGAAGGCTCGTCCACTCCTGACAGAAAAATGTAAATATTTGCATGACTTTCTAACATTTACAGATGGAGAATATACATGTGAAATGTAAGTTTTGGATCGAGGAAAACACATCTCAATCGCAGTAAACAGCGAAAGTAGCCTATGTCAGCACGTATCTGTCAGAGCATTTGATGGGGCAAGCCGCTTTAAACTTATCTAGAGTCATTTTGAAGCATGTCTCATGGACAAACTGGCTTACTTTCCACGCAGCAGCTCATCATGTGTCTTGCGCTATTTTTCAGACGTGCTTATAATATCAAATTAGGCTATTGTATATAGATATATATAGATGGTGCCATTCTATCGTTTATAAAAAAAATATATCGTACAAACTCGATATACCGCCCAGCCCCACCACACACATTCGTGTGTATATAGAACATATAGAACATACTTATAGAACATGTAGCCTATATATAGAACATACTTTTTTTTTTAAATCACTGGCATCCATGAATGGATCAGTATTGTTGAGCGTATTGTTGTTGAATGAACGAGTCAATGGTTGCATCCGAAAGCTTAAAAATGCTGCCTTCGGAGGACGCATTCCAAGGCATCAATGTCCGAATCTATGTTAGCTTCACTTAATGTCTCCTGAGATACCTTCATCTTATGGATTTTTGAAGGCACCATAGATGCATCCATCGCAGCCTTTGATATCCCACAATCTCGTGCTTTCCATTCTGTGACAGTTGAGCTAAAAAAAAAAAAAAAAAAAAAAAAAAAAGATGGCGTCTAAGTTGCAGTTGGTGGTCAGTTTGTGCATTTTTGACCAACGCTTTCCACCTCTGATGTCATTTCTAGTGAGAAATTACTATTGTAGTAATTAAATATTTGTTTAGTTATCACCAAAGCTCGCTCTATTTTGTTGTAGATCATTAAAACATTACGCTGCCTCAGAAGTCTGTCCAAAATCAATTTCGTGAGGTAACTTCATGTGCAAACGCTGCCTACAAAGTCATTGCCTGATAAGGCAGCAAGTCAACAAGTCAGCTGACAGTTTTCGGACACAGCCCATGACGCATAAAGATAGATATGCCAGTAGGTGGCGACAAGTGACTATGTAACCTGCAGAAAGAGTTACTTGATTCCCATCACTAATGCATAGATTGTATTAATATTAGATTTTATGCTTATTCTTTATTTGGCAGAAATAGTAATAGTAATGCTACATTATGAATTCAGCCAAAGACTATTTCGTGGGCCATCTGTTGCTGAAGGATCTAGGAGGAACGAGGACAGGTGGGAATGAAATGAATTCAGGAACAGAAGAAGAATGAGGCTGAGGTTGAGAAAGAGGAAGAGGGGTCAGAGCTGGGAGGATGAGAGAGAGAGAAAGGAAAAAATGGGGCAATGTGAAAGTCTGAGGGAGAGAGATGAAAAAGTGGAGAGAAGACCTGCTGCTGCAAGGTGCACATTCAGTCTCTCATTCATATCGGCAAATGTCTTCACAATATCTCTTTGAGCTACAATGCAGAAATCATTTCCGTGGTATACGCAAGTCTTGCATCAGAGCAGAAAAGTTTCCATAGGCCTACAGGTCCCTTAGCACATTCGTTGTGATACAGAGATGGTGCCAGGAATCGATTAAAAGAAGTATATTAGCAGACAACATTTGAATAGATTTGAAAGTACATAGGGGAGACCGGGGCAAGTTGTCACACTGGGACACTTGTCACAAGGGCTGTTTCTCGAAATCCAAAATTCCAAATACACAAATGCTTAATTTAATATTTCTTTAAACATCTTTGTTTTAAAGATGTTTAAAAAAGTATTTTATTGTCATTTTATGCAGAATATGCATAGAAGTACACAACAAACCGGAGGCCAGCACAAGAGCTTAATGCTGTATAAAGGAAATGATTGACACTTTAAACTTGATCCAAACTGGGTAATGATTATAACAAGCCAAGGCATCATAGTATTTAGTATTTAATCCATTTTGTTCTTGTGAGGTCAGTATCAAATCTATGTAATGAATTCAGACATCAGATCCTTCATACTATGGCAGAATTGTGTCACTGAATTCATGATTTAGGGCCCTGTTATCCTGTCCAACATAATTCACAACCACAACGCCAGCTCTCATTTCTCACAGCAATATATAAAGTCACACTTCATAAAGCCAGTTGTTTCTACTTTTCATTGTGCTCCATGTAATAAGGATCCGGTTTGTGGTTTGTGGAATCTAAGACATATTGCTTTATCAAAATGCCAACTTTTGTACACCTTTGCTAAAAGGTGTCACTTTAGGCCACCTTTCAATGAAAAGTCTGGCTTCTTATCCAAACATCAATTGTGCGCTGTAAAGCTGTTCAACAGAGCAGGCCTGATGAGAGAATCATTCCTTGACAGCTCCATTTGACTCAAGCTGACAAGCACAGTGTTTCATAATGGATAGAAAATTGATATTTTTATAGACAAGGCAAGTACATGCTGCAAAAAACTGAGAAACTTTCTGACAGATTTTTTTTAAAAAGGGAAAAAAAAGGAGACAGTGTTATTTATTGGACAAAAAAAAAAAAAAAGGTTTTCCGGTTGCTGTGTGCTTGTTCGGCGGGCCTTAACAAGATATTGTCCAGGCAGTTTTTTCTTTCTTCATGATAACAGCTAGCAAAAAACAAACATCAGTATGTTATTTAAGGCATGACACCAGAGGAAAACAGGGATTGATCATTAAGCATTTAAAGTGTCTGTATGCTTAATGCATTCAACTCTAATAACATGTCAAGAATGAAAAATGTTTTCATGTTGAATATCAACGGATAATTCATGTGCAATAAATCTTTGTGATTTACATCTTTTGAATGACCTTTAAATGGTTTGAATTAGCCTAGATTCTAATACTGTGAAAATTTAATTAAAATGGTCAGTATAGACTCCAATGTCAAGGATCCATCTAAATGAATAAGATAATCTAGAGGTGAGCTGTACAGACAGTTCTCTTCATTGCATTCAGTAACTGGTTCAGTGCACACTCTGAAGAGCTAGACCGCAAATTTGAATCAGCCTAGCTGGGAAATGAACAATGCATTTGGGTGTAATACCGAAGACCCACAGCAATGGTCTGATGTCAATAGAAAGTCAATATTAATTTTCTCTGGGCCAAAAACCCATTTGAGAGCTTTGGAGAGAGACCGGCCATTGGAGATAAGAAAAGTAATAGAAACTCAACCCTGTTTCACAGTTCAGAACCGCTATGGTGACTATAACAAGCACTCGTATCAAGTATCTAAAGCTCATTATTAGAGTAAATCAAGGCCTATCTAAAGCACTATACTCTTGTTTCAATAATTAGTAGTGCTTAGGCTAAACCACCCTCTTAAATTTCCAGTTCTGTTTTTAAGTACAACAACTGAATTATTTTAATGAAGTTTGGTTCTGTTGACAGCTCTTGATTGTGCATTCTTTGCACTATTGAATTTAGTTGCGGAACATACAGTGCTACTAGGTCTAGGCTGATTTTCCTACAAATTGGTTCTTTTTAGTGAATCAAACAGACAGCAGGACCAGTTCAATTCCTGAACGAATTACTTTTTTGAGGTGGTTCTTCTGTATGAATGAAAAACTTGCAATCAGGTATCTGATTCAATCCTGAATGGATGACTCTTATGAATCAAATCTATTTAGTGAATCAAAAATGTAGCAAGATGTGTAGTTCAATTACTGAACGAATGACTCTTATGAACCGGTTCTTTTTAGTGAATCAAAAACATACATTTGAACCAACGTAGCTCCGTTCCTGAATTTTAGCTGGTTCTTCTCAGTTCCAGCACAACCAGTGTAGTCCGATAACTGAACAAATGACTGTTACACTTCAACCAGTGTAGTCCCATTCCCGAATGTGAGTCGGATCTTCTCCATGGAACAAAAACATACAGTGTGATCAGTGTAGTGCCGATTCTTTAGTGAATCAGAAACACTTACGAGCAGTGTTGGGGAAAGTTGCTTTTAAAAGTAATGCGTTACAATATGCGTTACTCCCTAAAAAAGTAGCTAATTAGTGACTTTATTTAAAAGTATTGTTGTTAAATATTGTAGATATCGATCCGATCAAAATTTATGTGAAAATGGCTCATATTTAAAGGGATAGTTCACCCAAAAATGATTTACTCACCCTCAAGCCATAGGTGTATATGACTATCTTCTTTCAGACGAACACAATCGGAGTTATATTAAAACATGTCCTGGCTCTTCCAAGCTTTATAATGGTAGTGAATGGGGCACTGTATTTGGAAGAATGTCAGTAGCCCCCCATTGACTACTATAGGAAAAATAAAAACTATGGTAGTAAATGAGGGGCAAGATCTGTTTGGTCACTGACATTCTTCCAAATATCTTTCTTCGTGTTCAGCAGAACAAAGAAATTCATACAGGTTTGGAACTACTTAAGGGTGAGTAAATGATGACAATTTTCATTTTTTGGTGATCTATCCCTTTAATGCACACGGGTTAACACTAATAGAAAGTAGGCTACTGAGAGTTTAGTGGGAAAGTTTTCAAAGGAATGAAACTGACCATTGCCGAAGGCATCTGAGTTATTTTGACAGCTTTTAAATCTATTACAGATAGTGTTGTCTTTCCGCACCTGAGAGACCTAGAGGTGTGACAGTGATGTGTTGGGTTGCATTAGCAGTGGTGCCTTGAGGAGGCACTAGGGAACTTTACTTTGATGGAATCTCCTTATTTGAGACCCTTCCCCCTTCCCAGAGTCCCAGAAACATCGGTCTCCCATTGAAAAGAAATATGATGTGGAAAATGGCCATTGGGTGATGGAGATTGATTCAGAAGAAACATGAGCAGTGATCAATATGGCGGCTTGTTCGCTGGAGAGAGACACTTATTGCTGTTAGTTCAGCCACCTGGTGGATTCTGGGAGGAAAGCGGTAGACAGGGAATGCCAGGCATGTAATTTATGATGGAAGTGTCACTTCAGAAGTGATGCTGCTCGAATGAAGGATCCCATGTGATAATGAAAAGAACTTTTTGTTGGACCAAAAAGAGGACAGTAAGAAATTATATAAATATAGCATGACATGAAATTTAATCCAGCTGGTGATCATTTTCAGGAATTAAATTTGCAGATACATTTCACCCAGAAAGCCTGTCCTCATCTGCACTTTTAATGCTTCTTATACAACAGAATGTGAAGTTCAACACAGACTCACCCTCAGTAGTCTCACTAAATCAGACTACAAGCCAGTATGGAATAATTATCAACAGATTCATTTTTCATCAGTATGTACAATGTTGATGTTGACCAATCCCATATTTGCCATGAATACACAATTTCTATGGGTTGCTATGGTAACTGAATTCTGGGTGGCACAGGGGGATATAATAATCAATAAAACTATGGATGGAGGTCAGAGCTCAAGAGGCAAACCAGCACAGCATGAAAAGGTATTTTTGGAAAGTCAGACTGAACTCAAATAGAAGTCATTTTTACTATTTCAACTTAGTTGTGTGTGATGTACTTAGCAAACTGTTTTTGTAGTGTTTACAGTATCAAAAATAGTTATTGTCTGCAACTTTTTTTTGCAAGAATGTATTTTAAAAGGAAGAAACAAATCTGCCTATAGTTTTGTGATTCATTTTTTTTTATATATAATTTGCAATACATATATTCAAGTTTGGGATTTTAATCTGTAAAACTCAATTGGAAAGAGAATTACTTTGAAAAATTATATACAAATCTAAACTGAAATGAAAATGTTTCCCTAATATTATACTATTGGGTATACAATTTGCTATTATAAAGTAAAAAGTATATTTTGAATTTGTTTTTACTTTAGTACAATGACAAATAAAAGTCATTTATTTATTTTAAAGAACATGTTGGTGTTTTAATATCATACTATTTTTCTATTTAAAATGCATGAGCTTTTCTTCAATTTTAAAAAATAAAGCCTTTATATTTTAGGAAGGGTGTCCTTTGGGTATCATTATTTATGGGGGTCCTTGGTTTAAAGTTTTTCTTTCTTTTCTTTCTTTCTTTTTTTTTTTTTTGCATTGTTGATGCATCGCAAAAGACAGTCCGCTAAACATGTTCTGTCACCCTGGCGTCAGAGTTGTCTCCATGCGCCAGGAATAATCTGCAGCCTAAATGTGTTCTCTCTATTTATCCATTCGTTTCCACCAGACAAGCACTGTCACACTGACGAATGGGAGCTGGAAAGAGCCAATTGTATTTGTTCAGTAAAGGGCCTTCATTCCCTTGAAACCCAAATGTCCCTCACAAAGAAAGTGATAACCCTCTCCCGACATTACCATAAGTCTCTAAAGAAACTCATCTGGGAAATCAGATGTTTATTACCGGATTCTTGCGTGAGGAGTCAAATCAGCTACACCATTATGTTCTTGATTGGGCTGCTCGCTTACTGGTTTGCTTTGTACACATCTGTCTGGCAAGAACATTACTCTGCAAATTTGTTTCCAGTTGCACTAATACACAATTCTATCTCTTCATCATTCAGAAATGAGTTTTCATAAGTTATCTGCATTAAAAAAGGTTGAAGCAGGAGGCCTGCTTATGAATATCAACTATCAACTGATTAATGCAGATGACTGAAAACACACTGGAGAAACTCTTTCTGGCTTCGCAATTGACAATTAATAGTAACAATTAAAAATCAAGAATGAAAGCATGATTTAAAGTCCCCCTTTGGTGAAAATCAAGTTTTTAATGTTGTTTTATATGTCTATGTGGTGTTTTTAATATGCTTTTTAATAAGACAAACCATGTGCAAATTTATAAGTCAGCACCATATAACTGTAGTGATCTAAAGACGGTTTCAAAAACACGGTTTGAAATCACTGGTGATTCTTAAGTTACAAACTACCTTTTAACCAATACCGTCATCTGAAGCAAGGGAGTCGTGTAACATTATCCCCACATTATTAGCTGTTTGATAGTCTCAGCCTCAGATGTCACGCCCACCAACTGTTGGCTGAACGTCTGATGCATATGGCACACTTATCTGGAAACACTTAAGGAGCTTCGAAGTCGTCATCTGGTTGGTTGAAAACCAGGGATAGTTGTCACTTTTGGCAGCCACCTTTATCTTAAGCAACTCACACTGTGTTCAATGTATACATTTCAATGCATTCTCTGGGAATCAAATCCATGACCGTGGCATTTCTAGCAACAGGTGCTACTCTTTATTCTCTGTTTATTGCATTTCATTGTCAATTTATGAGATAAGCAGTGCTTAATTTGTAAATCAGAAGATGCCGGAATGCTAAGAGCATAGCGGCCGGAGGTCCTGGAATGCACACAGAACACATGCTTATAACAACATGCCATGCTCAAATTCCCACTTACAAAGCTGTATGGGGCTTACAGGCCTCAATTTCAAATAATTTGCCTGATATAAATGCTGTGGCAATAATTAAAAATAATTTTAGGCTACTCGCATTCATTTACACAAATCACATAAATTATATATTTTCAAATCAAAACAGCAAATTTCTGACTAAAGAAGTCAAGCACGCATCACTGGATGTTCCTGCCAGTCTTTTAACATTTCTGTCATGCTTCTGGAGGGCCACTGTCCTTCAAAGTTTAGCTCCAACCCCAATTAAACACACCTGAACCATCTAATCAAGGCCTATAGGCATACTAGAAACTTCCAGGCAGGTGTGTTGAGGCAAGTTGGAGCTAAACTCTGCAGGACAGTGGCTCTCTAGGACCGAGTTTGGACACCCCTCTGTCAGACATTAATTTAATACACATTTAATGAGTCTTACCTTGCGCTCTTTCACCATTAAAACTGACACACCAGAATTCAAGCTCGCAGTCTTTGATTTGATTGGCCATCTCAAACAATTTAACATTTAGCTCTGTTATTAGAATACTGAGGCAGACCAGACTAAAAAATGTACTTTTAAACTTTTTTATCATCCTAACAATATACAGAGTGCAGCTCAATGGAGAGCAGCAGAGCAAAATAAAGAATATCAAATGCTGGGGACGTGTCATTCTCAATGTCTATTGATATTACATAACGTAGGCCTAAATATAATATTTATCCCCACTGTGACCATTTATATCTCTAACCTTTCCCTTTCTGTCATCACAACCAATATTCTGTTTAACAGCATAAACTCTCGTCAGAGCCATCCATAACACCTATTCTGATGAGAGATAGCGGATCAAACAGGTACCAGAACCCAGATACTCAAAAAACGAGAGGTCCCGGATCCTGTTCCAGCACAAATGAAGCCCTGGAGATAAGCTGTCACAATGTGAATTTGCCTGTTATTTTTTAATAAAATACATTTTAAAGCGTAAAACAATTCTGAGACACAAGACATGAAATAGTAATTATTGTCCTGAGAATGCAGGAAAACAGAATCCACCTTCAAAATAGCTATTTCCCCAATGTATGCCAAATCACAAAATTCTCATTTCTGACATTATTTTTTATATATGTATTTCAGAAGCAAATATATGAACCTAAAACAAACAATTTGTAACTGAACTTTTAAATAGAAATTTTACAGTTACTGAGATATAGGCTATAGTGAAAACTTTCAACCCAATCTCACAGAAAAAAAAAAAATTTTACAAGGTGGCGATTTTGTATGAAATTATGAATCGTACAAAAATGTATGATTTTTAAACAAAAGTAAGCATGAAGGTCCACAATGTCAAACTTTCACAATGTCAACTTATAACAATGTCCGTTTGTTATTAATAGCTTTTTATTCAGATTCTATCAGTTGCACAACTGGGCCTTTGCCTTCATTTTGACAGGTAAATTTGCTTTTTTCAGCTTGACTGAGAATGTAATTAGATTGTGGTGTGTTTATGCCATGATGTGGAGCATATAGCAAAGTATCAAGAGGTTTGCTTCCTTCTCTATAAGCAAAAACAGAACTAGCCACATGTATCAAGGCTCCCCATGCTCACGCCTATACACAGTGATATAAAGAGTGTAGTCTGAGAAAGAGATCTGCAGAGTTGCATCATGTGTGTTTTGGTGGACAGGGTTGTCACTGACTACCGGGAACTAAATTTACGCTAACAATAGAGATACAGCAAGCAGAAAGAACAAGTGAATAGAGTCTGCACATTCGGTTCTTTTTTCTTTCTTTTTTCTCAGTTCTTAATTGACACAACATTTTCCACCTTTTATTGTAGTGTTGTCTATTTTTTTTTTTTTTTTACCCATATTGACTGCTTATTGTCAATGCTTCAAAACAAATAAAATCAGACAACACACACAGCACAGGAGATTTAAGGGAACAATCTTTAAAAACTAAGCTACTACTCTAAAGAACTGAGGGCTTAAATAGAGTAACCAACGTAAAACAGGAACTAATTAAAGGGTTAGTTCACCCAAAAATGAAAATTCTGTCATTAATTACTCACCCTTGTGCCGTTTTACACCCGTAAGACCTTCGTTGATCTTCGGAACACAAATTAAGATATTTTAGTTTAAATCCGATGGCTCCATGAGGCCTACATAGGGAGCAATGACATTTCCTCTCTCAAGATCCATAAAGGTACTAAAAACATATTTAAATCAGTTCATGTGAGTACAGTGGTTCAATATTAATATTATAAAGCATCAAGAATATTTTTGGTGCGCCAATAAAAATAACGACTTATTTAGTGATGGCCGATTTCAAAACACTGCTTCTGGAAGATTCGGAGCATTATGAATCAGTGTGTCAAATCATGATTCGGATCGCGTGTCAAACCATCAAACTGCTGAAATCACGTGACTTTGGCGCTCCGAACTGTGGATTCGACACGCTGATTCATAATGCTCCGAAGCTTCCTGAAGCAGTGTATTGAAATCGGCCATCACTAAATAATTCGTTATTTTGGTTTTTGGGGCACCAAAAATATTCTCGTCGCTTTATAATATTAATATTAATATACGGATCTGGAACGGCATGAGCATGAGTAATAAACGACAGAATTTTCATTTTTGGGTGAACTAACCCTTTAAAGGGGGACTCAGAAGAATTTCAAAAACACTGTTTGGAAATTAGTCGACAACAAACGTCTAACCAATCAGCATTAGGGGGCGTATGACGGCCGAGGAAAGCGAACGAGCAAGAGGGAGATTTGAAAATAAGAAAACACGCGGAGGCTGTTTTGATCCCGCATGTGAGTACAGTGGGTTTTGATTGTCCAGAGCTGCTGTGCTGTTTGCGACTAACAGCAAACACTTTGTATTTACTCTTGTGTACTGTACGTTAATTTTTTGTGCTTCCTTGTCGTTCGTTCATCAACTGCGCTTTATTTTTCGTGAAGCATTTTGTTGTGCGTCAGCTGTGATAAACAGACATCCACTCTCGCACTGCGTGTGTAACAGTGGCCAGATAGTGAGAGTTTTGCTGTTAAACTACTGCACACTGACGACCACTAGAGAACGCGGTGTTTAGCGTCATTGTTAATGCAGTCGCCTCACATGCCAGCGGCGATCGGGCTGGGGTTCGAGACAGACTCAGAGCAGGGTGGTTAGGATTGGAATGTGAGTTTTGGAGGCAGAGCAATGAAGAGAGGGGTGGGTTTGTTTGGGTTGATTTCAAATATCAACAATGTCCAAGAGCGTTGTTCAAATTTTACTTACAGCACCTTTAACAACCAGAGAAACTAACGATAACTGGGAACTCAGGCAAAACACAGGGGTAACACTTTAGAATACTGATCCTTCATTAATGAATAACTACACAGGAAAAATGAGTAATGCATTATTAACACTCTAGTAACTACTATTAACTATCAAGAAACTCTGATGCATGAATTAGTAAGTAACACTGCTTCAGAGCTTTACGAATCAAATCAGTGATTTGATTCGTAAAGCTCCGAAGCAGTGTTTTAAAATCGGCCCATCACTATATTGTTGAAAACTCGTTATTTTGTTTTTTTGGTGCACAAAAAGTATTCTCATCACTTTATAATATTAAAGTAGAACCACTGAACTCGCATGAACTGTTTCAAATATGTTTTTAGTACCTTTATGGATCTTGAGAGAGGAAATGTCATTGCTTTGAATGCAGGCCTCACTGAGCCATCGGATTTAATCAAAATATCTTAATTTGTGTTCTGAAGATGAATGAAGGTCTTACAGGTGTAGAACGACATGAGGGTGAGTAATAAATGACGTTATTTTCATTTTTGGGTGAACTTTAAGTGTTACCAAATACATCAGAAGGAATTACGGCACAAAACTGTACAAAAACCTCAAAAGTTTACAATGACTTCAGTAGTTACTAGAGAGTTATCATGTTTTTCACTTTAGAATACTGATCCAAATAATTAGTAATTCCTTCTGAAGGATTTGGTAATACTTCAGTCATTATTAGTGGGTTACCATGACCTTTACTTTAGAATTAATTATACATAATGCATTATTCATGTTAATTATGAACCTGTATATAGTAGTTCTTAGTAGTTCTCTGGGAGGTATGAAAAAACAGTAGTTACCAGTTAGCTAATAGTGAACTACCACCTTCAACTGAACACTATTACTTACTAATTCATTAATCAAAGTTTCTTGTTAGTTAATAGTAGTTCCTAGAGTGTTAATAATGCATATTCATTAATGAAGGATCAGTATTCTAAAGTGTTACCAGCACAGGAAACACAGTGTAAACAAAACCAAAACAGAACATAACAGAATGTACATGTTACAATGACTAAACATCACTTTAATTAAAAATTATTATCTTTAATCATTATATGTTGTCTACATTCTGCTTTTTTATTTTATCCTATACTGTTTATTGTGATGTTGATATAAAGTCTTGTTCTTATAATTAAAAAAATAAAAATTCTGTCATTTCAATGAATTTCATTTTTATGTGAAGTGAACTATATCTTAGGATCTATTCTATATCATAGTCAGCATGAAACAGAAGATGCTATCATCCTTTCTTTCCTATTGTGATGTATATCCGAGTGAAACAGCTTTTCGACCAAGAAAAAATTTAGGGCGGGACCTGATTTTGTCCATCTGGAATTGATTGGGTAATGAGATGGTTGTTTGCTATTGCTGTGATGTCATGTGAGTGACAGGTTGTCCCGCCCATGCCAGTAAACATGTCTTCAGAGAAGAGGAGAGATGTCACTGCAGGAGGAAGGGGAAGTTATTTTGATTAAAGTTTTTGAGGGCATGTGAATTAAAAAAAAATGTGTGTGCATGGAAAAATCATTTATAATAAATATTACAATATTCCATAAAAACACCAAGAACTGTCCATTTTGATTTCATGGTCACTTTAAATTAAAATGTCAAACTTTTAATAAAGAATATCCTCTCTTCGTGAAAAAAAAAAAAAAAAAAAAAAAAATGGATGACTTTTTTATTCTAAATAGCTGAGAGATATACATATTTAGTTGATTTAATGGATTTAATACAAGAAAAATAAACATGAATCTGGTACAGAGGAAACCTGGTTTTAATTTGCTTGACTTTAGATGAAAATTGAATCATCTGCATCTCTACACCACTTTTCTCACCATGCAGTTTGATTAGCTTTTTAATTACAGTGCTAAAAAAAAAAAAAAAAAAAAAAAAAAATTGGCCTCATTCCTCAGCATAATAAAAGATTAGATATTGGGTGCTTTGGGAATCCAGTTCCCTCCAAAGTGTATACTTCTGTCATAGCTTGTGTTTGCTATCAACAAAGGGGAGAGAGGTGACAGGAACAATCACCATAACAATTTCCCACAGGATCTACTCGATCCTTTTAAGTCACGTACAATACAATGGTGACTTGAAGTCGGAGAAGGAGAGAGACTTTTAGTCTCGGAGGAGTGAGGGGTGTCGAGCTAAGATGATAGAGGTTGCTGAGCAGGTCTCTTATTGGACTTTTAGTGGTAGGCTACTGCACTTCACCGCCAGACACATCATTATGTGATACGGCAGTTGCTGTTTTTCTGAATCAACTGTAAATATTACAATTACATCACAGTGAATATACTTCATTAGAAAATAAACTACATTTTCTTTGAAGTCGGCATGAAACGGAAGTTGCGATAGTGATGTCATGTGAGTGACAGGTTGTCCCGCCCTCGCGCCAGTAAACACGTCATCAGAGAAGAGAAGCAATGTTGCTGCAAAAGAGAGGGGAAGTTATCTTGATTAAAGATTACGAGGGCGCATGATTTAAAAAATAAATGTGCATGGATAAATCATTTATAATAAATATGGAATATTCTATAAAAAAAAGAAGAATTGTCAAATTTGATTTTATGGTGACTTTACATTAAAAATACATTAAAATGGGTTCCATTCTTACAAATAAACTGTTAATATAGTCTACCCTCTCCCTTCTTTAGCTCAATAACACTGTAATAAAAAATAAAAAGAGAATCGTTTCAAACATGATATTTCTGAATAGCAGCCAACAGAGTGCTAGCAGGAATGTCTAAAAAGATAAGATGAACAGATTAATAAAAATGTTGCTTATGTGTGAGAGTCACCAGAATTCTCATTTGCTGCGCTATCTAAGTGCACATTGTTTCCTCCGCTAATTGAAAGATTGAAGAAATTAGATGAATGTATCTCCCAGTTTACATCCATCACAGGAAGATGCGAGCTCCATGGCAACTAATCAAACACAGCAATTCTTAGGCTTGCAGCCAAAACCAGTCCCTGTGCTTGAAGATAATGACTCCTTGATGCCAGCAAACATCCATTCTCCAGTTTAATTAACCTTCAATATATTACATGCATCCATGTTTTCTGGCTTATTATGGAGGCTGATCCGATCAAAAGGTTTCAGTCTTTTTTCTGGCACTAGTTTATTTGAATATGCCAAGTCTGCCCTCACGTGGCCTGTAAACGAACTGATGGCTGGATTGGTAAACTGATGATTGAAAAAAGATTGTTAATTGCTGTCCATCTGAGCCAACTGGAGGCTACAGGACGCCAATAAAACAAACCAATCCGTTCTACCATTTGTGACAGTGATTAAGTAGGCTATATTATAATAAGCAGACACTATCTGGATAGAACACATTCACATCCTAAGGGAGTGATGTGTGCAGATCAGCCAGCTTAAACTAAACTGTGCTTCTGTCCTACATATTCTTTAGTAAGCTAACACTTACCTAAAATAACTACCTATCTACCAACCTACCCAACGAAATAAATACATACATTTTAAGTTTAGAAAAATATCAAATCAAAATATCAAATCAAGCGGAATTTATAATAGCCTACAGCTGTGTGGACAGTTTTAGCTTGAAGTGTGTGTCTATAACTATAGCTGTCTTTTTAGACATTTTGATAGGCTATGTCAGTGTTCGGTGTATTTGGTGTTGAGCCTTCCATGTCAGTTTCTTGTTGTAAATGGACTATTTATGCCATTTTGTATTCAATAAGTAAAAAATAAATAAATAGAAAACCAGAGAAGACGTAGGAACCTGTGTTTATAGTAATCTTTTCCGCACGGCGAGTTTAATGCGGCTGCACAAGTCGACGGTCAAGGATTTCAGTGATGCAGTGAAATGTGAGTGAGTTTTATAAAATATACTTGTGTTATGAAGTTTATATGTCTTATGAGACTGTGCTTAGCACTCGATTGTTGTTTCTGTGATTACGGTGTCTGAAATTATCGCCAAATCGCACCTCTATTTTGTCTCTCAGGAAGGTATGGCTTACTCATGCAATGCAATTAATTTTTATATTTTTAAAAAAGACGTTATTTTCTGGCGTCGTTATTTATTGAGTTGAATCTGTTATTAATATTAATAATCTATAGTAATATTAATACTAGTCTAGTCTAAATATCTTTCAATCATAACTAACGTTATATATGAAGTCTACAATTTGTTATATATGGTCAATCCATCTCTTATTGATCCTTAAGTTACGTTATATAATGAGAAACAAGATAGAGGTTTAATGACATGTACCAGGTGCAGTGTGATTATTTCTGCCTGCTGTATTCTAGATCAACACACCAAGTTTATTCTTCTTGCCCAATGGGCTGACAGTGGGGGCGGACTAAGATGTTGAGTGACATTCCTCGGGACGCCCTCCTCCGCCCACTCACCCGGAATGAGGTGGTGGGGATGTTGGTGAGACTGACCATCTTTGGGGCTGCAACATATTACAGCATCAAATGGGTGGTGGATGCTTTTGACCCAACACAGAAACAAAAATCCCAAGCCAAGAAAAGGGTAAAGATATCTCTGCTACTGGGCGTGTACTGATTGTGATAAGTGTGACAGTAAATGTCGTTCCAGTGAATATTAAACATAATTTACAGATCATATTTCATGCAAGTCTGTAGTCAAAGTGTTTAATAAAAACATAGGGATTTATTTCATCATGGCTTCAACATCTAGTAGTGAGAATATTTATTCATCCCAGTGACTCAAATAATTTAATACTGTTCACCAAAAAGACTCCTTATAGTGATAATGGCTTGGTTGTTATGTTTTGTGAATTATTATATAGTGTATTTATTGACTCTGATATTTGTGCATTAATTTTATGCATTTATCATGTTCCCACACTCTCCCCAGGCAGAGCAGTTGATGAAGCAGATAGGCGTAGAGGGCGTCAGTTTGACGGAGTATGAGATGAATGTCGCCACTCATCTTGTTGATCCTCGCAGCATCAAAGTAAACACCAATACAATCCATGGAAACCTTGCATCTCATTACATCAGTAATTTTGAAGAAAGGACATGCTCTTAAAGACATGATTTATGTATGTTATTGGTTGTCATTTTGCACCGTTCCGTTCATATTCAGTATTATTATTCAAACTGATTTAGAATAGATGTGAATTGTGTTGACAGATTGGAATTGGAAATTACTTACCTGTTCACACCCATGAAGGTACAAACCTGTAATCATTGTTACCATAGGCCAGGGGTTCCCAACTCTAGCCCTCATGATCCACTTTACTGCAGAGTTTAGCTCCAACCCTGATCAAACTCGGCTGAACAAGCTAATAAAGGCATTCAGTGCTTCTCAAATGTAAAGCTGCATCGAAAATAAGAAAAAAAAAACTGCAGAACGAGAGATGGGACACAATACAAAAGCTCAAACGAATATCACTGGAATGAAGGTTTATGACTGGGCAAGTGCTTTAGGACCACGTTTATATTAGAAAAGCTTTCCAGTGCTGGAGAGAGCTAAGCGGGAAAACCTGAAAACAGATGCAGAGGCTGCTTTGATTTCGCTTCACATGTAAGTAATAATGGGCTTGATTGTCCGGAGCTGCTGTGCTGTTGGCGACTAACAACAAACACTTTGTATTTACTCTTGTATACTGTACGTTAATTTTTTTGTGCTTCCTTGTCGTTCGTTCAACAACTGCGCTTTATTTTTCGTGAAGCATTTTGTTGTGCGTCAGCTGTGATAAACAGACATCCACTCGCTTCGCGTGTGTAACAGTGAGATTTTTGCTGTTAAACCACTGCACACTGAGGACCACTAGAGAATGCGGTGTGTGGCGTCATTGGTAATGCATTCGCCTTGCTTGCCAGCAGCGGACGGACTGGGGTTTGAGACTGACTCGGAGCAGGGTGGTTAGGATTGGAGTGTGAGTTTTGGAGGCGGAGCAATGAAGAGAGGGGTGGGTTTGTTTGGGTTGATTTCAAATATCAACAATATCCCACAGCGTTTTTCAAAATCTACTGATCCCACCTTTAACTGTAACTCTATTAATGCAATACGGTGAATGACAACCATCTGTGGTCTCCCAGTTGCTTACATTATCGGAGTTAAAGGTTTTGTTCACCCAAAAATGTCATTCCAAAGCCGTAAGACTTTCATTCATCTTCGAAACACAAATGACGATATTTTAACAGTCCACTTAACTAACACTTTGTAGTTTCAAAATGTTCTAGTGCTGTCAAACGATTAATCGCAATTAATCGCATCCAAAATAAGTGTTTATGTAATATACGTGTGTACTGTGAATATTTATTATGTATATATAAATACACATACATACATGTATATATTTAAGAAATATTTACATGTATACTTGTATATTATATTATATTTACAGTATCTCACAGAAGTGAGTACACCCCTCACATTTTTGTAAATATTTTATTATATCTTTTCATATGACAACACTGAAGAAATTACACTTTGCTACTCACTTTTGTGGCCAGCGGTTTAGACGTTAATGGCTGTGTGTTGAGTTATTTTGAGGGGACAGCAAATTTACACTGTTATACAAACTATACACTCACTACTTTACATTGTAGCAAAGTGTCATTTCTTCAGTGTTGTCACATGAAAAGATATAATAAAATATTTACAAAAATGTGAGGGGTGTACTCACTTCTGTGAGATACTGTATATGAACCTCATTGGTTCTCCCAGGTCAAGCAAGCATGAGCTTCCGTTAACCATATCTGATGTTTGTGTTGATGAATGTTTATATGTGAATAAAAGCCTAAATTATACCTGTTCAGCATATAAAGTGATCGTGTCTTTTCAGAAAATTTGGACTAAACTGCTCGATTCACATGGATTAAGTTTACAATGTCTTCATGAACTTTTTGAAGCATCAAACTGGTAGTTGTGTAGACTGTTAATGGAGGGGCAGAAATGTCATATTTCATTAAAATATCTTAAATTGTGTTTAGAAGATGAACGAAAGTTTGGAACGACATGAGAGTGAGTAAATGATTGATGGAATTTTCATTTTTAGGTAATCCTTTAAGTGATTAATTACACCAAAACAGAAGGTAACGTGTATGCCTTCATCTCCGAAGATATTATATTTGAGAAATGCAGTCTTACTAGGACACAGCCTTCCGTTTGAAAAGCACCCCTAGAAAGTTACAGGCAGGTGAGTTTGATTAAGGTTGGTGCTAAACTCTGCAGGAAAGTGGACCTTGTGGGCCAGAGTTGAGAACCCCTGCCATCGACCTTAATCAGGGTAGCACCATATTTAATTTGACAAGAATGTTGAATGGATTTTACTGTTGTTTAACAACATACCAATTGTTCATCTGACATTGTGTGCCATTGTAAAGACTGTCCTTCACAGCCATGTTTTCATCAGCATTAAATTCAATATGGCATCTAACCTGGGTCTATTGGCCCCACAGCACCCCTCCAAGTCATTATTAGTCTATATGATTAAATATCTTCTTCCCTTCCTTGTAAGGTGACCTGGAGAGATGTTGCTGGGCTGGATGAGGTCATCTCTGAGCTGCAAGACACTGTCATTTTGCCTTTCCAGAAACGTCATCTCTTCTGTGGTTCCAAACTCTTGCAACCTCCCAAAGGTGAGTCATGGAAAAAGAGTATGGGCCCCATACATATAGTAGCATTATGTGCGAAATGTCAAAGCAAAGATTATTCATATTTTTTTTATTTTTCTGACTCTCAGGTGTACTGTTATATGGGCCACCAGGATGTGGAAAGACTTTAATTGCCAAAGCAACAGCAAAAGCATCTGGATGCCGCTTTATTAATCTACAGGCCTCCACTTTGACTGACAAGTGGTACGGTGAATCGCAAAAGCTGACTGCTGCTGTATTCTCATTGGCGGTCAAGATTCAGCCCTGCATCATTTTCATTGATGAAATAGGTAACCACTGAATATGCTCTAAAAAAATTGGACAGATATTTAGAGATTCCAGACAGATTACAATGCCAGCTTGTTAAACGTGCCAAATACATTCACTCTGCAATACTAGAGTGATAAACTTCTGTAATCACTATGGATATGCAGGTGTTTTATATTCATGGGTTTTATGGAAAACGTGGTACATGTACATTTGCATAATGACTGCAATGTTTTTGATGCTCTGTCTAAGCACTGTATTTTCAATGCTGATGACATTTGAATAATACTGTACTATGACCCATCATCTGTGAAACTAAAGAATGTGGACGCTGCACACAGAGTCTCTCAGATGTTTTATCACAGTGTACTAGCTGAAACATCAGTGAAAGTTAATTAGTTACTCTTCTTTTAAAGCCAATACCGCATATTAAATTACAGATGCTGAAAATGCAAAATTGTAGAAAAACTATGACTGCAAAAAGTAGTTACTTTAATTTATTGTTTAAAATATAAAAAAGAACTATAAAAATACTATATAGTTGTACTGTATATAATTTGACGTAACTGTAAAGTATGAATATTTTTAAATAATATATATTATATAATATTTTATATACACTACCGAATGGATTTTTTTTAAAAGAAATTAATGATTTTAAATTGCATTAAATTGAATATAATGTTACAAATGATTTCTATTTCAAATAAATGCTGTTCTTCTGAAATTGCTTTTGAATTTTCTGTTCATCAATACATCCTGAAAAACTATGTACTATGGTTTTCACAAAAATATTAAGTAACACAATTGTATTCAACATGTAGAATAACAAGAAATGTTTCTTGAGCACCAAATTATGATATTAGAAGGATTTCTGAAGGATCATGTGACACTGAAGACTGAAGTAATGGCACTGGAAATTCAGCGTTGCCATCAAAGGAATATATTGCATTTTAAAATATACTGTATTAAAATAGAAAGCAGTTGTTTTAAATTGTAATAATATTTAACAATATAACTATTTTTTTTATACTGTATTTAAAAATAAATAAATAAATGCAGTCTTGGCGAGCATTAAAGGTCTTCTTTCAAAAACATTCCAAGTCTTACTGACCCCAAACCTTTGAATGATAGTGTATATGTAGTACTACATTTAATTATTCTTATACTTTGATTTTGTGTTGATTTGATAGTGTGCAGTTATGAAATGTATATCTACATGAAATCTGTCTCTTGTCTCAGATTCATTCCTGAGGAATCGTTCCAGTATGGACCATGAGGCCACCGCCATGATGAAGGCACAGTTCATGAGTCTGTGGGATGGACTAGACACAGCAGCAGACAGTCAGGTAACATACGCACATATTGGTTTCATAGGTCATTGCATTTCTTCAAAAGTGTTAGGAATATAAAATGTGATAAGAAGTAAAAGTGTATGTCAATGTTCAGGTAATGGTGATGGGGGCTACTAACAGACCACAGGATGTGGATGCAGCAATACTGCGCAGGATGCCTACTGCCTTTCATGTAGGCTTGCCTGTGAGTCTGATAAACACACACACACCTTTACATTCTGTTTTTGTTAATTGCCCGTCTTAATCTGGACAAGACTGAATTATTTTTGGTCCATTTTCAGAATGCAGCTCAAAGAGAAGAAATCCTTAGACTAATTCTGTCTGGTGAAAACGTAAGACATGAAGCTCTTCTCATCTCATCTCATCAAAATATTTTGTCTGTTTAAATATATTGCTTATGTTAAAGTTAAAGTGGCCTATATTTACATATATTTACACTACCATTCAAATGTTTGTAGTCAGTATTTTTTATTTTTTAAAGAAATCTTGGTAACACTTTACAATAAGATTTCATTAGTTAACTGGGCAAAAAAAAAAAATCTGCCAAACCCAAAATGGCTAAACACTAAGCTTTTGATTTGTCTTAACTACAAATTATTGGTCAGGAGCTTTAGCTAAATTAAAGCAAATGCACTACTTAAAAATCAATTGCTGTCTCAGAAAAACATCAAAGACAGAATTAAGTTTTTGGCAGAATATGGGAAGTTTGTGGACTGTGGAGCGATGAATCACAATGAAACATGAAAGTTGCATGGTGATCTTATAGAGCGGTGTCTTCGAAAATCTGCTGAGAAATACAATAATACATTCATCTCTACCACAGTGAAGCATGGTGGAAGAGGTGTCATTGTGTGGGGAGCCTTTTTAGCTGCTGGTATTGGTGAGCTACTTCACTGTGAAAAGTCACTTAATGCTTTGGAGTACAGGAGAATATTGCAGAATGGCTTGCTTCCCACAAATGAATTTTTTTTTTTTTTTTTATCTAAAGAAGAATGATCAGATGTTATTTTTCAACAAGACAATGATCCTGCCCACATTGCAAAGACGACCTTGAGAACAACTCCATCAGGCTCGTGTTTTGGCCTAGTTTTGGTCTCCCATTAAACTCAAACTAACTGGGAGACATTTTCAACTACTCATGAAGTGTTTGAAGCTATTAACATTGAGTGGAACAACACTGACTCTTCTTACTGTAAAAAGCTGTCTGCAAGTTGGGGAAGGCTATTCCATGCTAAGTTACTTTATCTACAGTATTTGTGCAATTTTTGCTAATTTCCTGACCAGCGATTTGAGATTAAAATGATAAATACCATTAAAAGACCACTAAATATTTTGCCTTTTTTGGCTTGGTCCTTTTTTGTTGTTGTTGTTGCCGCTCAGGAGTGTACATTAGTTAACATGAATTAACTATTAAAAATACTTATAGAACATTTATAACTCTTTATTTATGTTAATTTCATCATTTACTAACAAATTTTGATGAAAAGTTGTATCTGTTAACATTAGTTAATGCAATGTGAACTAACATGAATATTTTAGTAAGGCATTAACTAATGTTAAAAATGAGACCTTATTGTAATGCTCACCAAGGCTGCAATTATTTCACCAAAATGTCACATGATCCTTCAGAAATCTTTCTAATATGCTGATTTGGTGCTCAGGAAGCATTTCTTGTCATTATCAATGTTGAAAACAGTTGTGCTGCTAAACATTTTTGTGGAAACTGAGATACATTTTTTTTTCAGGGTTCTTTGATGAAGAAAACTTCTTTACTGTCACTTTTGATCAATTTAATGCTTGCTTAGTCAAAAAAAAAAAAAAAAAAAAAAAACTGGCTGCAAATGTTTTGAACGTTAGTGTGTATATATAAAATATTTTATTTGAATCTTAATGTTTCATCAGTTAAGTAACGCAATTAACCTGAAGGAAATAGCGGGGCAAACAGAGGGCTACTCCGGCAGTGATCTGAAAGAGCTGTGCAGGGATGCCGCCATGTACCGTGTCAGAGACTATGTCCGCAAACAGCAGATGAAACAGATTGCACAACAGTTCCAGCTGGATGAAGAGGAAGAGTATGTCTAAGATGCTTTGTATAACACACACACGTTAGCATTTTATTTGTGTGCATGAAATGCAGCTCTCACATCATGTCTTAACCAAAGAGGTCTACAGTATCTGGAGAAATATATCCCATTAATCTCAAGTAGTTGCTCAGCTGGTTCATCTTCATGTTTTGTTAGAAGCAAAACAATTCAAGATATTCTTGAGAGTTTTGAAATGCTGTGTAAATATGTAGGAGTGAATGTAAAAGCATATTACTCTCTAAAATCTAGCAACCCTCATGTCACTGACTTTGTCCCTGGTGTCCTCTGGTGTGTCCTCAGGCATGTGGACGGCACACAGCTGAGGCCCGTGACTCAACTGGACCTGCTGTTTGGCCTAGATAAGATGAGAGAATCCAAACAGGCCACAGTTACGGCTGACCCAGCAAATCTGAGAGAGGTGCCTCTGGACTGAAAACCGCACGCTTTACACGTTCATACACTCGTTTTCTCTCTCTCGCTTATTTCTTTCTACCTCATTCTTTCCCTCCTTTTCACATTCATGTTGCGTATCAAACATTACTACTTTGCACTATAATGACTTTACAGTCACATACTCAACACAACAGCAATGTGCATATTTACTGTAACAATAATAATAATAGTATACACGCTAAATGGTGTTTCATTATTCTTGAGTATTTTAACTTGTTTAAATTATTTCTGATATGATCATCTGTTGGTTGCATATTGTTGTAGAAGCAGATATTGAACCTCTTTTTGAATTTGAGAGTGAGGAATACAAACTTTGCTATGTCTATAAATGTTTTAGTAATCAGGATCAGGTTTCCTGAAACCCTATCCCTCGGTTTCAAATACAAGGTTTAAACTTAGTCCCAGACTAAAATGCATGTTTGAGCTGTTTTAACTGAAAGCAACTTGCACTGACGTACTGTATCTTAAAATATGTCAGTGCTATTGTTTTGTCTCAAGATGCACACCAGTAATGTTTTTTTTCTAGGGTATGTTTATAAAAGCTACTTAAATGTCCTAATTGAACTAAGGCCTAATCCTGGCTTAATCTATGCCCTGTCTGTGAAACCAGGCCTAAGTGTAGTCTAACTAGGATGCATGAGTGTTACTCTAAAGTTATACTGAATGGTGCATGTGCGATCTTCGTTAAAACCAATTTAGCCATGATATGATGACTGCTAATTTGAGTAAGGGGCATGTCTGGGTCGTATTTTAACCCAAAATCAAAAGAAAATAAATATTTTGCATAAGAAAAAGTAGTTTCTTTTGCACTATGACATTGTTTTCATGGTAATTAATTCTCAATTTTTATAGTTGTGTGATAATGATATATAATATTTGCATTTTCTATATGATTTAAAAGTATTTATACATTTCAAATGATTATATAGTATAATGAATATTGTATTTATTACATTTTAATCAAATCGTTTTTGATTATTTTGATATTTTGATTATTTTATTACTGTGTATGTTTGTTACAGTAAAGAGAATTTGAGAATAATTTCCCTTTTTTATCTTTTGGTTTTGGGTTGAAAAATGTCTTTGTAAGATCCATGTAAATAGATATTTATCATATGTTTAGCTTGGTAAACAAAAGTTTTCAGTTGTAGAAGTAAAATTATCTAAAAAGTCTGTCTCACACATAAAGAAATCTAAGTATAGATGGCTTTGTATCCACTGGAAGCAAGGTTGTATACTTTATCAAAGGGACAAATGGTGCTACATGTATCTCTACTAAGAATGAAGTCATTTTTTACATTGGTTATTGAAAGATGTTAAACATCTGTCATATATTAATGTTCAGATGAGTCAGAGTGTGTTTAGAAAGGTTTAATATATCACTTAAATAATAGTGTCAAAAGTGTCAAACCAGCATCAAGATACTAATTTATCAGGTACTAATGTGGTCACAAAGGTCGGCTTCTTTCTTGAAACTACCAGTTTTGTCCGTCCTCACTGAAGTTTCTGGCCTTTCACCAGCTCTAAGTGCAAAATTTTTGCTCTTGCCAAACTGTTCTGAAGATTTTAAGCAATTGTTTTTCCTTTGGCTGAAGTGTTATAAGGCAGTTGCCGCATGTCTCCATGTGTTACTTTGATAATGGGTGTTGGAAAAAAACAAACAAACCATGTCTGGCAGCTTAATTAACTATCCGTCAAACACTGCTTATTAAAATGACATAAATGTATTCAGATTGATGTTTTTTATCATGCCATGTGCATTTCCAATGATTTGTCAATATGACATATTTAACATATAAATGAAACAAATGTGTTTGTTTGGCAAACTATGCCCACATTAATTTCATGT
The DNA here is from genome assembly GCF_019924925.1 of Ctenopharyngodon idella. Classification (NCBI taxonomy): domain Eukaryota; kingdom Metazoa; phylum Chordata; class Actinopteri; order Cypriniformes; family Xenocyprididae; genus Ctenopharyngodon; species Ctenopharyngodon idella. The sequence continues at coordinate 35,281,138 of NC_067224.1, forward strand.
TTGAGGTGAGATTTGGCTTCCTTTGGCACTTTGGCACCAGATGACACCTTTAATGCTGCTCTGTTCCGCTTTGAATGTTTGTTGTTCTGCTTTGGTAATCAGGTACTTGGTTGTTTCATAATGATGAGCAATCTAAAGAGAGAGGGGGAAATGAGCTTAGATCTTCTGCTTGCTTTTTATTGTTACAATCACCTTCTATCGCATAAAATCTGGGTCTTAATATTGGGGGAGTTTTGCTGAAAATACTGTTTCTCTGTTAAATTCTATAATCTTCCCTTGCTTATTTTGTCTTTGGGCAATCATTCACTCATGTTAATGATAAAATACTTCTCTCACTAATAAATCTCCACAGTGTGACAGTGTTGCATAAAATGTTTTCCCAACTTATAATAAACCCATCTGGAATGTATTAAATGATTTGTCAGAATCATGTGCATCTTTCAGTAAAAATGCAAACCCTCACAGTTCTTGATATTAACATCAGTCTTTTGGTCTTTTCACCATCTCCACACATGTACAGAGCGTTCTGTTCTTAAAATACGATAAGAGGCAGACGTAAGAGAAGCTGTTGACATTCAGCTCTTTGCTGTACTTTGTGCCTCGTTTGCATCAAAACTGTATAACCTTTGTTAGTCATGAGTCATAATTTTCTTTGCATCATTAAGTTCTCTCTTCACCTTCTCTCTATTCCTCTGTAAGCAGTCAAAAATAGAAACTGAAAGAAAATAGATCAGCATGTTGTTGCTGAAAACTCAATGACTGATCTGTTGCTTGGCAGTTTTCCTCTGTAAAAGTGATATATAACTTTAAATAACTGATAGTTATATAAGCTGTTAATGCTTGAATATTAAAAAACTTTGATCCACTCTGAAAGGGAGAGGTTTTCATCACAGTCTGCAGTAGGAGCCCACAAGAGGGCAGTATTTATATTTCAATATTTCTGAGACTTGTAAAAGTTCTTTGAATGAGTGTTTTAAGGAATAGTTCACCTAGAAACACAAACTTGAGAAGTTCTGAAAATGATGCTGGAGTTTTCTTTTCCATGCAGTTGCAATGAATGGGAACTGATGCTTTCGGTATTCTAAAAGGAATCAATGCGAATTGTGTGCTATATTGTCATAGTTTTATGTCAGGGATGGAACCAAATTTAAGTCATTATTTACTGAAAATCCTGAAATCTGTCCTAGCTCTCGTTGGCACGTATGTGAAACAAGTAACAATGTCCAGTTCGTGAACAAATCATTTTGAGTCATTCTATTTGTGAATTAATCCAGTTCAAAACCATTCTGAATAGACCCTTTTCACAGAGCGTTTTAACGGTCATCAATATCGTAAATCCTGTGAAGTTTTTTATATTTTCATTTTTTAAAAACATAGGTACATTTATAACACTATACTTATATTATATTACCTTTGCATCAAATTACAAAACACTAGTTAACGCTGCTGTGAGGGTGTTTCTAATACAGCGGCTTTTGGAGTGATGGTAAAAATGACATCTTTCTCTCTTCTGACTGCCGTTATCAATCGCTCACTATTTTTTTTCTTTTTTTTTTGAAAGTTGTGAAAACACTATTGTGGAGTTTTTCTTTTGCTATTTGAGCAAATGGAAATGCAAAAAATATATTTGATGTATTCTCTCATTCACCGCTAAAGAATTTTACCCAACTATGACAACTTCCGCTTCTGAGAAACCCGGAAATGTGAAAAAGGTCTGTTGTTCACAAATCAGACGAATATCTACAGTGCTTTTTCTTGCTCTTTCCAGTTTGAAAGTCCACATAATTGAATAGAAAAGAGTAACCAGTATAATTATTCAAAATGTCTGTTTTTGTGAAGAAAGAATATTTTACGGGTTTGGAATGACATGAGAGTGAGCAAATGATCACAGAATTGTCCATTTTTGGGTAAACTAATCCTTTAAATCCTGACTTAAGGCAATAAACCAGATCCACTGCTGGCAAACACTTCATTTAAAATCTAGATCTCTTGTGTAATTCTCTTCTCTGAAGCATGTGATTGTACATACGAGTTCATATGATTTTTAAAATGGTTTTGAAAGAACTCTCTTTCTTATGCACACCAAGGTTGCATTTATTGTGAACATTATTAAAGTTTAAAATAACTGTTTTCTATTTGAATATATTTTAAAATATAATTTATTCCTGTGATGCAAAGCTGAATTTTCAGCAGCCATTACCCCAGTCTGCGTCTACCCACATTCCAGTGTCACATGATCCTTCAGAAATCAAGAAACATTTATTATTATTATTAGAAATGTTTAAAACAGTTGTACTGCTTAATGTTTTTGTGGAAATCATGATACATTTTCAGGATGAACAGAACAGCATCAATTTGAAATATAAATCTTTTATAGCATTATGTTTTTACTGACTTGAGTGCATCTTTGCTTAATATATGTATTAATTTCTCAATAAAACACTTACTGACCCCAAGCTTTTGAACAGTAGTGTAGTTTTCAAATCACCAAAGATCTACATCTATTGTTCAATACGGTAATCAAAGAGAGAAATATATAGAGACAACTCCAGAATTATTGGCACGCTTGGTAAATATGAGCGAAGATGGCTGTGATAATAAATCTGCATTGTTTATCCCTTTGATCTTTAATTTAAAAAAATTCACAAAATTCTAACCTATCATTGAAGTAAAACAATGGAAAGTGGGGGAAAAATCTCATCATGAAATAAATGTTTTTCTCTAGTTCATGTTGGCCACAATTATTGGCACCCAATTATTGCAACAAGATAATTTTTATTATTATTAATCATTTATTTCCCAAGATAATAGCTCTGAGTATTCTTCTGTAATGCCTGATGAGTTGGAGAATACCTGACCAGAGATCAGAGACCATTCCTCCATACAGAATCTCTCCAGATCCTTTAAATTCCCAGCTCCATGTTGGTGCTTCTCCTCTTCAGTTCACCCCACTCATTTATAGGGTTCAGATCAGGGGACTGGGATGGCCATGGCAGAAGCTTGGTTTTGTGCTCAGTGACCCATTTTTGCTTTGATTTTGATGTTTGTTGAACAAGATGTCCAGGACCTCCAGCAGAAAATCAGGCCCACAACATAAGATCCAGCACATGGGTTACTTTTTATGTTTGCACCAAAGCCATCTGGTGGGTTTGCTGCCAAAAAGCTTTTTCTTTTTTTTTTTAATAAAGTTTCATCTGACCATAAAACCAGGTCCCTTTTGAAGTTCCAGTAGTGTCTGACAACTGAACAGGCTGGAGTTTGTTTTTGGATAAGAGCAGAGGATTTCTGACCCATTTTTTTTTTGGTTTTTGTTTTTTTTAGACTTTCTGACCCAAAGACTCAACACACTCAAACTCTCCTCCTCACCGTGCATTAAGACAATATAGACACACGTACTCTTCAAGGCAGATTCGTAACATTTCCTGTTGATTGAGTCCTGCACGTGGGCGGGTACCCGACGGGTGACAGGTGCGCTGCTACAAAGAGGACCAGCGGCCAGGTAAACTGCTGAGTTTCAGAAGAGACAACCGTGTTTATATGCCGAGTGAATCTGCTAAAATATTTACTAGCTTTAAGCTTACAGTTAAATAGGCCTACTAAAACATGATTAGTTCTATTATTTTACTTGTGTTGTTTAATGCAATATTTAATAAAATGCAGCGACATAGAATGCCTAAAGGCCGGAACACACCATGCCCACGCCAACGAACTAGTGGCGACGAAAGCAGACTGCGGGGTTGGCTCACGTTGGCAGTGTCTGTGTCCAAAGTTGCCCTGACACACCAAACCGATGCTCGACACCCGACGGCCAAGTAGCACATCTGTTCTGCGCCTGCACAAGATGAAATGCATTTCCGTACCAGCAGGTGGCAGTAGCTGAACGGCCAATCAGAATGATCAGGATGGCCCGACGGACCGACGAGCTCCGACACCGATTCAACATTTCGAATCGGCCGAAAAAAAAAGCCGTCGAGGACCAACTTCAGCCGACGGTGATGGTGGAAATGGTAATTTTCAATGCTTTAGCTATTTTCTTAGAGCCCTTTTTTATTTTGTGAAGCTCAACAATCTTTTGCTACACATCAGAAGAACTATATTCTTTGGTTTTACTCCTTGTGATGGATGATTAATGGAATTTGGCCTTTGTGTTTCCTCATATTTATACTCCTGTGAAACAAGAAGTCATGGCTGGATTTCATGTTCTTAGTCACCCTGGTGGGCTAAAAAAATGTAAATATGAATGGGGATATATTTTATTCATAAGAATTTCTAGGGGTGCCAATAATTATGGCCAGCATGCATTGGAGAAAAACATTTACTTCATAATGTGAATTTTCCTCCATTTTCAATTGTTTTACTTTAATGAAAGGTTAGAATTTTGATTTTTTTTTTTTTTTTTTAAATGAAAGAATAAAAGGATAAACAATGCAGATTTATTTCACAGCCATCTTTGCTCATGTTTACCAAGCATGCCAATAACTCTTACTAAGAAATTCGCCCACTTACAAAGAAATGAAGGGTCTATAATTTTTATGGTAGGTTTATTTTAACGGATAGGTTCAGAATATCAACCAAATATCCCCCCCCAAAAAAAATATATATTATATAAAGGTTATAAATTGATTTGCATTTCAGTGAGTAAAATAAGTATTTGATCCCCAAGCAAAACATGACTTAGTACTTGGTGGAGAAACCCTTGTTGGCCAGCACAGAGGCAAGACATCTCTTATAGTTGGTCACCAGGTTTGCACACATCTCAGGAGGGATTTTGGTCCACTCCTCTTTACAGATCCCCTCTAAATCCTTTAATGCTTCTTGGCTGTCATGTGCTTCTTCTTGAGCCACTTCTTTGTTGCCTTGGTGGTATGTTTTAGGTCATTATCATGCTGGCATGCTGGAAGACCCATCCACAACCCATCTTCAGTGTTCTGGCTGAGGGAAGGAGGTTCTCGTCCAAGATTTTACGGTCCAATTTATGGTCGATTGCCCCCTCAGTGCGGACCCTCAAGTCATCCTGTACCCTTAGCAGAGAAACAGCCCCAAAGCATAATGTTTCCACCACCATGCTTGACTGTAGGGATGGTGTTCTTGGGTTCATAGTCAGTGTTTCTCTCCCTCCAAACACAGAGAGTTGAGTTGATGCCAAAGAGCTCAATTTTGGTCTCAACTGAGCACAGCACTTTCTCCCAAGCCTTCTCTGAACCATTTAGATGTTTATTGGCAAACTTCAGACGGGCCTGTACATGTGCCTTCTTGAGCAGGGGGACCTTTGCGGGCGCTGCAGGATTTCAATCCATTCCCAACTGCCTTGAGATCATTAACAATCTCTAGGCTGATCCCTCACCTTTCTCATGATCATCCTTACCCCATGAGGCGAGATCTTGCATGGAGCTCCAGACTTCTATTTCCGAATAATCGCACCAACAGTTGTCTCCTTCTCACCAAGCTTCTTGCAGATGGTCTTGTAGCCCATTCCAGCCTTGTGCAGGTCTACAGTCTTGTCCCAGACGTCCTTTGACAGCTCTTTGGTCTTGCCCGTGGTGGAAAGGTTGTAATGGAAGATACAGATTCTATGGATAGGTGTATTTTATACACATAATGAGTTGACATTAGGGGTACTTTCTTAAAGTGACAGGACTAATCTGTGTTCCACACAAAGACTATATATAGAAAGACGGTTCACTCCTATAAGTTATGAATGGGAGAAACTGCAACGAGCAATATGGCGGAATACGTCCCGCCTTCTAAGTAAAAGAGCCAATCGCTGATTGATAAAGTCATTGCATCACTGCATCTGCCTGTTAGAAGCTCCGGTTCCCATACAAACCTGAGACTTGCGCTTAGGGCTGCACATGCGCATTGGCTAGTGTAGCCTGAAAAATACGTTTTTTAACGCTATTTGAGCATAAGAAACAACATATATGGGACAGTTCATGTCAGATTTTGTTGCTGATTTGAAATATGCTATTTAATTGTGAGTTTGCCAAGCAGTTTTTGAGATTTCAGGATTCCCCCATTCAAATAAATAGGACTTAGTCTTTAATGCCCGAAATAGCTGCCCGTGGCGTTGCAAATATGTCCGCCAAGTGAACAGATTTTCCTTGAACAGGACTTTTGTCCATATGGGCACATAACTAATCAGGAGGCAGAATTCTTGCTGGTTGTTAGGGGATCAAATACTTTTCACTCGATCAAATGCTAATCAAATTAAAACCTTTACATAATGTGTTTTTTGGATTTTTTGGTTGATATTCGGTCTCTATATGTTAAAATAAACCTACCATAAAAATTATAGACCATTTCTTTGCAAGTGGACAAACTTCGAAAATCAGCAAGGGATCATATAATTATATATATATGGCTTTATACAATAGGTTTTCAGAGCTGCTTTACAGTAATAAACATGAAAATAATGATCAATGATACAAACAGAAATCAACTCTGCTGTAAAGCAGCTTTTAAAAAGACAATAGTGTCATTATTCAGCTGAGGTCAGTTCAGTGTTGATTCCATTCTCAGTTCAATGACACTGTTGATGTTGCAAAAATCGTCAATGTTGAAACAAAGTCGAATCAGCTATAAAACAGCTCCGCAGAACAGTAATGTCATCATCCAGCTCAATTCAGTTCAAGTTTTCCTCCTTGATCCTATAGTGTACAGTCAAATCAATAATATTACTGGATATGAAGGGTCCCCAGCTTAGCAAGTCAAAGGCAACAGTGGCAGTCTTTCAGGTATCAGAAATGGAGAAAAAAAGAACCCTGAGAGAAACCATGCTCAGTTGGGGGGCCAGTTCTCCTCTGGCCAAATGAACGAACATGATGTGATTATGATTCAGGCTGCATCACAAGTTAGGTTGTGGATTGATATCATTCAGGATATTTCATCCAGGTCCTTCTGCTTTAAGATCAAGATACATCATGCTGGCTTCCAATTGAAGTTAGTCATTTGACCATGTGTGTGGATGTAGGAAGGAGCACTGGTGTCCATCTTCATCTGACCCTCTGTTTCTTTTCTGTGAAACCAGATCTGCATCAATAAAGAAAAACCGAGCTGATGGGAAAACCGCATTGCACTTAAGGCTGTTTCCCAAGTATTATTCAGTGCCCCACTGTGATTTAATTGATGCATTCATGAGTTATTTTATTCATTTTAAGCGCCCGAGTGAACGCGTTGTCATCTTGCTGAACCCAAGTGCTAATGATACATTCAGTATGGAGATGTCTTCTGGAGTGTCGGCACCTGCTGTCTACTACAGGGAGCAGGGAACAGAATAATGAAGCAGAGGCATTTCTCACAGGCCTCGGGGAGCAAGCACAGCACCGGGAGCTGAATCCTGGAGAGGAACCCATTCTGGTTATCTTCAAGAAATGTGCTAAGTCTTCCACTGCAGGTGAATGAATTGTGATGGAAGGGGAATGTTAACCCTTAAAGACAACTCAGGTGATCTTAAATGGCAGAAATTTTACTTCCTCAGCATTCTAATGGAGGATTAAATTTTTAAAATGTCAATGCAGCATTTATTCCCCTGGTGCATTGCTGTTATTTGATGTTTTTTTATGTGTTTGTGCTGTAAATAGTTTCTTTTTCTATCTCTCTCTTAGAAAGAGATGTGCCCAAGTTTTACTGTGTGTTTCTTTTAATGGAGTGTCATGTTTCACCCTCCTGCAGTTCTGAAGGGCATGTTTGAATTTTCTGTTTGTATAATGAAGTTTGGTATATTCCTTTGATATTTAAAAAGGAGATGACTTCTGGAGTGTTAAAGATCTTAGCAAAAAGCTCAGGGGAATTACTGCTTAGAGCATTTGTTCAGTAGCATGTGGTTCAAATCCCTCATCAGCCTTAGTACTCCAAGGAGGCATCACCTCCTGAGACTTCTGCTTTCTTCCATCTCTTCCATTTCAGCTGAACTGAAATGTGTGTTCAGCTGAAATTAAGCCCTTATCGATTACGTAACCCTTTTATAATGTTCCCAATTGCACAAAAAATCATGCAGCACAAGAAAACCCTTAAACATGTTATGGTATTCCTGTTAGCTGTTTCGTTAACGTTTAGCAAACTTTGCCACCGAATTAGGGCTTGTAACTACACTCTTAAAAATAAAGGTAGTTTGCAGTGATGCCATAAAAGAACCATTTTTGGTTCCCCAAAGAACCTTAACTGAACAGTTCTTAAAAGAACCATTTTTTTCTTAGTGTGAATAACAGTTTAACCCTTTAAACTCTCTTTCCTAACTTCATGAAACATGCATAGAGCATAGAAAATGGCACGGCAGCAGATTCTCTCAATTAAAAAGAGCCCAAACTCAACATAATCTATCACTCAAATCTAAAGATATTCCTCATGGAGTCATAATAAACATGAGACTCCAGAGACGCACATGTAGCCATACAAATGTAGCATTCATGTGGTGTTTTCGCTTGTAACTTCATGAAACATGCTCAGATCGTGGAAAATACAGCAGATACTAATGATTAAAAATAGCCCATAATCTATCACCATAATCTGTCAGTTAGATCTAAAGATATTCATCATGGAGTTATAACAATAAAATTACATAAACTGGAAACACTTGTTTGGAGAGGGGTTTGGATGCTCGGCTAAACAAAAAGGTTACCCTGGTTCCAAATGCTATATCTTTTGGTTACTTTATGCTATCACCACAAAATTGTCCTCATATCTTATTTCCTTCCTGAGTTATTGCATGTCAAATTAGAAAGATATGTAAAATTTCCCTTTCTGTCTTTTATCAGCAATTTTTCAGCATGAGAATATCCAAATGTAATGAAATTTAAAAAGTTTTCTATCAAACAATACCTAACTTTTAACTCTCCTTGCTATAGTTTTGGAGTTATGAGTTTTTACTTTTGTGTATGTCACTCAAAACTCTAAAAATGCCTTGAGGGCTTAAAGGGTTAATAAAGAACCGTTTTCCACTGTAAAGAACTTTTGTACACTGGAAAGGTTCCATGGAAGTTAAAGGTTCTTTATGGAACCAGCAATGCCAATATAGAACCTTTTGTAAGAGTGTAGGCTGTAAACATAGAGTTGTTTAGTTTGTAACGGTAAAATCCAGAAAAGAGTTAGAATTTTTATTTTCTTCTTAAAAACCATTGGTTCCATAGAAAATTTCCTATGGATGTGAGTTTTGAATTTTTTTCAGGTCCACAACCATTGAGAAGTTTGGGGTTGGTAAGATTTTTGAGTCTAATTTGCTCATTGAAGCTGTATTATTTGATTAAAAATACAGTAGAAACTGTAATATTGTGAAATATTATTATAATTTAAAATAACTTTTATATTTTCATATATTTTAAAATGTCATTTATTTCTGTGATGGCAAAGCTGAATTTTCAGCATCATTACTCCAGTCTTCTGAATAGAAATCATTCTAATATGCTGATTTGGCACTCAAGAAACATTTCCTATTATTATTTATCAATGTTGAAAACAGTTTTGCTACTTCATGTATTTTTGTGGGAACTTTGACAATGTTTTTCAGAATTTGATGAATATAAAGTTCAAACATTTTTATTCAGACATTTTTCAAGTAATATAATATAAGTCTTTACTGTTATGTATCAATTTAATGCATCCTTGCTGAATGAAAGAATGAATATTGAGGTATGTTGATTAAAATGTAAAAGTGGTGCAGAGAACACACTTTAAGCAAAAGTAAACACATTTGTGCTTGTGTACAGCCTAGAAATGATTAATAAATCATGTGAGTTAATGGATGTCTTGTAAAAACCATAAAGGGCCATGAAACCATTTTTGCCATGAAAGGAGAATTCTCTGGAAGTGATGACCTTTCTCACTGACAGGATGTCAGCTCTATATTTGTGTCTTGGTTATATCACAGCTTTAGATCTTAATATGAAAATGATTAGGATGTTCACCGCTCTCTCTCTCTCTCTCTCTCTCTCTCTCTTCTGCTGAGCAGAGCTGGAGTCAGATATAAAGGCCATCGTTCCATTACCACTGCTGATTGAGTCTAGGGGCGTTTTGAGAGGTTTTCAGATGAAAGTAGTGTGTAAAAAGAGGGTGTAAAAAAAGGATTTGAAAGACCCTTTCAGACATCAGATAAAGGTGGGTATTGGAGACTTTATAGAATTGTGTGCGTGGGCCTTTGGGTGTGTGTTTGTTTCAGTACCTGAAGCGCCATCCAGAGATATTTAGTATATTTACGTGCATGTGTGTCCATGTGTGAGAGAGAGGGCTATCCTTGATCTAAAACCTCTTTAATCCAGCAAATCAAAGTAAAAGCAATCGAATCTTTAACTCTGAACCCAGCTTCCTGTGTGTGTATCTATGTGTGTTTTTGTATGAAATTTAAAGCAGAGTCGAATACTGATCCAACAAATACATTTTTTGTCTAATGTTAACATCAATGTCCAATTAAAGGTTTTTTTTTTTGTTTTTCAGTGTTAAAATAATGTCTCATATTCCAGTTTAATGTACAGAGACAACTATAAATAAACCAGTCATAATCACATATTCAGTGGAATTTTTAGGGGTTCAAGACCATAGGGCTCTCAGATTTCTGCCATTTTGAATTTTGTGATAGTCTTAGGTTTTTCGCCCGGCTGTTGAAATTTTGCGCCAGAAATTTAAAATGTTCGAAGTGGGCGAGGGCCCCTTTTACTAAAACTCCTGAACGGAATTAGATATTTTCACCAAACTTGGAACACCTGTGTATGGGATTAGTCTTTGGTCATGTGATAAAAGTTGCTGCGACTGGCCACTTGGTGGCGATATAACATGAAAAAAGAAAACATGAAAACAGCTATAACTATGCAATTGTTAGTCTGATTGACTTGAAAATTGGCATGCAGTGTCTTGGTCCAATGATTGTCTATGAGGACATTGGCGTATCTCGAAAAACATGGCTGCCATCGGCCAATGAAATTTGAACACCTATTAGACTAGGTTAACGGAGGCCGATCAGAACGAAACTCGCTGGGCCTGTTTGACTCATGGCCCTAGAGGCCTGTGAGAAAAAGCAACTTTGGTGAACTAGTCCTAGCTTTTTGGCTCGACCTTTTAAAGCTAACTAAAAAAATTCTTTAAAAACCATATATTTCCTATAGTAAAATGCCTGTATTGGCTGTAAATGGTCTTTTCGATCTATGATCGAGATGGTTACAGGCTTGCTAATTAAACATTTTACCTTTTTATGCATGTGCTTAAAGGCCTTAAAGAGCTTGAACCCTGATAATTGCTGCTTGCAGCTGTATTTTTCAACATTTCTGTTAGTGATATAGATATCAGGCAGATAAGTAAAACTTAAATTGCAGCCAAATAATCTAATAAATTACAATAAATTCACAAATAAACTATTGCCACAAATAAAATAAAATGTTTACTTTGAGCCTGTAAGTTTCGAGAACCCGATCTCAAGAGAAAATTGTACTATTTTACGAGGCAATGATTTCATTGATTACAATGTAATTCATATGAAAACATACAATTTTTAGAAAAAACAAACAAACATGAAGTTCCCCTACACCTAAACCAATTGTCAGACAAGGAAAAGCAGATATTATCGACCTTATCTTGCAAAACTGAAGTAAGCTATTTTGTACATCTAAAAATTACTGGAAGCATATGACACAGGAAGCCGCCCGTATTCCAGTTACAAATGGCCTCTTACGTGTAAAATAAGGTGGATAAAAACGTATGAATGAGATTGTACAAATGAATACAAATCAGCCACCAATTCATTAAAATGAATACTTTTTTTTTTTTTTTTTTGGTCTCTGTGGCACACAAGCATTTTGTTATTGAATTATTAATTTTAGCTATATTTTCCATTTACCTTTTTTTAAGGATCAGGGGAATGTATGTATTTTCTTTATTCCAGTGGATAATAGGACTACATTTGTTAAATGATTATGAAAGTAGTTTTAAAAAGTAGTTTTCCACTGTACGTGATGTGAATTAATAAACAGATCTAGATTTTTAAGTTGAGTTGTTTTTTAATGTATTAATGTTAAAATTAATGAAAATAACTATCAGGGCTCTTTTGACTTAGGCCAGAAAGAAATATACCACCTATACCTGAGCACCCTAGCAACCACATGCAACACCCTAGTGAAGAAATATTTAAAAAATAATAAATAAAATGAATAAATAAAATTCTGGTTCTAAAAAATTACACACTTCACTTTCAAAATACCATGCAGCTCTAATTATATTGAGTGTATACTGTGATAATTGCTCCTGACTTGTTTAGATCTGTGTACGGATGACATCCCAACGTCGTTCATGCGCATAATTCGGGGCAGCGCGGACCGAGCCATGTGTCAGTTTGATGGGCATGAGTCACGATGACAGCTCTATTAGAGATGCTAATAGAACAGGACAAAAGCATAGCACTCACTCAGGAAGCAGGAGATGGGGTAATGATGCCTAATTAACTCACAGGGCCCTCTCCACTTTCTCCTTTACAGGAAAGAAAATATGACTCATGACACAGTTGACCACCTGCTCATACAGTAATCCCAAGGAAAGATCAGTGATTCCTCCTTGGAAATTTAAAACTTGGCTTAATCTGAGTTCTGAGCAAATGACTCACCAGCTGTCCACATTTACACATATTGAAAACACTGAAGCCAGTTATGATATCAGTTGTAGTGGTTTTGTTTACTTCAGAATAAAACCAGCTGTTTCTTGAAGATTTATTTTTAGTAGTGCATGATACTGCAAAGAATTCACCATGGTTGGGAAAGTGCTTTCAAAGGCCTCCGGGATAAAAGTTGTAGAAAGGCACAAGTTAGGAGTAGGCTACAAAAACATTTCAAAGGCTTTAGCTAAACCTCTGAGTACTGTTCAGAGCATCATCAAGAAGTGGAAAGCGTATGGCACCACCAACATATTGCCTAGATCAGGCCGTTCATCCAAACCTGGATGACCAAGCCAGGAGGATGTTAATCAGAAAAGCTACCAAGAGGCCAAAGGCTTACAAGGCTTTATGGCTGTGACTGGTCGGTCTATGTATGTGACAATTATCTCACAAGCTTTACACAAAGCTGGCCTGTATGGCAGAGTGGCAAGAAAAAAGCCTTTCCTGAAAAAGTGCCACACTCGTTTGCGCAATGCAAAAACACACCTGGAAGACACTGATGCCATCTGGCAAAAGGTGCTATGGTCTGATGAGACCAAAATTTACCTTTTTGAACTGAGCTTCAAACGATATGTTTGGCGAAAGGCAAACACACCATACCTGTTGTGAAGCATGGTGGTGGCAGCATTATGTTGCGGTGGTGTTTCTCTTCAGAGGGGACTGGGCAATTGTTCTGGATTAAAGGGAAAATGGATGCTGCCAAGTACATCCAAATTCTTGAGGAAAACCTTCGTCCTTCTGCTAGACAGCTGAGGATGGGCAGGTCATTCACCTTCCAACACGACAATGATCCCTTTCTGTGCCACTGTTCTCAAATGTTAGTCTGCTCTGGAGCCCTGTATAGGCTATAAATATTACCTTATTTATTACAAACAAAACTCTGTTCCAAATGCTTATCTTCAATGTTTTTGTATGGACAATCAGTCATAATGATGCTGACACAAAACAGACACACATGATTAAAATGACTGAGCCGGTTCTTTTTAGTGAATCAAAAACATACAGTGAAACCAGTGTAGTCTGATACCAGAACTAATGACTCTTATGAAGTCGATTCTTAATAATAAAATTATATTTTATTATAATAAAAAATAATTAAAAAAAAAAAAATGCCCTGCATTTGAGAACTAAATAGGTAGATGTTTCCTGACGTTATTTTTTTTTTTTTTATTTATATATATATATATATTGGCAATACACTATATTTTATCAAATCGCATTCAATACAGACTGCAATGTAAACTCATTTTCACAACTCGGGTACAGTATATGATACGCTGAAGATTCACCAGCGGTAGAAGCAGGGGAGAGGTGCAGTAAACACTGTTAGAATACCATGGTATTATCATCTGTTACCATCACTGTACATGCACAGCCACGTATAATTTTGAGAAGCTTCTGTGGCGTGTGAATACGACTAGATGTTTTGCCCATATTCACATGTTGCAAAGTTGTGGATTTGTTTATAATTTCCATCCATTTCCATCCAAAGTGATGTTTTCCCTCCCTACTGCTCTGTAGTGTGATTTATGGGGCTTGAATTGGATTAGGCACTGTTTTTGTAACAGGGTCATGCTGTAGAGCGAGTCACAATTATTCCACCCTCGTGCCAGAGATTGTGTACTTTTCGTTACTGTTGTTTGTGGTTGGAGTGAGGAGCTAATCTCCTGAATGTATCCAGCAGATAATACATTAATACGTCCCGTTTGTATATTTGAGTTAGGCTAATTCTGAAAATGCATTGGCCTATACAATTAAATATCTTTATTGCTATTTTACTGTACTACTAAATACATAGTGCAGATTAGTATAAATAAGCTCTGAACTGCTATTGAGAAATGGAAATGTACTGATAGTCAGAATGTAATTTCAGTATTTTCTGGCCCAAGGGCACAAATGGTATGCAAATCCTCACCCTTCCTTAAATGTATTCCGAAGCCAAGAAAACTAACTCTCTGCACTCCAAAAATTTCATCCAGTATTCCTATTCTCTCTTTTTCTCTGACTGCAGGGACTCGTCTGTTGACTATTTGAATGGTCTGATGGATTGATGAATTCTGGGACCTTCTGATCTCTCTCTTATTATGGAAAACATCCAATTTTGTGCTAACATCAACTATATGATTGCAAGATTTATGCTTGAAAGCTTCACTCTCGGTAGACGTTTTCCCTGCAAACTTTCAGATATTAAGTGAAAATCAATAATTCAGTGACGTATCTTTATGTGACTATTTTGGAAACCCTGAATGCTATTTAGATCATTCATTCTGTATTGTCTTATAAATTCCAATTTAATTTGAATTATAAGTATGCACACTTACCAAAGAAGATATTTCTTCTTTTTTAAATTACTACACAGGCATATTTGTTTATTAAAAGTAACAGATAATATACTGCATAAAATGTGTTCCATAGTATCAAAAGCTGTTAGAGCAGGATGCAATTGATTTTTTAATAGTGAAATTTACAGTCAGAAGACACCATTACAGAGTGTTTTTTTCTGTCATATTAATGTCAATAAATGATGACTAATATAGTCCAAATGTGCTCATATTTCAATTATGATTACAGTATAGGTGTACAGGACTTACAGCCAGAAGACAGCAAAATGTTGTAGTTTTTTATTATTATTATTATTATTATTATTATTATAAGTTTATGGGATAATATCTTCAAAAAAAAAAAAGAAGATATTTCTTGTGTTAGGCAAAACATGAAAAATCATGATTCAATTAGTTTGCATTTACAATTTTTCTTTTACAAATTTAGGATAACATGTAAAACTAAGTGATTCTACTTAAACATAGATACATTTACTCATTTAGCAGACACTTTTTTCCCCAAAAAATTATGTATATTATAGCTTGAACAGGTTTTAAATGGTTTTGTTGCTTGCTCAACATTTAAATAGTCTGGTTCATTGTTTGCTGTAAGCTAGTCCTGCAGGGACTGTCTAGCTCTGAGGAGGTAGACATCCTTAGCACTGTAGAATGGTGGCGAGAATTCGCTACCTCTTTCCCCCACATACGAGGAGCTGCTGGAGGCTGTGACTTGTTCTGTGCCCAAGCTTAATATCGACTGGCCATCAGATAAGCAGATAAGCGTTTCCCTGCTCACCCGAGCACAGCCTCCAAGCCTTCCCTTTTTTTCCGATCTCCACGCTAAAATCTTTGTGGAATTTTTTTTTGTGGAATTATTATTATTTATTTTTTTTTGAGGGAAAAAAAAGATTGTGGAAAAGGCTGTTCCAAGCTGTACCAAGCCGACCCGCTTAAAAACCTAGATGAGGAGATTGGTTCCAATGATATTAAAGATTTGTCTATCCGCGCCACTAAGGAGATGGCCCATGCCATCGGCTGCTTCATGGCATCTTTAGTAGCAGCGGAGGGCCATTTATGGTTAAACCTCTTGGGAATCAAGGACAGAGATAGAATGTTCCTCCTTGATGCCCCACATTCGCCTTCTGGCCTCTTCGGCAACTCAGTTAATTTGGTTGTTGATAGGTTTTAAGAGGCGAAGCGCCAGTCAGTGGCCTTTAAGAGATTCAACCCTCACCAAGTCTAGGTCTCGTGGGGCTGCTGCCAGGGAGCCATCAGCCTCCAGCTCCTCATACGTTCAACAGAAAAAGGAGAGTGTTGGCTTTCGAGCCCTCAGAGAGTCTGGGGGTCAAAGCAACACTCCTGTCCGAAGACTTCCAAGAAGAAAACAGATCTGAGGACTGTTATTCTCTCAAGGAAAGTTTTGGGAAAGAGGTCCTGATGCTATGCACAGGCCTCTGAGGGTGGACAGTGGTCAGTCATTCCCTGCTGGGCAGCCACTTCAGGGCACTGAACTCATTATCTTGTCCCCCTAGTAGGTCTCAGTGGGTCCAGTTTGAGCCCGTCCACCAAGGTTCTGTGGTATTTTAAAAACTGTTGTGGACCCCGAGCAGGGTCGGGTCCTGGAACAAGAAGTACAGTCCCTCTTGGCAAAGGAGGCCATAGAGCTCATTCCTCCTCATGAGAGGGAGTCCGAGGAGTTCACAAACTGCAATTCATTGTTCCAAAGAAGGAACAATGAACATCCTATTCTAGATCTTCGGCACTTGAATCAGTCTCTGAGGAGATTCAGATTCAAGATTTTAACTATCCCGTTAATCGTGAGTCAAATCAAGTCTGAAGACTGATTTGTCACGATTGATCTAAAGGATGCTTACTACCACATATCTATCCTTTAACACCACAGGAAGTTCTTGAGGTTTGCTTTTGGGGGCAAAGCATTCCAATATCGGGTTCTTCCATTTGGCCAAGTGCTATCCCCTTGACCATCACAAAATGCATGGATGCAGCTCAATGC
Organism: Ctenopharyngodon idella; assembly: GCF_019924925.1. NCBI lineage: Eukaryota > Metazoa > Chordata > Actinopteri > Cypriniformes > Xenocyprididae > Ctenopharyngodon > Ctenopharyngodon idella. The sequence continues at coordinate 35,298,098 of NC_067224.1, forward strand.
CAAGAAAAGTGGACTGTCTCCCCTACAGAGAACTATGTTCCTGGGGTTGGTATGTGACTCGACTATGATGCGGGCACAAATGTCTCCCGCTCGTGTCGAAAAATTTATTTAGTTACCACTTGTAGTACACTATGGGTTCAAGTGTAATATAAGTGGTACCTAAATACATTTTTTAAATACAGAGATAGTATATTAAAAACACATTTTAGTTCATATTTCATGGTCTCTCAAAATAGCACAGTTGAGAATACTTAAATGTTCTTAAAATTATCTTAAGAAGTACTAAAGAAGAATTTTTAGTATATTAAGTACAAAATTAGTGCACGGAAATAGAGCACTTTAAGTACATTATAGAAATGTACTTTTTTTTCACCTGGGTGGTTCTCCCTCACACATCCAGCCCAGCTGGGGTTGGAGACCATGGTACAGGCATGGCCGATGCTGAGCCTGTACGCATTTCCCTTCATCGCTCTGCTCCCGGGATTTCTAGAAAGGGTCAGGTGGGATGGGATCAGTCTACTACAGGACCGCAGATCTCATAGTGCTCCTCGAAGGTCAGCTTTGGAAGATTCCATTCAGGCCAGGTGCACAATCTATCATCCTCGGTCAGAGCTGTGGAAGCTATGGGTCGGGCCCCTGAGGGGGACCATCCCTTAGGTGTTGGTCTCTCAGCTGAGGTTGTCGAGACCATCCTAAACTCTAGAGATCTCTCCATGAGGAAACTGTATGCCTTAAAGCGGAATGTGTTCACTTTATGGTGCAGAGAGTGCCAGCTGGACACAGTTAACTGCCCATTGGCTTCAGTTCTGGAGTTCCTTCAGGATCATTTCTCTGAGGGTCTTTCCCTGTCCACACTTAAGGACTACATGGCGGCTATAGCTGCCCTCCACGCACCGTTAAGTGATAAACCTTTGGGGAAGCACCAATTGGTTGTACGTTTCCTTTGAGGATGAGGCCTGCTGCTCATGTCAGGTTTCCAACCTGGGACCTGGCTGTGGTTCTGGAAGGGTTATCCCTGGCACCCATCGAACCCATTGAGTCTGTGTCTGAGAAATGTTTACGTTTCAAGATGGTTTTCCTGCTGGATATATCATGATATATATTACTCATGTAGCAGACAGTTTTTCCCCAAAAAATGATGTATATTATAGCTTGAATGTGTTCTAAATGGCATAGCTTAGAGATCTTGATTTGCTGAGACTAGAGTGGATCTTTAGCCAGCATAAGGATATGATTGCAGAGAGTGATGACTGGCTGTACAGGAAAGGTCGTGCAGAAAACCTTTATGGAGATACTTTAGGCGTATATTATGCTACAGTACACTGTTAGTAATTCTTCAACATTAGGACAAGGGTAAGCATTTATGTGGATACCTGTTGTGAATCTGGTAGAAATTTTCTGAGTGCATAAGAACACTTGAATATGCAATTATAAGGGAATGAGAGTCACTGTCTCCATTGTTTCAGTATTTTACAACAGAAACTCAGAATGCCCTTCCATGCTTGATTTTTATTCAATTAAAATGACAAAAAACAATTAAGGTGATTTAAGGCAGAGAAAAGTACAGTGACAGAGAATTGTGCTCAAGCTTGTTATGACTCACACACACTTTCATTTTACTTACAGTCTTTCATCCCAGGAGTCTTGAGAACCTAGCATCTTAAACCTCCTGTGGGACTAATAAATGTAATCTCATTGTCGTCTTTTTGGCAGTTTGTGAGACCTATGCGAATACAGGAGCACAAAGCAATTTGTGGATACAGACCATCTCTACAATGAGAAATGTGTCAAATTAACTACAAAGCAAGCTAAAGAAAAAAAAGAAGGCAATCAAACAAAAATGTATATTAGAAATTTACATGCGAGAGGTGCTTAGACCAGTCATAAAACTCTAGAGGGCGCAGGCTGATTTTTGGTCCTTTACATGCAATCTGCCAGTGAGTTTGTTTGCTCAACATTTAAATAGTCTGGTTCATTGTTTGCTGTAAGCTAGTCCAGCAGCACGCTATCAGAGTTCCTCCACCCTCCACCTCCCCCAGCTCCACCCGCCTAGATCTGCTATGGGATATATGTTTGTCTATTTATGCAGCAGCATATCTTACATGCTCACAATAGCGTGTCTGTGTATCTATTAGCAGTAGCAAGTCCAGCAATAATCAACAGCAGCAGCAGCCTAACATGTACCTAGTCCGCCAAGACCAAATACATTAACATTGCCATATTAAATAACTATAGTTGAGAGTTGTCATGAAATAAGCAACGTAAAAAAGCAACTTTTAAATATTAAATGGATTAAAAAAGGCAATTTATATATGCTTCAAAAATGACATTTACAGTGTTCCATTTTAAAATGATTTATCAATTTATTGTTACATTTACCTACCATTTTCAATTTATTTGTCTTTGTATGTCTATTTAAATGTATTCATTTTCAGTTTTATTTTGAATTAATATATTGAAAATGGCGTAGTAGGCCTACTTAATGAATGTCTATACTTTGAATATAGTGCACAAGCCATATTGGCTACATTTATGATACTTATGGTGTTTGTTGTCCTTTTTGGAGCTGACAGATGTGGTCACTATGAGTTGTCATTGTATAGTAAGAGCTCTGTACTTTTGTATTTCATGGAAACAATGTTCGAAGGTTTAAAAAGAACATCAGGGATGTTTCTTTTTGTGGTGAACTATCCCTTTAAATGATAAATAGCAATAACACTGCTTGCCTATTTTAAAAAGGACCCTTATTTTTTCTGTTCACATGAACCTACAGTATTGTGCATTCCTGATATCGGACAGGATGACAGGTCATCGATCAGATGACAGATTATAGCAGTGCTGGCCTAGCTGAAGATGTTGACAAAGATAAACTGATATCATTTTGGCAAAAAGAAAAAAAAAAAGAAAAAATGTTGAAAAGAGATGTGACATTCTAGGGAGCTAGTAAACGAAGAACCCATCATAAGTTACATGTGACTGCACACTCCTGCCATGTTCCTTGTCTTGAATCTATGATCAACTGCATGCAGTCACCTCCTGCTGTGACATTACTCTCGGCCTGTGGCTCAAAAGCTTGACATTCTGTGCTGGAGCCCATGGAGCGCCGGCAGAAAAGCTTGCTACTTTACCTTGTCAGTCGGACGCTTCAGCTCACTTCTGCCATTATTGGGCTTTGCTGTGTGGCTGGCTTCAGGCTCTCTGGGGGTCAGCGCAGGAAATGGGAGCAGATTTGTGGCAAATTAGAAATCTTGCTGTGGACCAGCATGACTGAAGGAGGAATCCAAGACTGGGAGCGCCAATATATGAGCTGCTAGTTTTAAGAAGCAGGGGATAGAAGAGATTGGTTAGGACTATGCCAAGGTTGGAATTGTTGGGATTAGAGTCAATCCTACATTGTTATCCAGTGATTTCTGAACATTTATGGTCTTTAGAGTTACTTTCCAACTGCGTTTTAGATCAATTCTTTGAAAAGCGTTCTACGAGAACATTTAAGCTATTTATTTATCTAACTTGCCAAATTGTATATATAGTGGACAGTGTATTTGGATACATTTGGACACCTCAGAATTGTATGGCATTAGATTATATTAGATAATATTTGCAAACAAACTATACTAGACCTTTTTCTTTTCAACACTTTTTATAACCATTTTGCAATTACTTTTAGGCAACTTTTATTTGAAACCTCTCAATTTTACTTATGCATTGCTTAAAGTATATTTCTCAGAAATCATGTTTTATATTTTGTTATATGCAATGACATCCATTCATTCTGAAGTGTGATTTACAGGGATAGTTCCCCCAAAAACAAAAATTGTGTGGAATACATAGAAGACGTATTGAAGAATGATGGTAGCTAAACAGTTTGAAATCCCATTGTCTTCCATTGTATGGACAAAAAATATTATGTCAACTGGAACCGAAACGGTCTGGTTATCAACATTGTTCAAAATATCTTTTGTGTTCAGCAGAAGAAAGAAATGCCTACAGGTTTAGAATAACATGAGGGTGAGTAACTGAAGATTTTTCATTTTTGGGTTGAAAATCCCAATACTTTTTTAGGGTTTGTATACTTATTTTTTTGATGAAAAGATGTGCAGAAGTGTAAAGATAGCATTAGCAATAGCATAGCATTCAAGCTCACATCAGCTGTCCTTAGCTGATCCATACCTATAGGAATATGAGACCTATCACAGCATCCATATATAAGGTCATCAGTATTATTAGCAGCTTATCACGTTGCTCAGGAGCTAATTACCCTCCTCCATCCCCAGCTCCTCCTCTTGTCCAGTCAGGACTTGGCCCTCTGATATTCCTCTTCGAATATGACTAATTTTTCTTGAAATATGTTGTACATTAAAATGATTGAACATTGATGATATCTGCAATACATTTATGTTGGTTCTGTTCAGTTTACCCTAAGGAGTTTATCACTCTGCTCTTATCCATGCTAGACGGCAATGGGTGCGCAGGCAGTTCTTGCCCATAACTGAACCATACCGCCAATGCAAACTGTATGCTAACTGCCAATCATCTTTGACGATAGTGGTCCTGACAGAACTTTGATTTTACCATTTTTGCGATCCCATTTAATCATCTAAAACAAAAACATTTAAAACTAATATTCGTATTATTGTAATTTGGTAAAGGCTAATGAAAAACTAGGTCCCCTGAGTCATTCTGCCCCAGTACTTGTTCCAGCACATGCTCCCTGACAAACATGCTCTGTCTACATGCACCTCCCACCTTCTTTTCCTGAAGGCCAGAACATGTAAATCTCAGTGGGATGGTGGGAGGTATTGTCTGACCCATTTTGAATTTCGTGTCCACTTATAAGCAACATGCAAAGCACCTGGATTCACTGTGCTCTCTCAAGTGATCTTTACCTCTAAAGCCTTTGAAATGCTTTGCGCTACTTTTGCCCCCACTTAATTAGTTTTTTATATGACATGTTTTTGTTTGCTGTGCTGCTTGCATGATTTGACTCATAGTTCATCTTTCTTGGCATCATTGACAGTGAGTGACAGGGAGTGAAGATATATGTTTTGTCGTGGGTGATTTAGATTCTAATCCAGAGGAAGCACATTGAGTTATTTTATTTGTGACTTAAGTGACTATTATATTATATTATATTATACCCAGATAGCAACTTTATGCTGGCCCAGATCCGGCCTAACTCTTAACTCATCAGGAGATCTCAATAGCAGTAAGTTTTGTTCCTTTACGAGATCTCAATGACTGTCAGTTTTGTTCTTTTACAAGATCTCAATGACAGTCGGTTTTGTTCCTTTGCGAGATCTCAATGGCAGTCAGTTTTGTTCCTTTGCGAGATCTCAATGGCAGTCGGTTTTGTTCCTTTACAAGATTTCAATGATGGTCGGTTTTGTTCCTTTACAAGATTTCAATGACGTCTGTTTTGTTTCTTTACAAGATCTCAAAGATGGTCAGTTTTGTTCCTTTATGAGATTTCAATGACAATCGGTTTTGATCCATTATAAAATCTTGACAATGTTTTTTTTTCTGTTACGAGATTTCAATGTCAGTCGGTTTTGTTCCTTTACAACATTTCAATGACAGTCAGTTTTATTCAGTTACGAGATTTCAATGATGGTCAGATTTGCTGGGTTATGAGATTTCAACGGTTGACAGTTTTGTTTTGTTATGAGATTTCAATGACGGTTGGTTCTGTTCCGCTCTGAGATTTCAATGATGGTCTATTTTGTTCGATCTCGCAAAAGAACAAAACCGACTTTCACTGATATTTTGTAATGAAAAACAAAAATGACAGTCATTGAGATCTCATAAAGGAACGAAACTGACTTTACGATATTTCAGTGACGGCCTGCTTTGTTCCATTATGACATTTTAGTAATGGTCAGTTTCGTTTCATTACGAGATTTCAGTAACATTCGGTTTTGTTCCTTTACGAGATTTCAGTGATGGTCTGTTTTCAGTGTCAGTCAATTTTGTTCTGTTATGAGATTTTAAAGACAGTTGGTTTTGTTCCTTTGTTCTTTTATGAGAACCCCCCCCAAGACTAAATAGCTATCTTATATCTTTTTTTTTTTCTTTTTTTTTTTTTTTATATATAGAAAATGCATCTTGATTTAAGCATTTTTGGAAATTTGTACTTTAAATAAAACAAAGATACTCAGTAAAAAAAAACATGAATGAAGGAATGAAGTATTTAAACATCGCTTGTGCTTTAAAAAGGGGGAGGAGGCCAAAAGAAACTTTGGGTTTAATAAAGAAAACCTGATCTAGGTTAGGTATAAGTTACCTCCTTTTCAGAAACGAGCTTGACTTACCCTGCTTTCTCGGGTTTGATATACCTCCATTTCTGAAACAGAATACCCAGAGTTTCCCTCACTTCAGTGTTAACATGCTCAGATTTTTCACTTAACCTCCTTTCTGAAACAGGGCCCTGGTGATGCAAGGATTAGTGTTTTATTATTATTATTATTATTATTATTATTATTATTATATTATTTATCTATTTTTATTTTATTTTATTATTTTTTTGTAAAAGGTATTTTCATGCATGTTTGGCCGGAGTTTTGTTGCATTTACACTGTTCTGACCAGCAGGGGTCACCAGCGTGTGGTGTTACAAATGCTTCGAAACAGTAAATCATTTCGTAAAGCAATTGGTTCAAGGATCATGTGACACTGAAGACTGGAGTGATGGCTGATTAAAATTCAGCTTTGCATCACAGAAATAAATAATATTTTAAAGGGTATATTAAATTAGAAAACCATTATTTTACATTGTAATAATATTTCACAATATTACTGTTTTTCTGTATTTTTGATCAAATAAATGCAGGCTTGAAGAGCATATGAGACTTCTTTCAAAAACATTAAAAATAGTAATGAAAAAAATAGAGTGCTTCCATTTAAGTTGTAAGAACTAAATAAAGTAGGCTACTATATCATTTGCGATGTGAAACTAACTAACTGTAGGAACTATTTTACACCAGGGTTACACCCCTTATATTCTGGGGTTTATGTTAACCCTTTATATTATAAGTACAGCTTATTGCGACTGTACTGGGGAGTTAAGACCCACTCAGGCCACAGGTTGATCAGACCTGGCCTCTCTAACACCTCTTCCAGCAGCTACCCAGTCTCCCAGGAGGTCTCCCATCCAGCTAGAGACCGGGCTCAACCCTGCTTAGCTTCAGTGGGTGTGCAGGTGAAAGCTTCAGGTTGACCGCTGCAGGCAGTATCGTTGCAAGGGCTGTGCCAACTGTGTGCGACCGCACAGGGCCTCGAGCCAAAGTAAAGTGACAGCTGACTTGATGGTGTAAAGCCAATATTTAAAGTTCATGTTTTGTCCTTCGAAATACTATAGGCTAATAGTTAAAAGACATAGCTAAAAGCAATACTATTGTGATGCTGTATTATTCTGCTCATTAAAATGAATAATGTAGTAACTTAAAATATAGCTCTGATCGTGTGTGTGTGTGACAGTGAACCATAGAACTTCTTACGTAGCCAAAATATATTGGAATATACTGCAAAATATAATGTGATATATTACATAATACATTTCCATACATGGGACACTAGTGCTTATATTTTTCAATGTACTGCAATATATACATTGCATGTATGGCTATATATTGATACAATATTTAGGCATGAAGACAAAATAGCATTATATGTAAAATTCATAGTTGTATCCTTTATTGTGCATATATATTGCACATACATGTTCCCATATAAATGTGAATGTATGTACACCATTCACGGAATGAGTTACAGCAGATTTCTAGTTCCCAGCATGCTTTGCTTCTGACTGATAAAGGAAGGGTCAATGTTGAAATTAAGTGTTATTTCATGTGTTTTGCTCAATATTAATATAGGGGGAGATCTGTTAGTGTTTAATGTTCTATTATTTTGGCATTTAAAATGGTTTCTGGTATGTATGGAGTTTTTGGGGTTACCACTGTGCTGAAGAGTAGAGCCTGTGGTTAGCCTGACACACAAAGACATCAAGAATCAACATATGAATCTCAACAATAGTGACAATCAAAAGTGTCATGCTGCAATGCATGCTGGGAGCAATAGTACAAAACTCCTTGCATGCATCATAGCATGAATAAATTATGCTGCTGAGTTGTCCTATTATTTTCTTTAATTCTACATTTGCTTTTATTTTTTGTTGTGGATTTTGTTCTGTCTTTTAGTAGGTTTTTGTGATGTCCAGAGTTGATCTGGTTGTTTCAATATTTTGTTGTCACCATTGTTGAGATTCATATGCTAATTGCTCATATCTGTGTTTGTCATTGCAGTTTATTGTTTTTGGCCCATGTTTTTTTTTTTTTTTTTTTTCTTCAATCTTCTAACTGATGTCTATAATACAGTGTGAACTCATGGTGCAGAAAAATGGGGATTGTAATTTAAATGTATTAATGCCACAACCATAAAGTCAATCTGGTTAGTAATTTGAAGCTGTAATGCTGTTTGTGGAGTTGTTTAATCCTCTCCTGAGATCTGGAGAGATTTAATGTCTTCTTCTATCTTCAGTTGATTTAATCTAAGGCTGTGGCTGAAGTCAGTTGTAGCTCTTGTGTTTCGGTTTGTCTCTTTTTTTTTCTGTTCTCTTCTTTCCTTCAGTGATTCTGCTTGTTAACAGGCTTGTTAATGCTAAGATGATTCTATAAATAATTTATAAAGATTTTGAGGCTCCAGTTCTGGTTTATTTCTTTGCTCTTGACTGATATGTGGCATTGCTATGGCCTGCTTGTGCAGCCCCATACGCAACAAACTGTGATGCACTGTGTATTCTGACACCTTTCTATCAGAACCAGCATTAACTTCTTGAGCAATTTAAGCTACAGTAGCTTGTCTGTTGGATCGGACCACACGGGCCAGCCTTCGCTTCACTCGGCCATCGGATTCCCAGACAGAGAAGCGTGATTCGTCACTCCCTTTGCATTGCACTTGGTGATGTAAGGCTTGGATGCTGCTGTTCGGCCATGGAAACCCATTCCATGAAGCTCTCTACGCACTGTTCTTGAGCTAATCTGAAGGCCACATGAAGTTTGGAGGTCTGTAGCTACTGACTCTGCAGAAAGTTGGTGACTTCTGCGCACTGTGTGCCTCAGCATGCACTGACCCCGCTCTGTGACTTTATGTGTCTACCACTTCGTGGCTGAGTTGCTGTTGTTCCCAATTGCTTCCATTTTGTTATGATACCACTAACAGTTGACCGTGGAATATTTAGTAGTGAGGAAATTTCACGAATGGACTTATTGCACAGGTGGCAACCTATCATGATACCACGCTTGAATTCACTGAGCTCCTGAGAGCGACCCATTCTACACATTTAATCAATTTTATTCTTTTTTTTTTTTTTTTTTGCATTGCATTGCATTGCATTTTATAATTATGATCAATGCATAATTTCATCATTTGTAAGCAAGATACTTCATAAACATTAAAAAAAAAATCTCCAAAAACTTACACTTTTGAATGATAGAATATATTATATTATGTTGTATTATAATGCTTTGTTTCAGTTTTCATTTGGAAAAAAATATTAAAATGTCACGTTAATCAATTATGTCAAAATGACACCAAAATGTACTTAATTACACATTTACTTTCTTTGTGCATGTTCCTGGTCTTATTATGAATGATTCATTGGTGCAAGTTATTAAAAAATTGTCATTGTAACCTTTAATCAAAATATAATAAATTGCTCTTGCTCTCAACTTTTATTTTCCGTTGATGCCACTTTTTTTTACTTATCAATTTATTAACATTATGAAAGTCAAATGGGTTGCAAGCAACAGGCAATTGAGTGAAACACGTGTACTGCTCTTTCTCTCTGGTTTGTCTCATTTTCTTAAGACCAAGCTGTTTCTAAAAAATTCTTATAATCAGCAGGTGTACAATAATTTTCTCACACCCCCTCTGTAATTTCACATTATTTACAGCATGCATTTTTAGACTGCCATACTGAAAGGCGTTCATGAACGCATTATGTTCCAGTCTCATTTCTGCCTCTTTTCGTCCTTGCTGTTTCTTTCCCACCGGTGAGAGCAAGCACGTGTTCGTTCAGGCTGGTGTTAAGAAAGCCGGGTGTCAGCAGGAATCCAGTCAATTCGGTGCAGCTTTGTCTCTTCACCAGACTTAATTACAGCTGTACCTCTGTGCTCAATAAGCAGAGCTGAAAACAGGAATGAGCAGCAGTTCGATATGACCATAGAAAGCTGCATTTAAAAAAAAGGAGGCCGGCATGCAGATGTGACCCATGCTAGTCGTATTATGTCTGGCAAGATCTTGCATGGCTGATTTGTTCTCTAACACGTGACAGTTTTAAAAGGATGTCAGTGTCTATAATGATTCTTCCCTCTTGCTGTGCCATGGTGCAAATGTACGTTGGGGAAAAACAAGCTAAAAGCCTTTGCAATTAAGGTAGCTGTGACAGTTTTTGTACCTTTTGCTATGATATATTGTCTAGTACTTCCGTTCCATTTTTTCAGCCAACTTCCCAACAGGATCATCTTTGAAAATGTACTTAAATCTATTATGATTTTGTTATTTCATACTTTACCCTTGTAATCATCTCCACCTTGAACAAAGGCTTATGAAAGAGAGGAAAACGCAATAACCCAAGCTCATTGTCACTTTAGTAATTATTTCTGATTGTACTGAAGAGCATTAAAAACATCATCACCCATATTCAACCTGATATTTAAATTATTCATTTTTTTTTTTTCTTCCTGCCTTTGTTCAAGTCTTGCTTGTGTCTCTTTCGTCAATGCTTCAGTGCTTTTGGCTGAATGACTTTTATTATGATTCTCTACATGTATTCATTTCATCTAAATCAAGTTTATTCCCTACAAATGGAAAGAAAACATTTTTTCACACAAATGAGTAATGCCCTCCTCCCTGCACATCCCATCATTTCCAGTTGCCTCATTATTCAAATCAATATGCAGATCAATATTAGCATAAACTGGTTTCTATATTTGAATTGCTCATAATGTAACTCTTGTTATTTTTCAAATAGCTGATGCAGCGCAGCAGGGTGCCTGTCAGAGATCAGCTTCCTGGATTTATGTCAGAGCCCCAGGACTGGGGTGAACGCTGAGGGCTGTGACCGGAAT